>NC_045601.1:134276487-134585578 GCF_009762305.2 Zalophus californianus
CCCAACACGAAGGTGCCCACCCTCATGACCTCACCTCCAAACCCTAATCAGCTCCAAACATAATCACGTCTGGGAGTAGGACTTCAATATAGGAATTTTGAGGGAATACACACATCCAGTCCGTAAGAGACTTCAGCAGGTCTTTTAGGGGATACCGCCCACTGGTACAACCACAGGGGTCACCAGGGACAGAGGTGTGAGTCCCGCGAGCCAAATCCTCTTATGGGAGGTGAGTCACAACCCCTAACACAGGAATTGACACCCCCAAATTAGTCCTTTAATGACCCAGCCATTTGACCTCTCTCAGAGGAATGCCAGCCAGCTCGGGCAGGTCTCCTGGAAGCTGACACAATCCCCTTGATTGGAAGCAACCCTGACAGGGCACAGCCTGGCTGGAACTCGGGCTGATTTCTCTCCTCGGCTCCCACATCACTGTCACAGACCGGTTTAGCCAGAATTACCCTTTCCCCAGCTCACAGTGTCCATACAAGGACTGCCTGCCTATTGAGGGGATGCCCTCAAAATGCCCATCTCGGAATGCCAGTCCCTGCCTCTGTCCTGTCCCCAGATCACATGATGGGGGGCTGAAGGTCTTCTGAAATGATGGGCACCCTTGGACTGACTCTGCTCTCCCACTTCCCCTCTGTACCCTCTACCACCACCAGCGGGTATTTAAGTAGGCACGTCTTTGTTTTGAAACACTGTGCTCACCACTATTAATAATACATTGAGAGCTAGCGCGTCTCCAAGGAGTTCCAAGTGCTTCACAGGCATTATCTAATTAGCCTTCACCCAAAGTCCTGCTCCAGCAAAACCACCAGGGGATCCGGTGGCTGAATCAGAGCTGGGAAGGGACAGAGGCATTGTCAGGACGTTCTGTGAGGGTGTGAAGCACCCATCCAGCAGGTGGGGTGAACCCGCTTCCACTGGAAAGGCTACTGTAAGACTCTCCTCTTGCCCCCTTCAGGATTGGAAAGCTGGGTCAGAATGATTTGCAAAAGCTCAGAAGGGTGTTCCTTTACCGCTTGTACAGGTAAATCACCACCCCCGGGATACACCCCATATACCAGCTGGGGCACTCGAGCAGACACCCTTATCTCATGCATACTCCCTACCTCCAGCTTTTCTTGATGGGGCCACCAAAGTGGGGAGGGGTTCCTAGAGGGGAGCAGCCAGTGTGGTTTCCATGGGGGACCCATCTTCCCACCCCACACGCTGCCTCCCGGTCTGCAGTACCTAGGATAGCCAGAGCGCTCGATGCTGCTCCAGGGTAAGCCCCCACCTCCTCCCTGGAGAGCCCAACAGGCCACAGGCACACATGCATCTCACACATCCAATTAACAGATCTCCCCTCAGCACCTGGCTCTGTGCCTTGTTCCCACCTTGAAAGTATTCTATGCGTATGTGGGGATATAGAATAGGAATATTAATTCCTTTATCCTCTCAAAAGTCGTCTGTGGAAGATGGGGCTGGAATTTTCATCTGCACTTTACCAATCAGCAAAATGAGGCTGAACGTGCGGGTTGACTTGCCCGGGGTTGCACAACTTACAGGTGGCAAAACCCCAGACGGAACCCAGATCTTTGGATTTTCAGGAAGGAATATTTGCCATTGGACCATGTCCAGCCCACCTGCTCCCCTTGAGTAGTTCAGAAAGCTCACATTACCAAAACCCTTAGGAAATAAAAACTACCTATCATGGATGAGGAAATAGTCCACTGACACAGGTGTGAACTGAAAGCACAAATGAGACAGAGGAACATTTTTCCCCCTTGGAGACTATTTGAAAAACCAGGACCATTCCCATCATCCTTCTACATTTTCGGAGAGTACAGTGGGGTCAGAGTAATGAGCAGAGGTCAAAGGCAGGGTCAGCAAGTGCCTTCCCAAGCTCATTCCAGAACTGACAAGCACTGATATTAAGGTTTTATATAAGTAGAAGGATTCAAAGAAGAGTTAAAATAACTCTTAGGGAACTCACAGCAGTCACAAATATACAGTGTACCTTCACGCACATCCTTTCATCGAACGGCATAAGACCCCGCATAATAAATACTGTTATCCCTATTTTTACAGTTGAGAAAAATGGCGCACAGAGCTAATAAATTTCAATCACACTCCAGCCTGGATGTCCTGACTCAAAGTTGGTGCTCTTTCTGGTTCATCACCATTTCCTTCAATCATGATTTCAAAAGTAACACCTTGAGTAATTTGTTGATGACCTCTCTGCACCTGTTCTCACTGTTCACGGACACAGTTCCCCTCTCCTTCCAGGCAATCAGGAGGACTGCACATTCCTGGCCCTTCAAAGCTAGACTTCACCATTTGGCTTGCTTTTACCAATACAACGGGAGCAGAAGTGGTACATGTCATTGCCAGGTGGACACATTTGACTCCTGGTGACAGTCTCCCCTGCCACAGCAATAGAGAAATCACTCCATAAGCCTGGGCTCAGGAGTGACCACCATGAGCAGAGCCTTCCTGCTGACCTACGTCAAACATGAGCAAGAAATGGGGCGCCTTGGTGGCTCAGTCGGTTAAACATCTGCCTTTGGCTCAGGTCATGATCTCGGGGTCCTAGGATTGAGCCCCACATCAGGCTCCTTGCTCAGCAGGGAGTCTGCTCCTCCCTCTCCCTCTGCCTGCCACTCCCCCTGCTTGTGCTCTCTCTCTCGCTCGCTCTCAAATAAATAAGTAAAATCTTTAAAAAAACCTAAGCAAAAATGTCTTGATTGTCTTAAACCACTAACATGTTAGGCTTGCTTATTACAGTGGCATAACCTATCCTATCCTGACCAGATACACTACCCAGAATTTCCTTTGGAGAATCTGCCTTACCTCAAGCAATCTTGGTTAGAACTCAGTCTACCCTCAGGTCTCAGGGATAGACCCAGATGGGTATGTACCAATCAGTCTAACATCACCCCCTCTGTTGTAGTAACTGGTCAAAGTATGGCTATAACCTAGGCCCACGAGAACTGACTCCTAGTGTTTGTTGAGAACAGTTCAGGGATGAGCTGATCAGTGAGAAAGGAATGACTGTTTAGTGATTAGGGAAAGGAGTGCTCTCTCCCCCCAGTGGGAGTAAACCTCCATCGCTGCTGGTGACCAACCTTGCCAGTGAAGGAACGCTGCCTGAGGACAAAGGGGAACCACAGGCAAAGGCAAAAGGTGCCAATTGTAGCCATAAGGAGCGGAAGCCCACAGTCAGCTCCAGGCCTTTCAGAAATGAGCCAATAAGACCCCCTAATTCCATAAGCCAGACTGAGGTGAGCTTTCAGTTACCTCAAATTTAAAAACAAAAACAAAAACCCTAGCTGATAATTTTCAACAACTCCCTCCTCAGAATAAGAACCCATTGATATATTGATAGGTAGATATAGATACAGATGTATTTCTTAATTTGGTCCTCTGGCATTGGGGGGGGTTTCAAGTTTTGACTTTTGTTGGGTTGCAGATATTCCTGAGAAAGGCAACAGAATTGAATTTTAGAGTCAGAAAACACGTTAAAGAACCTATGCTCTACCTGTCTCATTTTATAGATGAGGGACAACGGTGCAGGAAGGTAAGGCTCTAACACTGGGCAGTGTGCGTGCCCGGCTTCCTGCTGACCTCTGATCCTGTGGGCGGTGAATTGTCCTGTCTGGGGTCATCCTGGGATTAGAAGGAGATAACATACTACACAGAGCTCCGAGCGTGCTGGCTGGGCATTGTGTTGATAATCAGCAATTGCTGACTGCTTTTTATCAGTGACTCACATTTTAGTATTTAAGGTGGGAGGTGGGGTAAATAATCGATTTATTTAATTTATTTAAAAAATAAATTTATCGGTTATTATACTGAGAAAACTTGCCCAGAGCAGAGAGGGAGCCAGGCCCTTGAACTTGACCCAATAACCAGCCATGGTCAGCTGCAGAGAGATGGGTGAACCCTGAGTCCTGCATTGGTGCCCCTGGTTACTCAGGAGTGTGTGTGCCAAGCACACCCAGTATCGGAGTTAATCCTCCCAAGGACCTGGCATGAGTAACTGTGTCTTAAGGAGACCAGGAGTTCTGTAAGAAGCTGAGAGAGCTTTGTTGCTGAAATCCTGAGAAAAACGGGTACTAGCTGCCTTGATGGAGCAACCCCACAGCAGGGAGCAACACAGCAGGGAGCAGGTGTATGCCTCCACCCTTCCACAGAGAACTGCAAGGCAGGGACACCCAAAGACTTGGCCCTCCCATGGGGACAGCGGTCAGGATGCCGAAAGGCTTGCTGGTACTGCCTGTGGGGCACCCCACACATTATCGGAAATACCTCGTGGAGATTCCCCAGAGGCTGTAGGTCCTGGTAAACCTGTTAGGACAAGGACCCATGAGTGGCTGCTCATGAGTGGCCAAGTGAACGAGAGCTCAGGAGCGTGAGTGGCTGCAGGAACGGGGAGCCCATGTCTCCCAAGAGCTGCAGAAACGCAAGCCACAGCATGCGGATTTAATAAACAGCAGTGGGAATGGTGTTCTCCCCTGCTGGGAAAAGGCAGGATACAGGCCAGGAGAAAGAGAAAGACTTCATGCAGGGGAAGCCCAGGCCACCAAAAGATACTGTGATCACTTACAGTTCTATTAAAAGCCAGCCCTGGAGAATGCTTTTCGAGTTTGTTTTGGGTTCTGTTGTTCTCCAGTCTTGGATTAAATGAGATAACAAAAGAAAGCCACCCTGCCCTCTCTGTTCCCGGCACAAAATGAGCACAGAATCGATGGCAAGTGCCTTTCCCTGCTTCTCCCTGGAGTGTGCATCTCATGTGAAAACCAGCTGGATCACATATATGCCAATGGGTCGTCCAAAAAGTCTAGGCTGTTCCATACATGGAGAGATTGAGAGATGTCCCCTCTCCTTGCTAGCTGTGCGATGGCAGGTTCATCTCTCATCCTCTTTTATTTATCAACCGGAGATAATATAACCCACCCTACCCTACCTACCTCATTGGAAGGATTAAATGAGATCATGAGAAAGGACAGGGTTTTATCAGATTCTAAAGGGCTGCAATGCCTCCGTAATTCCTATTATCCCAACGCAGCTCAGAAGGTGATAGACAGAACTGACAGGACTCCTTCCAAATGAAGCCAAGGAATCCTGGACCCACATCCTCAAAGAACAAGGCAGCACCCCTCCCCGAAATGCATTTTTTTTTTTAAGTAACAAATTCCTGGGATTTATCTGATTGCCACTTTGCTCAAGCAAATCGTTTTTCTCATCTAAATGCAGTAGCGGTAAGAGCAACTGTAAAATGACTTACTCTTCTTAACACTTTGCTTTGGTGACAGGAAGAAAATGAGACAAGCTGTAAAGGTATGCTCCATATTTCATTCCATATTACAGAAAAACCCCAAACACAATAATCCTGTGTGCTTGTTTCCAGAGTCAGATGGGCCGGAGGGTGGTGGGGTGAGGGAAGCTGGGGTGCCGGTGCCCAAAGGCAGCTCAGGAGGCAGTGACCACCAAAGGGTAGAGGAAAATGCATGGGGCCGGACATGGGTCAGGGTGCCGGTTGCTTGCACCCACCCAGCTCCACACACAGACCTCCATTGTCCCCATTCTCTCTTTCTTCGCAGCTCCAAAAGTCCACTCTAAGGACAGGCCCCAACGGAAGCCACTTCCACCTCAAGGTGAATGTAAGACACCCTATTGCTTCTCTCTAAAGGTATTTCTGTTTTAACCTTACCACTGTTTCAAACCTTCCATATAATCTTCAAGCCCCCTAACGTGAGGACATCCTCCAGGACGTGGCCTCCGCCTGCCTCTCTGGCCAGCTCATCGTTCAACTCCATCAACCCTATGTTGCAATCCCACTCACTGAACCAGGTTGGTGGTGAAGGAAGAGTTGTACATCTTGATAGTGGTGATAGTTAGACAAGATTGCACAGGAGATGAATCTGACCCACTCACAGGCGTGCACACGAGCGCGTGTATAACTGAAAACCAAATAGCTTGTGAATTGTCCCAACAATTCTGTTGAGCTAGTGTTGGGCTATCATGTGGCAAGATGCCAACTTTAAGCGAGGAGAGCTGATGTAGGCATGAGACCTCCCTGTACCTTTTTCTCACAGCTTCCTGTGACTCTATCTTTATTCCAAAATAAAAAGATTCAAATAAAATGCATCAGGTTTTCTCCTGTCTTTATCTCTTTTTCTAGAAGATTACCATTCACATATATAGCTTCTAACTCTTCTTCATTCTTCAGATCAGCTCATGCATCATTGCTTGGTACAAAGGAGGCACTCCATAAATGTTTATTAAATGAGTGAACGAGTGGTCCCTGTTTTTCTGTGATAAAGAAAGAAGCTGTGAATCAATAAGACAACATAATCTTGCAGTTGAAAGCATGAACTTGGAAGTCAGGCTACCTGACTGAAATCCCAGTTCTATCCACTCGTCTAGCTGTCTGACTTCTGAGCTTGGTTTCCTCACTTTCTGAATACAAGAAATAACAAGTGTTGGTGAGGATGTGGAGAAAAAGGAATCCTCCTTTGGGAATGATGGGAATGCAAACTGGTACAGCCACTGTGGAAAACGGTATGGAGATTCCTCCAAAAATTAAAAATAGAACTACCCTGCAATCTAGTAATTGCGCTACTGGGTATTTACCCAAAGAATACAAAAATGTTAATTTGAAGGGATTATATGTACTCTATGTTTATTGCAGCATTATTTACAATAGCTAAATTATGGAAGCAGCCCAAGTGTCCATTGACTGATGAATGGATAAAGATGTGATATATCGATACGCACACACACACACACACACACACACACAATGGAATACCGTTCAGCCATCAAAAGGAATGAAATCTTGCCATTTGCAAGATTTGCAAGATTTGCAAGATCCATCCAACAACATGGATGGATCTAGAGAGTATTATACTAAGTGAAATAAGTCCATCAAGAAAGATAAATACCATTGATCTCACTCATGTGTGGAATTTAAGAAACAAAACAAATGAATAAAGGCGGGGGGGGGGAAGATAAACCAAAAAACAGACTTAACTATAGAGAACAAAGCAGTGGTTACCAGAGGGGAAGTGGGTGGGGGAGGGGGAAAAAAGGTGAAGGGGATTAAGAGCACACTTGTCATGATGAGCACCGAGTCATGTATAGAAGAATTGTTGAATTGCTATATTGTACATCTGAAACTAATATAACACTGTATGTTAACTACACTGGAATTCAATTTTTATTTTATTTTTTTTTAAGATTTTTTTTATTTATTTGACAGAGAGAGACAACGTGAGAGAGGGAACACAAGCAGGGGGAGTGGGAGAGGGAGAAGCAGGCTTCCCGCTGAGCAGGGAGCCCGATGCAGGGCTCGATCCCAGGACCCTGGGATCATGACCTGAGCCAAAGGCAGACGCTTAACAACTGAGCCACCCGGGCACCCCTGGAATTCAAATTTTTTAAAAAATAAATAAAATAAAGTCCTGAGAGATAGGAACATTTTTTGTTATTCATAACCAGCTCTCTTCCATACTTGAGCTTACACTAATTAGGTGATTCTTCGTGGATCCCTAGAGAGCTTCTGGAAGAAGGCTAAAGAAGGGACCAACCTGTGGTGAGAGGGTTGGAACTTTCAGCCCCACCCCACAACTCCAGGGAGTTGAGTGGGGCTAAAGATTAAATTCAAGTTCTAATGGTCAGTGAGTTAATTAATCACCCCTATGTGATGGAACCTCCAAAAAAAACCCCATAAACAACAGGTTCTGTGAGTTTCAAAGTGCTGGGAGGCTGGCATGCTCAGAGAGGGCATGGAGGCTCCCTGGACCTCCCCACCCCCATCCCTTGACCTATGCATCTCTTCCATTTGGCCATTACTGAGCTGTAGCCTTTATAATAAACTGGTAACAGTAAGAAGTAAAGTGCTTTCCTGAGTTGTGTGAGCCATTCTAGCAAGTTATCAAACATGAGAAGGGGATGATTTATAACTGCCTGGTCAGAAGTACAGGTCATAACCTGGGACTTGTAATTAGCATCTGCAGTGATGGGGTGGTAGGAGCAGTCTTGTGGGACTGAGCCCTTAACCTGTGATGTCTGCACTAACTCCAGGTAGTGTCAGAACTGAATTGAACTATAGGACACCCAGCTGGTGTCCAGAGAGTTAAAGAATTGATTGGTATGAGGAAAAGCCCCACATTTGGTGTCAGAAGTGTTGGGAATAAAAACCGTTCAGACTCACATCAAGTCCTTAAAATAGCGCCTGCGCATACAGTAAGCTCTCAGATTTAGCCATTATTATCTCTGGGATGTCTTTTCTGACCTGTCTCCAACCCTATCCCTGTTCCACCCTCTCCACGTGTATCCAAAATATCCTGTGCTCCCTGACCCAGCTTGATCTTACCCTGTGTGCCCATTATCTGCCACTGTGCAAAAAACTGCCCCAAGACTAGTGGCTGAAAATAATGACATCATTTATTCTGCTTACGAACGCGCACTTGGGCAGGCTCATTGAGGACCGCTTACCTCTGCTCTTGTTGGCATCAGCCAGTGTGGCTCAAAGGCTGGGGGCTGGGATCTAAATGTTCACTCACATGCGCAGTGCCTGATACAGTCTAACAACTGGGACATCAACTGGGGGTTCTCAGTCAGAATCAGAAATGTAGCCTCTACATGCCTTGGGTTTCCTCACAACCTGGTGTCTAAGTTCCCAGGGCAAATATCCCAACCGAAAAAGAGGCAAGTGGAAGCCATATTGTTTCTGATGACCCAACCTTGGAAGCCGCGGTGTTACTTCCTTCACAATCGACCCATCGAGGCAGTCACAAAGATCTTCCAAGCTCAAGGTACAAGGAAATAGATTCCCCTTCTTGATGGAGGAGTGGCAAGTTTCTGGAAAACATGTGGGACCCGAAATACCACTGTATGAACCATGTCTTTTATTTTCTGTAATCTAATGCTTTGATTTCTGGGGCCTTGCCAACCCTGGAGAGATTGGCCCTCTTGGGGTTGGCCAATTCCTAGAGATAGTAAACTACTTACCCATGAGCATACTTTTCAAATACAAACCAACCAATCCAAAGCCCACACACAACCAATGTCTTTATTGGTCTGTCACACTCTGAGCTACTATCCCCATATCCTCATCATCCCAGGGCCAGGTCCGAGACAACTAAGGATAATCCCTATGTGTCAGAGCCGGCTGAAATGACTCAAGTAGCCAAACCTAAGGCTGCTTACCCTGTCTCATCAGTGCCTTCCCTCTGAAACCACAATGGAGACTCTTTATTTATTTTTTTTTTAAGATTTCATTTATTTATCTGTCAGAGAGGGAAAGAGAGAGAGGCAGGCAGAGGGAGAAGCAGGCTCCCCACCGAGCAGGGAGCCCGATGCGGGGCTCGATCCCAGGACCCCGGGATCATGACCTGAGCCAAAGGCAGACGATCAACCGACTGAGCCCCCAGGCACCCCCACAATGGGACTTGCCCCAGTTTTGCCCTCCTCTCCTGAAGATCCTCATGCTTCTCCAGGTAGCCCCTCGTGCCATGGCATGCCCCCTCCTCTTGAAATCTGTGACTACAATTGAACTATCTTTTCCGTACTAAATATCTCCTAATCTGTCAGCCTTACTAGACATTAAATTTTTTAGTAATATACTATATTTTAGAATAATTACTATGGGGCCACTTGGGAGAAATACAATCTTCCACTCTCTGCCTTATAATTGATTATGAACTTGCCTTTCCCCTCAACCTGTGTGCACACAGAAAACAGACCTTTCTTTTATCTCTTAAAAGAAGTACGTTTAGTATATAAGAAGTACTCAATAAGTGTTTTTTTGACGAATTGAGTGACTGAATGCTTGATAGCCATACTACAACCTTTGTCCTCCTTATTGGGTATCCAAAGATTCGCAAATTCCTTGAACACACCCTGTCCCAATGGCTGCTTGATCCACCAGCCCTTCTCTTTCTATTCCTCCCTACTGAAGCACAAAAACCCAACTCTTGTCACATCTTTGTGAGGTTACCTGGGATAACCCAAGCCTCCTCTCAGTCTCAGGGGTTGGGCTGTGGAGGCAGAGTGGGAGCCCTGAGGTGATGTTCATCACCAGAAAGCTACACAGGCATTCAGAGCACTTAATGGAAGTTGAATCTCTTGCAGTTGTACGTGCAAACAGCTGGGGTGTCCTTTATCCAGGCAGGTCAGAAACCAATTAAGGGGAAATTCCCCAATGCTAAAATCTCCAGGTAGTCCCCAAAGAAAGGGAGTCATGGCTTCAACTTCCCCCAACCAGAAAAGTTTAAAAACTTCAAAGTTCTGCACAGATGCCTGGGACAATGCCTGGATTCTCTCTAGCAAAGGTGGTGATAAGAAGCAGCAAAAGCAAGGGGATGCTTCTCCCATCCTCTGGATTTCGAATTCCTTCTCCCATTCCTCCTGTGAGGACAAAGTCTTCCCCAAAGAACCAGTACCTTCTTCCTCAAGCTCAAATGCTGTATGAGAGGAAGGGCACCTGAGCGAGATTTACAGCAAGGGAGGTGGTCTCAGAAAGACTGCTCACACCTCTTCCACCTGAGTGTCAAACGCTGGGATCCATTTGACAATGAACAAACTCTAATCTTATTCCCTAAGAAGAGATGAGATTAAAAAGGCAAATACTTCTTGGGAGAAAAAACAAATTGGTTTTAGGTCAGTTAGTGCTTGTTCCGGCAAATAATCCGTCCTTGTGAGTGGATTTGGTTGAGGGGTAGGAGAGAAAAAACAAGAAGAGACACAGGGGTAGGGACTGAGGGCAGAAGATCCATTCTCTGCCTCCTTCCAAAGGAGGCTTCCAGGAAGCCTTCCTTCCTCTACCAAGACCTTCTGTAATGATCGTAGTCAGAGTTTTGAGTAGCTGTCAAAAAAGTCATTCTATTTGCACACACACACCCCTCCCCCCACAGCCCTCAGGTCCTGTTCTCCAAGTCATCCAACCCACCTGGGTCATCGAGGAATATCTCAGTTGCTCTAAGCTCTCTACAGAAAAATGTTTTTCAATGTATAGCATACCTTATAGATAATAAGACTTTTCTCAGCCAAATTTTTAAATTTAAATGCAACATCATATCACAAGAGCCAAAAGGTGAGAACAACCCAAGTGAACATCAGCAGATGAATGGATAAACAAATGTGGTCTACACCTACAACGGATTATTAGTCAGCCTTGAAAAGGAATGAAGTTCTGATACACATCACAACACAGAACTTCCAGGACATCATTCTAATGAAATAAGCCAGACATGGGGCACTTGGGTGGCTCAGTCAGTTAAGCGTCTGCCTTCAGCTCAGATAATTATCCCAGGGTCCTGGGATCCAGCCCTGTGTCATCGGACTCCCTGCTCAGTGGGGAGTCTGCTTCTCCTTCTTCCTCTGCCCCTTCCCACCCCGCACTTGCCCCACTGGTGTACCCTCTCTCTCAAATAAATAAAATCTTTAAATAATAATAATAATAAAGAAGCCAGACACAAAAGGACAAATATTTTATGATTCCACTTATATGTGATACCTAAAATAGGCAAATTTATAGAGATAGAAAGTAGAATAGTGGCTCCCAGGAGCTAGGGAGAGTGAGGAACGAGGACTTATTGTTTAATAGGTACAGAGTCTCTGTTTGGGAAGATGAGAACGTTCTAGAAATGGATGGTGGTGATGGTTGCACAACAATGTGGATGTACTAAATATCACCGAGTTATATACCTAGAAGTGGCTAAAATGGTCAATTTTATGATATGGATATTTTACCATAATAAAACAAAATTTTTTAATGCAATTACCACTCTCCACAGGCTGTTACTTGCCTTCCACCCAGTCCTCTATCCTCTATGCCTCTTCCCTCTGCTCATTCTCTCGGTCTCTCTCTCTCTCTTAAATAAATAAGATCTTTTTTTTTAAGATTTTATTCATTTATTTGACAGAGAGAGACACAGCGAGAGAAGGAACACAAGCAGGGGGAGTGGGAGAGGGAGAAGCAGGCTTCCCGCGGAGCAGGGAGCCCGATGCGGGGCTCGATCCCAGGACCCTGGGACCAAGATCTGAGCCGAAGGCAGACGCTTAACGACTGAGCCACCCAGGCGCCCCTTAAATAAATAAAATCTTAAAAAAAAAAATTGAAGGCTGGTCTGTTTTCACACTGTCTCAGAAACACACCTTGTCGGGCCTTCCCTCTGTTACATCCTTCCATAGCCGCCTTTGGCCCACAAGCTCAGGTTCTAAAACCTAGGCCAGAATTCAACAGCCTCCCCATCTGGTCCAACCTTCCAAGCTCTCTCTCACTACCCACCCCTGTACACTCTCCACCCATTCAGCTTCCTCCCCGCTGTGAGAAGTGCTCAGCGGGAGGAGGGACCACTGCAAAGCTGGGGCTCATGCTAGATGGAGAGGTGCGCAGGAGATCCCGTAGTACTTGCACCCGGTCCCAGCACATCAGAGGCAGCAAAGGGACTAGAATGCATGTCCCAACCCCAGCTCCTTTCTCTCCTCCAGAGCCCCAGGTTGTCTCTATTGTCCCCAACAGGGTTTGAAGCTCCGTGTCACGTGTGTCCCCACAAACCCAGCACGGTGTTAACAAGTCCACATTGAAACCATAAAGGTGTTTCTAAGCCGTCCCCTTATCCGCACTGGCCTCACATTCCTCTTCACGGTTTCTTAAGAATAAACTTTTCTCCTCTTCCAATGCAGAGTATCTTCCTTGTGAGTCTTCTAAGAGGGAATTAGGCAAACCAAAACAAAAGCAGCAGGATAATATATTTGAAGAAACTTAGCCAATTTTGGCAACCCCAGAAGCATGTTCAGTTTACTTCTTGGCCCTCGATGTGGACCCAGCAGAAACTGAACCAGACATATTTGCTCTAATTTTATCTCAACTCTGCAGACAGATAGTAACCTGGGTTGGTTTCGTTCATCTGTTTCCTGGACCATGAATTCATTGCTCTTGCTGGCTCGGCTGTGTGGGCATTCTTTCAGTTGGAAAATACACAGGCTGCTTCCTCCTCCACAGAGCTCTTAAAAGGAGAAGAGAAAGCACAGCTTCGCCTCACCCTTTATAGAGACAGAACCCCTGCCGCGGGGCCGGCTGGCATCTCCGTGAAGAGCTGATTTTCCAGACGTCCCCTCACCTGGGGCAGAGCACAGCTCTCCTCCAGCAGACAAGCTCATCTTTCTGGGAGTCTGTCCATCCCTCCAGCCTGATGGATCCCATTAGGAGCAGGATGTGGCTTTTGCCATAGCAAGCCATAGAATCCGGAGGTAATGGCCCCAGTGACCGGGCAGGGGGGGCCTTCTGCCGGCCCATCAGCACTGGGGTTTGCTTGGTGAGGACGAGAGAAAGGAAAACTGGGGAAAGTTCTGAATGCTGGGGAACTTTTGAGAGGTCCAATGGGGGAGGGAGGCCCCGATCCCTAATTACAGAAGCCTCGTGCAAAATTTAATTACAACTTGGGCGGAAACGGATGCCAGAAACAAGTGTCATTCATCAACTGAAAACACCAACCAAGGTAAACACTGCCACAAAGTCAGGGAATGGAAGGGAGGAGGAAGGAAAGAGGGGGGATCGCTCTGGATATCAAGCAAATCGAATTACCCTGAAGGCCTGGCCAGACACACGCATTAATCATCGGTTATCCCAGCTGCACACCTGTACGGGAAGGAGAACCTGGCAGGCTCCAAATGACTCCAGCTGATGGAGCAGGGCAAGCAGCTTCCCCCCAGGGGCCGGACAGGAGGGACAGGGGCGCAGGCCCAGGGGAGCCCAGCCCGGAAGTGGCCACATGGCTCTCCCAGGACCAGTCGGAAGGAAGAGGAGAACTCGGTTCAGACAGGCGAGTGCAATCCCCAGTTCTCTGGCCCAGCGACTTTCTCCAGCTCCCTTTTTTTGCTGGAGGGCCTGTCGCTTCCTTCCGAGCTGGACAAACCTACTGAGCCACCACCACGTTCTGCAGCCTTCCCTGGAAGAGAGCAGGCTTGGGGGGTTGGGGCGGAAGTCAGGCACCTGCAAGGATTGGTGGGCCAGCCAGGGCCAGCTTCCAAATCCGCTGGTTTTTGATGGCGCTGGTTTTCTTCTCTCGTGCAATTCAGAGTGGAGGGGGAAGGCGAGCGCGGTAGGGTGGGGTGTGGGGTGGAGACAAAGTGGCCCTCTGACTTTGTTTCCCCGTGCGGCACGGTTGTTGTACATTCACGAGTCCCCAGGGGCTGGTCACAAGCTGAAGCCGCATCATCAGAGTCGGGTGGAGAGCCGCTCAGCCATCCGGGCTGGGAGCTATTTGCCCTTGATGAGAAATTTCAAGTGGGAACCATCTGAGTATGTGCCTCTGTGAATGCAAGAGTGCATTTAGAGGGAACAAATGATTTATTAGCAGGGCCTCCACAAAGTCTCCTTCGGAAAGGGAGGGAGCTCCCCCCCACCCCCCTTCTCATTAAAACATTACAGGGGTAGAATCCATTTGGCCTCCTAAGCCGGCCTGCACGGGAGTCACAGCTAATCAGGCAGCCAGCTCAGCTCTTCCAGCCTTTCTCTGAACACAACAATATGTATAAACTGGCAAAATGGACCACGGACCCACTTTGATGTTGAACAAAGAGGAAAAACTCCAAAACAGCGTAAGAACTGTATTGCCATTTAACTCTTCTGCGTCCTTTCCGAAGAGCAAATGGGAGCATCAACATAGCTGGGCAGGGCTCCAGGGAGAGCTAAATAATGAACCGTTATCATTTCAGGCTCTTCGACCCAGGTATTCTCTAGCAAGAGAGACGGGCCCGACTCGGCCTCTGAATTACTTGCTCTGATTATATAAGGGACTGTCTTTTGAGCACTTGCTGGGGCCTGAAGTCACCATCTCACTTAACCCTTGTCAGACCTCTGTGAGATCCATACCAACCTCCCATTTGGAAGACAGAGGAACAGGGTGGTTAAGGGACCTGCCTCATATGTCCCGGCCCATCCAGGATTCCAAACCCAGGTCTCTACATTTCCAAAACCCTCCCGGAAACACAAAAGCCCCGGTTGTTTTTTATGTTCATGAGCGAATTCCCTTTTCTTGAGAATGAGATGTTCCATGTAAGTAAACTTCTCAGATCTAAAAATCAATCTCTCTAAAGCCAAATCTTTTTACATTTATAATTAGCTTGGGATAGAATTTTTCAAAAATACATGGTATGCTTCCATGGCTTATGAAAGAAAAAATGCCAACGGAATGCCCTTCCTCCGCACAGGTGGGAATTCCAGCCTGCAGGTGCTCGGAGATACCGAGGAAGGGGTAGGCATTGTGAGCCCAGAGGGCAACTTGCTGCCAATGTAGGGAAGAGGGACCCACTCCAGGGGCCATAGGCCAGAAGGTGGGTCAGAAGAGTTGAGGCTTGGTGGTTAGGTGAAAACCACGCAGGAATAAAAGCACTGAAAAGATTTTCAATCGCCATCTGGAATTGGAGCAAGAAAACCAGTCATGGAGCAAGAAGTAAGAAGCTTGTGGGTGCCTGGGTGGCTCAGTCGGTTGGGCGTCTGCCTGCGCCTCAGGTCATGATCTCAGGGTCCTGGGATCGAGTCCCACATTGGGCTCCCTGCTCAGCGAGGAGTCTGCTTCTCCCTCTGTCCCTCCCTCCTGCTTGTGTGCGAGCGCGTGCTCTCTTTCTCTCTCTCTCTCTCTCTCTCTCAAATAAATAAATAAAATCTTTTAAAAAAAAAAAAGTAAGAAGCTTGTAAGTTTCCGGCACCGGGATTGTCCCATTTCCCCCTTGGTAATAAATAGTAAAAACCACCTCTAAAACAAGACACAATAAATGTTTGAAAAATAAAAACGTGTGCAAGCCCAGATGTCAACAATGGTGATACTCCGGTGAGGTTACTAACCTTCTTCTTCTTCTTTCTTGCACCAGGGCTCCATTTTAATTCAGACCAGAGAGGTGTGTCAGTTACTCAACTTTCAAGCTATGTGTTGTGCCTGAAGAGCATGCAGAAGAGAAAACATCATCTGACTGCAGAGCCGTGTCACCTTAGACAATAAAATGTAAGGAACATCTACATTATTGTGTTGTATTCAAGTTGTATGTCCATAAGCCTAAAAAATGGGGGAGCTTGGAATCCTAGCTCTTCCACTTACTAGCAGAGTCACCTGGGACACTTGATTTACTCTCCCAAACTCAGTTTCTCTCTCCGCAACATAGGACTGATGATCGCTCCTTCCCAGGACTGTGGAGAGATGCAATGACTTATGGAGAGTCCTTTTCATTTATAAAATGAATATACAAAGTGAACAGATACATTCATGCGAGCAACCTGTTTTGCCTGCATTTACAAATATGACCCCTCCACCATCCCTACTGTCAAGTTAGACCTCATTGAAACATTCGCTGTTAAAGCATAAAATGTATGGTGAGTTAGGTCTGTTCTGGATTCCCTTTAAAGACTATGGCAATTACCAAAGTGCCAAGAGAAACTCATTGTTAAGATTAGTGCCACAGGGGGTCTGGGGGTTAAGCGTTTGACTCTTGATTTGGCTCAGGACATGATCTCAGGGTCCTGAGATTGAGCCCTACATCGGGCTCTGTGCTCCATGAAGAGTCTACTTGAGATTCTCTCTCTCGCTCCACCACCCCCCTCCACTCACAGCTGCTCTCTCTAAATAAATGAATAAAATCTTAAAAAAAAAAAAGATTGTCTCACCCCGCTCTGCCCCTCCCCCTCCTTCTCTAAAAAAAACATTAGTGCCATGGCACAAGACCATATTAGAATAAAGCTACCATGCAGAGAATTATGTGGGTTGAACATCCAATTAAATAATGTACTTATTACTTTCACATTCCTTCTCTCACTCAGTTAATAGAACAGCCTCATAAGGTGGGTATTATCATCCCCATCTGGCAGAAAGTTTCGACAACTTCCCATGGTCATAGAACCAACAGGTAACATAGTTGGGATTCAGACCCAGATCTCCCTGACTCTGATGTCCCTTCTTTATACATTGTCTCATGTTGTCACCTATTTTCATAATTAATTTAGATACTGGATTCATGTTAATAGCACCCAGAACATTATTTAAAGCCGGACAGTTCCAAAGAAGTTTTTCAACAGTTTATGATCCATGGATGAGCGATTCTGAATATTACTGGTAAAATGCAATTTCTCCCTCCATCTGTCTTCCTCTTTCTGCCCCTCTCCCCTCCCCGACTTGGTAGTATTCCCATCAATATAAAGATAAGATTGTAAATCCAGGATATTAGTTCAAACTTGCTTTGTTCATCTATTCAATGCATGAAGGAGAGAGCAAGATTACAGATACATATCCCTTAACCTCAGGAGTTTATCCTTAGCTTTTGTACTAAAAACCATTTACCCGAAGGCTAAGGCAGTATGTGCAATGTTTCTGCTGGTACTTTTTTTTTTTATAAGATTTTTTTTTTTTTTAAGTAATCTTTCCACCCTGATGGGACTCGAACTTACAACCCTGAGATCAAGAGTTTCATGCTCAGGGTGCCTGGGTGGCTCAGTCAGTTAAGCACCTGACTCTTGGTTTTGGCTCAGGTCATGATCTTGGGGTCCTGGGATCGAGCCCCGCATCGGGCTCCACATTCAGCATAGAATCTGCTTCTCCCTCTGCCCTGCCCTCTGCTCATGTTCTGTCTCTCTCCCTCTCTCAAATAAACAAATAAATAAAATCATTAATAAAAAAAAGAGTCTCATGCGCCACTGACTGAGCCAGCCAGACACTCCTCAGCCGGTACTCTACACAGAATTTCCAACCAGTGTGCCAAAAGTATAGGTCACAGCGAGGGTAGCTAATACCCTCAGACCTCAGGGCAGCCAGGCAGAGCCAGGGTGGCCAGGGTCCTGGGAACTGTCACCTCCAGCCAAGCACAACCCTTACCAATGTCATCACTTCCAATAGTGTCCCTCCACATTCGGAAGCTCTGCTTGACTCAAGTGGGGAGGCAAATGAGCAGGTCCATCATTTAATAGCAGTATCACTTAAAACACTCTGCCAAAGACCCCAAGGGGGCTCCAAAGAGGTCAATGATACTCGATCCTCTTCTGGGAAAAATATGGAACAGAAAGTCCGAAATCTAGACTTGCTGTTGTCACGAAACTCACGGCATTGTCCCTTCCCCTCTCTGAGTTGGACCTGACACTCTACAGTGTTCCACTCTTGCTGGAAAAAAATCCCTCCATTGTGAAGGGGCAGCTCAACCGAGAACCCCGTGGTAGCTTTGGCTGCGTGGGGAGGCGGCTCTTAACTCCCTGTGTCAGAGTAACTTCATGGAGATCCAGCCATCTTGATGGAACTGCGGTCTAATGGAGGGTGCCACCACGAGCAACTAGTGGAGATGTGGCCTAAGTCTGAGCCTGCCCCACAAATATTTTGTTCTCAAACACCCATCCAGTAGACACCCTGGTGTTTGACGTGGCTCTTGCTAACGCAGGTTGGAAGCTGTGGCATCTTATCTCCCGCTGCACAGAGCCTCGGGGCCTCTCCAGGGAGGGGCTGCCATGGCGGCAAGAAGCACAAGACTTGACTTGCTGCTTTATCTCCAGACCGTAAACATCTATTATTTGAACAAAACTTTCTACAGTGAGCAGCTTATCTAACTCTCTGGGCCTCAGTTTCTTCTCCAGTAAAATAGAAATACCAACATCCACCTCAAGGGGCAGCTTGTGGTAATTAAATAAGAAAATCTGTGTAAAGCGGGTAACACCGAATAAAGGGTCAATCCTTCCCTCTCTGGCGTTGGCCATGACCTTCCCCACAGATGAGATGGAGTGAGGAGTCCCAGGACGTGGAAGAACTGACCCTGGGAAGACAAGCAGGCAAGAACCCTAGACAAGAGAGGGCCGACTTCCAGGTCACATGCTTTCCCCAGAGCGGGTTTGTGAGCAGAGGTGACAGCTCAGTAAGAGAGAAGTCAAGCTGAACACTAAGCTCTAGGGCAACTGGGGATTCCTGAATGCTAATCTAACAGCTTTGACATGGATATTTTTTTTATTTCCACAAATTAAAATGAGACTGACAGCATTGTGCGAATATTTGAGTTAGACCCACACATGCCAACGCATAATTCACTTCGTGTCGAATCCGGGTCCCTTCGGCTCCAGTATAGACAGCAAGGCAAACTAGAGACCCAGAAGTGAATTTGGGTTGATGGCTCATGTAGAATACCCATTTAAAAACTACAATATGAAAAAAAAAAAAAACTACAATATGGACGGTCATTCGCTGTTTTAGCTCTGGACATGTGTGCTTGAATTTTCCTAAGATGCAAACACCAATGTTTAAGCTACATGTGTGTCAAGAAACATCAAAGTGTTCATTCTCTTTGCGCTATTCTGTTTCTGGGAATGTGTCATAAGGCAGTAATTCGGTGGCTAAAGGCAGAAACGGGAACCTCATCCAGTTAGGACATGGCTGGAGGCAAGAGATGGTGATGAAGTGAGCCATGGAAACACTCATGCAAACACGTAACCACGAAAAATGGTGTGTTTTGAAATCCATACTATAACATAGGAAATGCCTATAGTGTAATATTTATTGAAAAAGGAACAAGATATTAAATATAAATATCGTTACAACACTTTTTTAAATGAGCAAACAAAAAATTAAAATATTAGAAGGAACTATGCTAAAATGTCAATAGTGATCTTCTTTGGGTGGTAGAACTATTAAAATTTTTTTCTTCTTTTAACTTTCTGTACATTTTCTGGCTTTTGAAAATTGAGGTACAATTTACCTACAATAAAGCGCACAGATCTTAAGTGTATAGTCAATGGATTTTGATAAATATATATACATCAAGAACCTAAGCAGGCCCTCCAGTGGCCCTTCCTTATCAGTCTCTTTCTCTGCCCAGAGGGAACCATTCTGATTTCAATCTCCTTAAATTAGTTTTGTCTGTTCTTGAACTTCATATAAAGGGGTTCAAGTGTGTATTATTTTGTATGTGGTTTCTTTCATGCAAAATAGTGTTTAAGATTGATCCAGTTGTTGGATTCCTTGTTATTTGCTGAATAGTATTCCAATGTATGGACATCCGCATTCCATTAATCCATTCACCTGGTTTTTGTTTCAGTTTTTAAGATTTTATTTATTCATTTATTTATTTGAGAGAGAGAATGAGTGTGGGGAAAGGGCAGAGGGAGAGAAAGAATACCAAGCAGATTCCGTGCTGAGGCCAGAGCCGACCTGGGGCTCTATCTCACAACCCTGAGATCATGAACTGAGCCAAAACCAAGAGTCAAACACTCAACCGACTGAGCCACCCAGGTACCCCTAATTTTTTCTATTCTAATAGATACGTGGTGGCACCTCACTGGTTTTAATTTGCATATCCCTGATGGCTAACAATGCAAGCATGTTTTCATGTACTTATTTGCGATATCTTTTTTTTTGTGAAGTGTCTGTCACCCATCTTTCTTTTTTTTCTTCTTTTTTTTTTTTAAATTTTATTTATTTCTTTGGGAGAGAGAGAGCATGAGCACAGAAAGAGGCAGGCAGAGGGAGAAGCAGGTTCCCCGCTGAGCAGAGAGCCCAATGTAGGACTCGATCCCAGGACCCTAGGATCCTGACCTGAGCCGAAGGCAGACACCCAACTGACTGAGCTACCCAGGCGCCCCCAGTTCATCTTTCATATTTAGTCCTGAGTCTCATGAGTCCTATTGGCCAGCCCTGGCCCTCAGCTACCTGCAAGGCCCCATTGGACCCAGTGAGGGGCACTGGGGGTCCTTTGTGATACCCAAAAGAAAACCAAGAGCTATTGCTAAAAGTCAGGTAAATGCGTATGGATGGCCTAAAATGACAAATGACCACCACACCCTCCTTCTCCTGCAAGCCTCCGTTCTGCCCCATCTTTCTCTGTCAAGACCCCACCCATCTTTCAAGGTCCAACTTAAATGCTACATCTTCCAAGGAACTTTCCTGATCCCTTTTTGCCTTTCTCCACCACCAAAGTAGACGTTTCTTTTATTCTCTTGTGGAGCAATTCCCTCACTCAGTAATTTATTATCAGGATTTGTAACCCTGGATCTCATCTGCCCTACCACATAATGCATTTCTTTCTTTCAGGGAGACAGAGTGTGTGCGCACAAGAGGGGGTAGAGGGAGGGGAGGCAGAGGGGGAGGGAGAGAGAAGAGAACCCTAAAGCAGGCTCCATGCCCAGGGCTCAATTTCATAACCCTGAGATCATGACCTGCGCCAAAATCAAGAGTCAGATGCTTAACCAACTGAGCCACTCAGGTGCCCCCCACATAATACATTTTTAAAGATCAGGGTCAGTTCTTTTTTTTTTTTTTTTACTATGTTATGTTAATCACCATACATTACATCATTAGTTTTGGATGTAGTGTTCCATGATTCATTGTTTGCGTGTAACACCCAGTGCTCCATTCAATACGTGCCCTCTTTAATACCCATTACCAGGCTAATCCATTCCCCCACCCCCATCCCCTCTAGAACCCTCGGTTTGTTTTTCAGAGTTCATAGTCTCTCATGGTTCATCTCCCCCTCCAGTTCCCCCCCTTCATTTTTCCATTCCTACTATCTTCTTTTTTTTTTTTTTAACATATAATGTATTATTTGTTTCAGAGGTACAGGTCTGTGATTTATCAGTCTTACACAATTCACAGCGCTCACCATAGCACATACCCTCCCCAATGTCTATCACCAGCCACCCCATGCCTCCCAACCCCCACCACTCCAGCAACCCTCAGTTTGTTTCCTGAGATTAAGAATTCCTCACATCAGTGAGATCATATGATACATGTCTTTCTCTGATTGATTTACTTCGCTCAGCATAATACCCTCCAGTTCCATCCACGTCATTGCAAATGGCAAGATTTCGGGGTTTTTGATGGCTGCATAATATTCCATTGTATATATATATATCACATCTTCTTTATCCATTCATCTGTCGATGGACATCTGGGCTCTTTCCACAGTTTGGCTATTGTGGACATTGCTGCTATAAACATTGGGTTGCACGTACCCCTTTGGATCACTACGTTTGTATCTTTGGGGTAAATACCCAGTAGTGCAATTGTTGGATCGTATGGAAGCTCTATTTTCAACTGTTTCAGGCACCTCAATACTGTTTTCCAGAGTGGCTGCACCAGCTTGCATTCCCACCAACAGTGTAGGAGGGTTCCCCTTTCTCCACATCCCCGCCAACATCTGTCGTTTCCTGACTCGTTAATTTTAGCCATTTTGACTGGTGTGAGGTGGTATCTCATTGAGGTTTTGATTTGGATTCCCTGATGCCGAGCAATGTTGAACACTTTTTCATGTGTCTGTTGGGCATTTGGATGTCTTCTTTGCAGAAATGTCTGTTCATGTCTTCTGCCCATTTCTTGATTGAATTATTTGTTCTTTGGGTGTTGAGTTTGATAAGTTCTTTATAGATTTTTGGATACTAGCCCTTTATCTGATATGTCATTTGCAAATATCTTCTCCCATTCTTTCGGTTGTCTTTTGGTTTTGTGGACTGTTTCCTTTGCTGTGCAAAAGCTTTTTATCTTGATGAAGTCCCAATAGTTCATTTTTGCCCTTGCTCCCCTTGCCTTTGGCAATGTTTCTAGGAAGAAGTTGCTGCGGCTGAGGTCGAAGAGGTTCCTGCCTGAGTTCTCCCTTAGGATTTTGATGGACTCCTGTCTCACATTTAGGTCTTTCAACCACTTTGAGTCTATTTTTGTGTGTGGTGTAAGGAAATGGTCCAGGTTCATTCTTCTGCATGTGGCTGTCCAATTTTGCCAACACCATTTGTTGAAGAGACTGACCTTTTTCCATTGGACATTCTTTCCTGCTTTGTCGAAGATGAGTTGACTTGACCATAGAGCTGAGAGTCCATTCGTGGGCTCTCTGTTCTGTTCCATTGATCTATGTGTCTGTTTTTGTGCCAGTACCATACTGTCTTGATGATAACAGCTTTGTAATAGAGCTTAAAGTCCGGAATTGTGATGCTGCCAGCTTCACTTTTCTTTTTCAACATTCCTCTGGCTATTCAGGGTCTTTTCTGGTTCCATACAAATTTTAGGATTATTTGTTCCATTTCTTTGAAAAAAGTGGATGGTATTTTGATAGGGATTGCATTAAATGTATAGATTGCTCTAGGTAGCATTGACATCTTCACAGTATTTGTCCTTCCAATCCATGAGCATGGAACGTTTTTCCATTTCTTTGGGTCTTCCTCAATTTCTTTCATGAGTATTTTATAGTTTTCTGAGTACAGGTTCTTTGCCTCTTTGGTTAGATTTATTCCTAGGTATCTCATGGTTTTGGGTGCAATTGTAAATGGGATCCACTCCTTAATTTCTCTTTCTTCTGTCTTGTTGTTGGTGTATAGAAATGCAACTGATTTCCGTGGATTGATTTTATATCTTGCCACTTTACTGAATTCCTGTATGAGTTCTAGCAGTTTTGGGGTGGAGTCTTTTGGGTTTTCCACATAAAGTACCATATCATCTGCAAAGAGTGAGAGTTTGACTTCTTCTTTGCTTTTTATTTCTTTTTGTTGTCTGGTTGCTGTGGCTAGGACTTCTAATACTATGTTGAATAGAAGTGGTGATAGTGGACATCAGATCAGGGTCAGTTCTGAAGTAACTTGGCACAGTGTCTTACACATAGCAAAGCACACATTCTCTCGTGTAGTCACTCAACTAACATTTGTTGAGCATCATTTGTATACCAAGTCTGATGCTAGAGATGGCACACGGCTATGAACACGACAGACATGGTCTTGGCCCTTGGGAAGCCTGTAATTTTATGTGCCAACATAGAGGAGAAAACGGCCAGAAACAGCACAAGGTGGTGAACACTCTGGTGGGGGGAGAAAAGATAATACAAAATCCTCAACACTGGAGGCTTAACAGACACACAGCCAAGTGAAGAAACGCCCATGCTATTCTATTAAATATAAGTGATTTAAATTGGAAATCGCTAAATATGCAAGGAACAGTGAGCATTGTCTGCCAAGCAAAGAAGGACAAATTAAAGATCTCTCTTGCCCGTCTTAGAGATGCACAGGGTGAGTTTTGTGACCTGCCTCTGACATGCTTTCACACTGCATTGGAATTTTTTTTTTAAAGCAGGGAGGGGGCTGTGTAGGAAGGTAAGGAGCGAGAAGCACCCTCCAGAAGGAGCCAGCACCAGTGCGCACCTGCCAAGCTTGAGGCTCGTCTCTGTGCAGCTGTGGGAACATCTTGCCAGGAAGCAGGATGTGGGGCTGGAGGAGCGGAGGAAGAGGGGAAGGGAAAGAGTTGAAAAAGAGGTACAAATTGTGAAGAGAAATAACAGCCTTTATTTCTAGATGACAACTGTTTATCTTCCCACCCCAGGCCTATTTGTTGACAAGCCATTCTGTCAGAGTTTGTTGTTGGTCAAGGAGAGGGAGGCCCCGCGTTCAGGAGGTGCGTTAGACCTTGATCTTGTCTCTGTTGGAATTCAGGAGACTCCCCGTAAGCAATCAGCCTCCTAATGGGCAAGAGGCCCCTTTGGGAATGGGAATTTGACAAGGCTTGTCAAAACTGTCAGACAGCAGCAGGGTCCTTCTCATTCTTCTGTTCCTACCAGAGGAGGGGAATAACTCCATGGGCTACACCTATCCTTCGAGGACAAAACCACAGTGAAAAGCTGCTCAGACATTAGCAGCGCTGACGCATAAATCCGTCATATAAAAAAAATATATATATCTGGATGAATAAAACAGGTACAGGCCAAGCACACAGTGTATCTTAGGGCTGTGGGAGCAGCCTATGGGGTAACTCCATTGAGTGAAGGACTCTCTCTCTGAGATTCCCTATCGCCGGGCAGCCGTGAACTAAAATTGCCTGAGAAATCAAGCCGATGGTAATGGCCTCACTGGCAGATAAAAGTTATTGGAGGATAGACTTTCTCCGGAGGCTGTCACATTGTCTTCCTCAGCTCCAGCGTGGATTAAAATCGGCTGCACAGCGGACACATGCACACCCTCATACACACACACACAAAGGTATCCGTTGACTGGAGACTGTTGCAAAGGAACCCTGTGTTGGAGGAGGCCAGGGCCAGGTCCAGGGCTCTCCTGGACTCAGGGCCCTTCTTGAGGAAGGCCTCGCCCTATGTCCTGAACTTCCCCCTGGGAGGGTACGGAAGCCGGAAGCCAGAACCTGATTTTTATAGGCCTCTCCTCTGACTCCCGTTTCGTACCAAACCAAGAAGAAGTGAGGGCAGAGGGGAGGAGGTAGAGGAAAAGTTCAATTGTCACATGGTCAGCAGGATGGGTCCTTGAGGATTTGATGAATTGTGGAAAGATTAGCAAGGATCTCAAGCTGAAAACAAATGCCTTCCTTTTTTCTCCTTCGTGCAGCTCCCAGCGCCTCTCCCACACTCACGCACACCCCGATCCTAACTAATCTGCTCTGAAGACAAACGTGCATTCTCGAAACCCTAAAACCTGTCTTGCATTAATTCTGGTTTTCAGAGTAAAGCTCTCCCTGCTAACTGATTACGGAAGATTGCTTATTTAAAGCAATGTGGAATCCCTCTTCGAGACAATGGCTCCCATTCTGGGTATGATTTCAGAGACTTCTGCCCAAACAGGAGTGACCAGCAAGCACTTCGGGGCGATGGGGAGCCAGGGGGAAGAGAGAGGAGCGCTCCCTCGCGCGTACACAAAACACACAGCCCACCCCAGAAACGGCACCGCACCACATGACACAGATGCATTTCGGCTTCTAATTACTTCACTGTCTAATTCATGCTAACACAGCAATTAGTGATAAAGCTCAAAACACTCATACACATTAGCCTGACGACATTTAATTATGACATTAGATGTATTGCACTTCCTGAGATATGTAGCTTAGCAAGTAATAGGAAATCTACACGTATGGCCCATCTAAACGACATTGTAATAAAAGTAAAAGAAAGCCACGAAACCCTCACTTTGTCATTAAAAGAAAATGTTGGAACGGGTGCCTTTTTATGTGAAATATGCCATTTCCAGCTGCTGACTAGGAAGCCCATCTCCCCAGCTCAGGAAACATGGTTAAGTCTTCCTTTCCTAAAAAGGAGAAAAGAAAAGGAAGAAATGGGTAGGTCATACTTGATTACCGCTTCATGCCTCTGTGTGTCCATTCTAATTTTTAGCACCTTAGACATCAGCGGAAGATATAGGGGGAAACGTGACAATTTTTTTCCTTCTTTTTTCTTTCTTTCTTTCTTTCTTCCTTTTGTTTTTTGCTGAGACCGTCCACGAGATGTGCCATTTGCTTTTGGTTTACATGGGGTCTGTTCCATGATTAATAGCTCCGCAGCACTGCCAAAAAGCACATAAATCTGGGCATCCGCGGTGTAATTGACACACTGCTCGTCTTACGAATACCTACAGCACTCGCTTATCTCGGTCTAATCCCCCGGTGGGCATTCGAAGCAGCGGATTATGCAATGCACAGTTGCTGACACTACAGTTTGGGGGTCTGTTCCTTATAGCACCCAATTAGCGGCCACAGAAAGCCCTACTCCCCTTGATCAACCTTGACCAGGTGTTAAGCACCAGCTGAATGAACACAGGCCACCACAGAAATTCTGCTGGGGCATCTGCGCTTTACCAGAGGGGGCCGTGTGGGTGGTAACCTTAACCTCCAGATTCTGAATCAAGTTGCCCTTTGTTTCCGCTTACCGAACCTCCCTGCTTCGGCCCCTTGCCGTCTGGAGCACAGCGATCTGCCCCCTAGCCCCGTGTGGCGTCCACTGTTAAGTCTTCTCCCCTGCCCCACCTCATCTTGTCTCTTGCAGTTCATCAAACATCTTTACTTTCCAAATGGAAATCTAGCAGCTGCATGTTGCCTTGCTGTGTGAACTTGAACGCTTCAGCTCTTCTCTGTTCCTCAGATCTCTCCGTTCCTATGAAAAAAATTTTTAAAGACACAACCAAAAAAAAAAAACAAAAATCAATACTGACTTAGCACAGTAGCAACTGTGAAGATTAAAGATTACATAATGAACAAGTTGTAAAGCCCTTTGAAAGCATAAAATGCTGTAGGAGTAATTATTAACATTGTTATTAATCACCTCGGTTCATCACATATAGTAAACATGAGATAATAAAGAGGGGACTCTTAAATGCAGTATCAGCAGCAAGACCCATTTATTACAATGCTATTTGCTTGGATTCCATTACAGTTATAAAACTTTACGCTCATCTAGCACTTTTCATCTGAGGATGTCAAAGTGCTGTATGAGCACAAGCTCTAATTACACTAATCCTCCCAACACGACACGGGGAGCAGCACAGAAAGGCCACCTCCAGTCATGTAACATCTAAGTAGACCCTGTGCAGCTCTGAGGAGCTCTCCCTGCGGAGGGCTGTATCTAGAAACTTCTAAAATCTGGAAAAGTTCCTAGATGAGTCATTTTTTTTAAAGCACAAATAATTAATATCAGATAGAGACACATAGAAAGGTTGGAATCCTTTTCTTCCGCGTGAGGATTCCGTATCCAATGTCTTGCAAGTAACCCCTATGGCTTGATCCCACCACGTTGGCCCAGGATTTGTATATTTGCCATCAAACAGAGTCTGAAAGAAGATCTTCTGTGTCTTATTGTTGGTAACATTGACAGCCTGGAAGTTTTCATGCAGTGATGATTACTAGTGATAGTAAACAAGTGTGTACATGGAGAAATACAATGCAAACAATGTATGTTTGCAACATCTTGTCACTTGGCCAGTGTAATACTCATCTGGAGCGGGGGGGAACATCTTTGGATAATTCCTGTACAATATTTACAGTATTTCTAATACTTTGTTGTAGGTTTCGGTTTAAGTAAATTGATAGTTTCAGCTGTAGTAATAATTCTTCCCTAGCATTAATAAGAGCAGAACAAATTGCTTACACCCTTGGGATTTTGCATCCTTCCAGTATAAAAACCATGAAGCGGTCTCCAAAGTAAGGTACCTGCAGCCCAGAGTATGTGTAAGATGATCCACAGAGGCCCAGCAAGGAAATTAGTAAAGCAAAAATATTTGAAGTGTTCAAAAAACCAATGAGAAATACTTACGTAACGAAAGAGAGTATTTAGGTCAGACTCCACTTCCTCATCTGTATTAGAAATGTTTTAGGGGAGGGGCACTTGGGCGGCTCAGTAGGTTGGGGACCCAATATTTGGTTTTGGCTCAGGTTGTGATCTCAGGGTCACAGATCGAGCCCCAAGTAGGGATCTACACTCAGCACACATCTGCTTGAGATTCTCTCCCTCTGCCCCTCCTGCTTGTGCTCTCTCTCTAAAATAAGTGAATAAATCTTTAAGAAAAAAAAGGGGGGGCTGCCTGGGTGGCTCAGCTGGTTGAGCATCCGACTCCTGATTTTGGCTCAAGTCATGATCTCAGGGTTGTGGGATCAAGCCCTGCGTCCAGCTCCACACTTAATGGAGTCTGCTTCCCTCCCTCTGCCCCTCCCCATGTGTTGTCTCTCACTCTCTCCCCCCCAGCCCCCCTCTTTCTCTCTCTCTCAAATAAATAAATAAGTCTTAAAAACAAAAAAAGAAAGGAATATATGAAAGGAATCGCTGAAGTTCCTGAAACCAAAGGGGACTCGTCAAGCTGAATAATTATTTCAGTGCTCATCCACACAACAGTTAGAAACGATGTTACGCTCCCCATGTAGCTCTAACCACATTTAGTTGTGACCAAAGCAGGCTATGAAGCATTTTCAGAAACCAAAGAACCTTAGTCCAAAGTAACACTGCTTTACGTACAAAAATAAAACACTAAGTTCCTTTGGGTGAACTGCCTTCTAAAAAGCTCTTACTCCACTTCTGGAGTCAGAAGACGCAGCTCTGTGTCCTAGATGAATGCCTTTTGAAAGCTGCCATCCTCCGAGCGAGTGTGTCTCCTTATCCATGAAATGAAGCTAAGCCTCTGTCTGCCCTCCTTACCCCACAGCCCAAACGCAAGCCTGTCCCCAGCCATATGAGACTCAAGGCCAGGGTCCCTGACTCTGGGGGAGAAGATAAAATCCTTCTCACGCGCCCCATGGCCCAACCCAGTGACCTGTAGGAACCTCTATTGAGACCCAGGGTTTCCTGAGAATTCCCACAGTTGAGGGAGCAACCTCAGGGAAAGCAAACACAGGGAAAAGGCCAAGAGAAGTAACACTGCAGAGAGAATGGCAGAACCCCTGGGGACAGCAGGGACAAAGACAGGAGCGTGGCCCGTAAACTGGATCAGCAATAGGCATCAGGGGCAAACCAGGGCAGCGTTTCCAAGCCCTGATTAGAGGCCACCCTTTTGAAATTTATCAACACCCTAGCGCAGCACTTTCCGATAGAAATAAAACACACACCACATAGGTGATTCAAATTTTCCACATTATTCGCGATAGCCAAAAGGTGGGAACAAGCCAGAGTCCAGCGAAAGTTGAAGACAATATGCTAAGTAATTCAGTCACAGAAAGGTAAATATATTGTATGATTCCACTTATATGAGGCACCTAGAATAATCAAATTAATGGGGACAGGAAGCCCAGTGGTAGCGGTTCCCAGGGACTCGGGGGGTGGAGGTGGAGGTTTGAGCACTCAACAGGACCAGAGGTTGAGTTTGGAAAGGCAAGTAAGTTCTGCAGATGGAGGCAATGACTGTAGAAATGCGAGCAGACTTAAGGCCACCGAATGGTACCCCTAAAAATGATTACAATGGCAAATTTATCTTATGTAGATTTCACCACAATAAAATTTTTTTTCTAGTGGCCACATTTAAACACAAAAGTTTAAAAGACATGAGAAATTCACTTAGTAATTTATTTCCTTTGACCCAATATATTCAAAACTATCATTTCAACATGTAGGCAACGTAATTATTGAGAGGGTGTCTTAAGTTCTTTTTCCCCTCTACATGTTTACATTTCAAAGTGCATTTTTTAAAAAGATTTTATTTATTTATTTTTTTGACAGAGAGAGAGAGAGACAGCGAGAGAGGGAACACAAGCAGGGGGAGTGGGAGAGGGAGAAGCAGGCTTCCTGCCGAGCAGGGAGCCCGATGCGGGGCTCGATCCCAGGACCCTGGGATCATGACCCGAGCCGAAGGCAGACGCTTAACGACTGAGCCACCCAGGCACTCCTCAAAGTGCATTTTAGGCTTATAGTACATCTCCAATCTGACTAGCCACATTTCTTTCTTTCTTTTTTAATTTTTTTATTATGTTATGTTAATCATCATACATTACATCATTAGTTTTGGATATAGTGTTCCATGATTCATTATTTGCATATAACACCCAGTGCTCCATGCAGAACGTGCCCTCTTTTATACCCATCACCAGGCTAACCCATCCCCCCACCCCCCTCCCCTCTAGAACCCTCAGTTTGTTTTTCAGAGTCCATCATCTCTCATGGTTCGTCTCCCCCTCCAGTTCCCCCCCTTCATTTTTCCATTCCTACTATCTTTTTTTTTTTTTAAACATATAATGTATTATTTGTTTCAGAGGTACAGGTCTGTGATTCAACAGTCTTGCACAATTCACAGTGCTCACCATAGCACATACCCTCCCCAATGTCTATCACCCAGCCACCCCATCCCTCCCACCCCCCACCACTCCAGCAACCCTCAGTTTGTTTCCTGAGATTAAGAATTCCTCATATCAGTGAGGTCATATGATACATGTCTTTCTCTGGTTGACTTATTTCGCTCAGCATAACACCCTCCAGTTCCATCCACGTCGTTGCAAATGGCAAGATTTCATTCCTTTTGATGGCTGCATAATAGTCCATTGCATATATATATATATATATATATATATATATATATATATATACCACATCTTCTTTATCCATTCGTCTGTCAATGGACATCCTGGCTATTTCCACAGTTTGCCAACTAGCCACATTTCAAGGGCTCCGTAGCCCCATGTAGCTGGGGGGACCAGCCTGGCCACTTTGCTGTAGGAGCCCTCTAATGAAAGGGAAAGGGAAGCTTCCTTCTCTACCGGTGGAGCAGAAAGGATCACTTAGGAACGTAGGACTGAAGAAAGTGCTCAATACCACGTATAGAGCAAAATGATAGCTGTTAACGTATCTCAACCATGCGCCATGCGCCAAGCATGATTCTAAGTGGCAGACCTCCACTGACTCATTTAATCCTTGCAACAACCCCTGGAGGTAAACATACTAGCGCTCTCCCCATTTTACAGATGAGGAAACAAGCACAGAGAGAGTGAAGTGCCCAAGGTCACATGGCTGGTCAGTCGCAGAGCTGGGACTCAAACAAGGTCATGCCTCTAACCACCACACCATCTCGCATTCCCGTGAGTGTGCCACATTGTTTGGACCCAACTAGAGGCTGAGGAGGGTAGAGCATGGCAATGGTCTATGGGATCTTGAGTTGCTGCCTCCTCGTACATTGCAGGTGAAGGGACAGACTTGGCCATGAAACAGGTAAGGGCAACTGAGTCACCAGAATTTCCTCTATACCCACAAACCACTGAGACCTGCACCTGCAACATTTGGGCTAGATACATGAATGAATCACCAATTGCGACTTAGCTTAGATACTGGTGTCAGATACTTGGAAGCATTCTCTGGCTCTAGACTCTTGAGATTGGAAGTATTTTTCCTTAAGAAACTGGACAGCTGGGGTGCTTGGGTGGCTCAGTCATTAAGCGTTTCTGCCTTCGGCTCAGGTCATGATCCCAGGGTCCGGGGATCGAGCCCCGCATCGGGCTCCCTGCTCGGCGGGAAGCCTGCTTCTCCCTCTCCCGCTCCCCCTGCTTGTGTTCCCTCTCTCACTATGTCTCTCTCTGTCAAATAAATAAATAAAATCTTAAAAAAAAAAAGAAACTGGACAGATGGACAATCCAATCCAGGACCTGTCTGGAAAAGCCCGTGGTAGACAGAACTTGACCCATGGAGTAAGTTCACTGCCATTTCATCTCCCTGCACACTCTACTCGTGTGAAATACTGTTTATTTCAGGACATGGTGACCTCACTAAGTTTTCATATTCTGGGTGATAGGAATCAGGCCAGGCAGAGCTAATAAACAGCACAAGAATAAACAGCTGAATTTATCCTACAAAGGAACCAGCCAAGCCCAAGCAGAGTGTCTATTTCACTTGGGCAAAATTTCACTTCTGATTATCATGTTAGTGCCACACAAACCCCCGACCTCCCACAGAGCCAGCATATCAGAGGTAAGCCATTCCTTCCTCTATCCCAATTGTCAACTGCTCTTATCATCACAGAGCTCACACTGAGCTACTACTGAGCTTGACAGACAATAAAAGTAACAACAACAAAAAGCTCTGCCTGGAAAATTATTATTTTTATACACAATATGGATCAATTTGGTAGACAGTTTCCAAAACATCCACCAACCCACAAACATGTTCTCCAGTCTTACCCCATTTAGATGCAAGCGTACCCCAAGGGCACATGATCCTTCTCCAGGCCACTGTGGTCTTACACAAACATAAGTAGTAGCATGCTTGCTTCTATTAGCATCAGCAAAGAAGAATAAGAATGGCAGAAAGAAAGAAGAAAAACACAGAGTCCCAAATAGAGAAATTACAACTGGTGTACTTCCAAACTCATTTTTGTTATACAAATACTACATATGATTATTAAAAAGTTAGAAAACACATGTGGGGGGGGGATTTGTTACCAGGTCTGGAAACTAATTTATATTTCTGCATAATTTATTTCAAAAGAGAAATTGGCAAGTTACAGCTTCCCAATGATTACCTCGAAGTTCACTAATACAAAGAGAGGAACCAATTCACCAGTCAAAAGTCTCTCACCAGGAACTTACCAAGCACAAGAGTCTTCTGTGTGACGGACCCTACTGGAGTTTTCTTGGAGGCTAGATTCAGATGTCTAAGAGGTTTGCTCAGAGAACTCACTCTCACAGTCCTGACTCAGAGCAGAGAAGGTGAGAAGATCAGAGGCAGTTGAAAGCAAGAATATCTGGAGTGTTAGTGTCCAGGTAGGGCACCCAAATCCTCTCCAGTGACTCCTACCTGGTAGGCCACAGATCCCTAGGGAGTAATTACAAGGGGGTTGCAAATGCATGCCCATACCAAGTAGTTTCCAGCAGGGAGATAATTAAGAGTATATCGACTATCACATGAGGCTCATTAAATTCTTTGATATTAACAAGGGGTCCTCACCCTCATAAAGTTTGAGCGTCATTACTCTGGTCTGTCTTTGAATCCTAAGACTTTAGTGTGTAAGTTATCTTACCATTCCAAGGATGGGCCATGAGCCTTCTCTACCCACGTGGCCCCAGACACTTACCTCTAAGTTCAGCGCCTCAGTTTCTCCTTAACACTGTGGTTAGTCACAATGATGGCAGTAAATGACATAAATGGAATATTTAGCCCTCAAAGGTAATTCGGGGAGTAGTAAAATCATATGTGTCAATTCCTTAGAGACATCCATAATGATGTCAAATTTTCTCAAGAACTCCCAATATAACCCCTAACTTGCCACTTGCTAAATCAGTATCCAAACTGATTCTCGAATCACGGAAAATATATTTCAACTCTGCCACACCAATAATTTCTCACACAGAATTAGGTACTGAAGATTCATGTTGTCTATTTCCATCGTCTGCCATTAGGGTCTGACCTATTTATCTAATCTCAGATCCTCGAGTTGCAAAAGCATCAAATATTCAATCCACTGAGATTGTTGGCAAATTTTTTTAGGGATGCCATGAATTTAAAACTTTGTTCATATTGTAAAACAATATCCCATGAATATGTACCCTCAAAGCCAATGTAAAGTAAGTAATTGAAAAAATCTAGAAATATCTATTTAAAATATACCTTGTAAAAGAGATATCTATTACATTGTTTTCTCTTTTTTTTTAAGATTTTATTTATTTATTTGAGAGAGAGAGAGAGAGCACAGGAGCCAGAGAGCACAAGCAGGGGGAGCGGCAGAGGGAGAGGGAGAAGCAGGCTCCCCGCTGAGCAGGGAGCCCGATGCGGGGCTCAATCCCAGGACCCTGAGATTATGACCTGAGCCGAAGGCAGACACTTAACCAACTGTGCCACCCAGGCGCCCCTAGTAAAATGTTTTCCAACCCATAAAAGCTAACCATGTCAGCTTAATCCAGGAAATTGTTGGCCAAATATTAGGTAGTACTTTATCCCTAATGAGACTCCAAGTAGCAGAAAATTGTGGGAAAGAGTAAGATTTGGTGTCCGAGACTTGGATTCACATCTCAGCTGTATCACAGATTTATGTATTGGGTTAAGTCACGTTCCTCATTTCTAAATAGTAATATTCACAAGATTGTGAAAAGGATTGAATGTAATAATGTGGAAGCAAAAGTGTTGTGGGAATATCAGCTACCTATGCTACTGCACAATCCATTATTCTTCCAGTCCAGCCAGCTAGTCAATAGCCACAATAATGTTAATTAGAATGAGGTGTGCACAGTGGGGTATAATTCACCCTCAGCCCTCCCAGAAATATCTGTCAACCTCCCCACCTCTCTTACCATCAGCAACCTCCATACACAAAAGTAGCCCCCCTACCCAAAGAGATCATAGGTCCTCTACCACAAGTCCGTTCATGCTGCCTTAGCAGTTGACATTTGCCAAATTGTTTTTTCATGAAAATCTAACATCAAGAATCATATGGTAGACTCAAAAAAAAGCTCTCTGTTTAGCAGTTCTTGCAAGGATTGCTATTTCGTGTCTTGAAAATAAGGGAAATAAAATCGCACGTTCATTACAACAAAAGTACCCTTCTATCCCCCTCTGTTAGCATTCATTATATGCCATACGCCATATTTGCACTTGCTAGAATCATGACAGTTGTATGCATGACCATTTGCCTGCCTGATTGAAAGGGAGTTAATTCCCGGGTGTATTTCAGAGTTGTAAGGGAGGAAACATTGTTTCTAGGTAACTTTTTTTTTTTTAATCAACACTAAACTCCAGATTTTAGAAAACGCAGAGGCCCCAAGGTCAAACATCTTCCCTCTACTTACATGATCACTATTTGAGGTGCAATCATATTGAGCTGCTGGAGGTTACTATAGAACCACTCCTCTATCTGAGCTTTCATTTAAAAGGAGATTCTCATTTAATGTCTTTCTATGCAGTTTTTTAAAGTAGTATTTTTTTCCCTGCAAAAGAAACGTGATCATTATAAACATTCAAAAGTAAGATAACTTACAACTCATAATCTCGCCAACTAAAGATAACCATTAACATTTTGCCACATAATTAAGTCTTTCTTTGAAGTGTGAATATATATTCTTTATTGACAATACAGTCATATGCATATCATTTTTTAATCTTTTTCTCCTTAACAGTATATTGTCAACATTTTTCCATGCTGCCAAATGTTCTTCTTCAGCACCACTTTAAATGATATATTTGGCTTTAACATGTGTTATTTAACGAACTCTTTATGGCTGGGCATGTAAGTCATTTCCAAATTTCATTATTATAAACAATGCTGAGCTAGACATCCATACAGCTGAGACTTTGGGTACATCTACAACTATTTCCTTAGAACAAATTCTAGAGACAAAATTTGAGTGGAAGGGTATGGCCAGAGTTTAAGGCTTTGACATGTATCTGGGTATTTTGGTTTCCCAGTGTGAGATTCAGCAGTCTTGAAATAGGTCCAGAAATCTAAAAAGTACAGTGTGAGGGGCACCGGAGTGGCTCCATCAGTTAAGCATCTAATGTTCGACTTTGGCTCAGGTCATGATGTCAGGGTCCTGAGATGGACCGTGCATCAGACTCCACGCTCAGTGCGGATTCTGCTTGAGATTCTCTCCCTCTACCCCCGCTCTTTAAATAAATGTAAAATCTTAAAAAAAAAAAAAAAGTACAGTGTAACTGTTATTCACAGAAACTGATCACTCACTTGGTCCTGCTCTGCTTCTCATTGATGGACAGATTGGAAGCACTTGAGGAAGAAAATGCGTCATTTGACAAAACAATTATTTAATAATTTGTCAAGAACCTACCGTGTCTGGTACCCACAGCTCCTTAATCAATGTGTCTTTTTTTTTTTAAGATTTTTATTTATTTATTTGACAGAGAGAGATACAGCGAGAGAGGGAACACAGGCGGGGCGAGTGGGAGAGGGAGAAGCAGGCTTCCCGCTGAGCAGGGAGCCCGACGCAGAGCTTGTTCCCAGGACCCTGGGATCATGACCTGAGCCAAAGGCAGACGCTCAAGGACTGAGCCACCCAGGTGCCCCTCAATGTGTCTTAAGTAAACCCCCGGTCCCTGCTTTCATCAGGCCATGTGCCCCATTCTTGGTACAGAGCAGTTTCTGCATGGTCTCCTAGCATGCTCTGTGCAGGAAAAAAATATGGGTCACTTTCCTCTGGCCAAGTTTTCCCCAGAACTATCCACATATACACATAACCAAAATAAACATCTAAATATAGTCCAAATAAATTTCCTACCCGATGTCCTAGAACCAGTTTTAATACCACCCATAGGGGACCATGCTCTGCATCCTTCTCTGTAGGGATAATGAAACAATATCCCTTCTATAAATTCTCTTTAACCAAAAGTTAAATCATTCTCACCTTTCTTACTGAAATTCAACTGAGAAAAAATAAACGATGTTATGACGAATAAAAAATATTTTGGTCGCTATTTCAGAACCATTTCTAATTCAAGTGCCTCATATGTCCCCTGGTTGTCCATGGAGTCCCCTCCCTATCGCCCCAAAATTGCTATCCTAATGTTCTTTTCCCCTTCTACTATTTCCAAGAAGTCAGAGGAAAAGATCAGTAGTAAAACACACACACACACACACACACACACACACACACACACACAAAGAAAAAAACAAAAAACAAACCCAAAACCAAAAAGACAAACGAACGGGAAAACAGCTCAAGATTTTAGGAAACTTCCACACCTTTTCCACCACCATCAAAAGCGATTTTTAAAAGTTAAGTACCACCCTGGCAATGCGTGATAATTTGGCAGACACTGTTCTTTTCACAAGAGCAATAAATTTAACACAGGAAACATTGTCCTGGGCTGTCAGAACAAGTTACTACTGAATGGCCACTGAATGGGACGCCCATTCAAACACTCAGTCCTGGCGCTGCCGTCCACATCACCCGGGCCTCCGAGAGGGTGCGCCTTTGCAACTTGAAAGTCATTGCAGGACTCTGTGCTTAGAAAGAGAAGTGGGTCGTTGCTCTGTGTCATCTGAGAGTCACTCAGGACAGTGGGGGACCAGGCTCCATGACCGGGCACTGGGTTCTCAATCCAGCTGGGTGCTGAGAAACCTGGAGGTGTTGAACCGGGAGCCCCTGGGGGGTTAGGAGTGGGTGTACCTCATCTTTGTCATCACTGTCCTTAGCACAGGGCCTACTGTGGCCGATAAATGAGCTAAACACTATCAAGAGTTGTACCGCCTGGGGAGACGAACCATGAGAGACGATGGACTCTGAAAAGCAAACTGAGGGTTCTAGAGGGGAGGGGGGTGGGGGGATGGGTTAGCCTGGTGATGGGTATTAAAATAATAAACAAACAAACAAACAAACAAATAAATAAATAAATAAAGAGTTGTTACCCCCCTGGAGGGTAAGTCTTCCAATGTTGGGTGACAACAGTGAAGCCTACTGTTTCCCAAGGCAGCTCTATGGGTCACGAGGGCGAGCCCGGGGAAAACACCAGAGTGCTAAAATCCCTCCTTTGCATGCAACCTTCTCCTCCTTTTTGCTGCCTTTATTTCTAAGAGCACAGAGCCCTCGTTTTCCCCACCAATTTGGCCACTCTTGGCTCAGGCACATTTGCTCGCCGCCTTTGGCTCTCCAGATCAGGCTTTAAATCCTATTTCCTTAGGCCTCGATTTGCAGGGGATGAACAAATCCAGCTAAAAAAGCTCGTGCTTTAAGCCTTGTTAATTTCTCTGAACCTTAATTTCCTCGCCTGTAAAAATGGAGATATTCCTACATCATTATGTAAACTACTTAACGTGGGGCCTGGCGTAGTGCTTAATAAAGAGTAGCCAGTACTGATATTATTAAAGACCATGGAGGAAGCCAGCCGTGTGGATTCACGAAGCAAAGTAGAAGGTGAGGGAACCTCTTTTAACATAGCTCAGCAGGTCTGAATTTTGGATCTGAGCAAATTACACTAATCATGATGGGGTGATGATAGTTGGCGTGATCTGCAAGAAGGAAATCATATTTAGCCAGGACTGTTCATTATTCGGGTTAAACATAAGAATAAACCTTTCTTTAAATTTTTTCAAGTAAGCTCTACACCTGACGTGAGGCTTGAGCTCACAACCCTGAGTTCAGGAATCGCCTGCTCTACCCACTGAGCCAGCCAGGCGCCCCTAAAAATAAAAATTTTACTGGAAAAAAATTCATTAAAATAAAAAAGAGAGAAGCCAAGTTATCTTAACACAGACTTCTCTCTCTCTCTCTCTCTCTCACGCACGCAGCTTTCAAGCATCCTTGAAGCCGATAAAATTGTGACCCTAATACATTAAGGAAAAATGCCCTAAACCAGCCAAGAGTGAAAATAAACATGACTGAGCAATAAATTAGGATCTCCTTCACTCTCCTTCTACCTCCCACATGCCTGGGTTTTGCATGGGAAAAATACAGTCCATATGGAGGTTTTGGCGCAATCAAGACCCACTCCCCACCCTCTCTACACATGCCCTCCCCCAGGTGACTTGGGGCCTAGGCGTCCAGGGGCACTGGATAAACATGAGCTGATGCAGATGGAATGAGCAGATGTCTGGAGTCCCGAGCCCAGGCTGGGAGGGACAGACAGTGAGAGTGAGTGGGAGGCCTAGAGGGGAACAGGCACCCCGTTTTCTTGCCCATTCCCCTGATCCCTGAGTACCAGTGGTGGGAAGAAGTGCTCATTCCAATACCTGGTGACTCCCCTCAGGCTTCTCCCTGTACGATGACTTCCAGACCTAGATAAAGCATCCAAGCCGAAGCAGCTTGGCATTCACCTAATCCCATCTGTCCATGTGACGGATGAGAAAATGGAGGCCTACAAGCTTTAAAGGGCTTGACCAACCTCATATACCAGTGTATTGCAAAACCAAGTCTCTTGCTTTCTAAAGTGGTCCTCCCGTTTTATATTCAGCTCCTCCCACAGTATGACCAAAGATCATTCAACCAACTTTTCATTAAACATTCACTATATGCCAGGCATTGGGGTGGGCATTTGAAACAGTAAGTTTTCCATGGCAAAATAAAAGATCGCTCTGTCTGCAGATGCCAAAAAAAATTATTATTATGAGAGCTTCTTGCCCTTTAACATCAAACAATTGGTAAGCACCTACTATGTGCTGAGTTCAGGACTAGTGTAGCAGAAAAGAAAGAAATGGACAAGACAGCCTCCCTCCCCTCCTTGGGGTTCTCCTGGTTGAAGTCAAATTCCACTAACATGGATAAACAGAGAGGAGATTCAGACCATGAATTAACATGGAATAAACAAAGATAACAAATAGACAAGATTAAATATTTAGATTATGTGTTGGCCAGGGGTTAAGTGGATTAATGGAGTGATGAGTTGGGCAGAGTTATGGGATTTCCATGTTTAGACAGGGTGGATTAGGTTGTCTAGCATATGGAAATGCAAGTCGAAACTGCTATCATCAGCATTAACACCCCTGTATTCAGCTCCAGAGGTGCCTTTCTGTCAGAGGGCAGAAGGTGCAGGACAGACCCTGTCTCGCCCATCTTTATGATATCCTGGTGAGTCAGAGAGCCAGCCCTGTAATTCCCAGGCTCCCGGTGAGGCAACAGATCCAGAGGAGGGAGTGGGAAAGTTGTGAGCCAGTAAAACCTAGTCCCAGCCCCTCTTCACCTCCAATCCAAATCCCTCCAGAGCGGTTGGGCAATGCAGACAGGCACCAACATGATGACCCATTGTAACACAGCCCTTTTGATCTTCTACCTCAAAGGAGGAGACTTTGTGAGTTAGCTTATAATTATTTCCCAAGTACTTCAAATGTGCTTTGCATTCTCCATAGAGCGTAAGTTTCTTAAGGGCAGGGACGTGCCCTGAATGCCCCCCTCCCCCCCATCCCAGCAGAGCCACGAAACCCCAATGACACAGCAGGTGTTTTCTACGTTCTTACTGATGGAGTGAAAGGTCTAGAGAAGAAATCGCAGGAGAGGATGGTTGTGCTATCAGTTCTCTCTGCCCCTTCATTTCCTGCCCTACAGGTCTCCTGGCCCTCTGACGCTGGATCCTGAAACAAGTCTCTACCCAGTCAGTGATTCATTTAGACACCCCTGGAATCACTTGCCGGCCTCTACCATCGACAGCAAGAACCGTGAGAAGTACCTGGAGATCAGGCTGCTCTGTTTTTCTGGATGGAGGAATTCCATAACCGTATTCGCACAGGTATCCCACACATACTGCTTGTCAAAGAATAATTAAGGGCGCAGGTACTTGGCTCCAGCCCCAAACCTGTGCTCATTCCTTCTTGAAACTTTTCTCCCAAACCTGACACCCACTCGCTACCCAGATAAACTGGAAAGTAGGTTCTCTGTCTAAAGTTGTTCGCACAAGGGGCATCTGGGTGGCTCAGTCATTTGAGCAGCCAACTCTCAATTTCGGCTTGGGTCATGTTCTCAGGTCGTGAGATCAAGCCCCTCATCGGGCTCCACGCTCCGCAGGGATCTGCTTGAGCATTTCTCTCTCTCTGCCCCTCCCCCCCCTTTCTTTCTCTCAAATAAATGAATAAATCTTTTTAAAAAATTGTCCACACGATGCTTCTTCCTAACGTCATGCCTTTTAGACCACATTTTACCTGTCCTCCAGGCCCCTGGTGTGGGCCAGTACTAATTTGCAGAACAGTTCTGAGAGAGATAGATGTGCACATAGTGACACCGAGACCTCTGGGTTTGACTCTGGGTCTTGCCACTGCATTAGCTATAGGACAGTGGATGCCTCTGATGGACAGGTGAGAAGCAGAGGCCCAGGGACATTAGACAAACCTACCTTTTCAACAAGGCTTCAGTCCCTCACCTCCGCAAAGAGGGAACTGCTCTTGTCCATCTCAAAAGTCTATACCAGCTCCATGCTTTTGACTGTGGCTTACCTCTCTGCTATGTTCCTTCCCCCATAAACTCTTTCTCGTGAGATAAGGTGAGGAAACCTCACCTCTCCTGGCGGGGAACTGTTCCAACCTTACCAGGAGTTGCATTCAGAGAAATGCTGCCAAGGGCTGCCAGGTGCAAGCCAATAGGCTTGTGACCTTTATCCACCCTCCTGTGGGGTATGCTCAGCCCACGGTTCTACTTCCCTGTCTGAGTAACCTTCATGGCCACCTTACACAGAACAGAACTTGATTCCTGACCTTGGACCATCTGTTCCATCCACTGGTCCTCAGGTTCCTGCCAATTCACCTGCATTTCCCCCAGGGAGAAGGCGCATCCTCTGCACCTGCCGCTGATTCTTCCTGAGCGCTGACTTGCCTCTCCAGTTCATCCTCACCTAGACCATTCCTGCCCCCCCCCCCCCCACCCTGCCTGGCTGTTTTCTCAATGAGAACACAGAGCCCTGAAGTTCTCAGGAAATCCAAAGTCTTGAAAGACCGACCTATATGGATGTCTGGGTAAGTTTACCATAGAAACAGTGGGCTCAGAATGGCTTTGGCCTTCCTGGGCTGTGGGAGGGCAATATTTGAAGGGTAGGAGCTGGGAAGTCCCTCAATGGTTAAAATATTCCTTGAAAATATAAACTGGCAGACTGAATTCATTATTGTGTATTTTTTTTTTCCGTTTAAAGTAGAAAAAATATTTTTCAATACTCGGGTTATGTGCTTTAAACATTGTCCTGACATCTGTTCTTTAAAAGCACAATAGAAAGCATGCTTTCAACTACAAACATAGATAAAATATGGAAACACAGCTCTGCATTTCTGGGCTGGGGACATGCTATGTAACAGGGATTTGCATGACTAAGCTTCTACTATGCTGACATATGCAAAATTCAGGAGCAAGCGAATCATTCTTCTTAGTTTGACAATGTTTAAATGAGAAACAGCCTTCACCCTGGGTCTGAAGACTGGTGAGTTCACATGGGAACCTGATTGCACCCAATTTAATAGCGATTTTAAAACAGATCTATCTAAATATTAAGCCTCCTTAACTAATAGTGATGTAGGCAATGATTCTAATTATAGGAAGAAAAGGTCAGTAGAGATCAGACCAAGGCAATAGGGCACAATTCACGTGAGATTTGACTCAAGCTGATTTTTAAGATCTTACCTTTTACTGAAAGAAAAAAGAAAGGAAGGAAGGAAGGAAAAGAAAGAAAGAAAGAAAAAGAAAGAAAAAAGAAAGAAAGAAGAAAGAAAGAAAAAAGAAAAAAGAAAGAAAGAAAGAAAGAAGAAAGAAAAGAAAAAAGAAAGAAAGAAAGAAAGAAAAGGAAGGAAAGCAGGAAGGAGGAAGGGAAGAGAGGGAAGGGAGGGAGGGAGGAAGGAAGGAACGATGAAAGGAAAGATGGAAGGCAGGATGGAAGGAAGGAAGGAAGGAAGAAAAGAAAGAAAGAAAAAAGAAAGAAAGAAAGAAAGAAAGAAAGAAAGAAAGAAAGAAAGAAAGAAAGAAAGAAAGAAAGAAAGAAAGAAAAGAAAGGGAAGCAGGAAGGAAGGAGGGAAGAGAAGGAAAGGAGGAAAGAAGGGAGGGAGGAGGGAGGGAAGGAAGGAGGGAAGGAAGGAAGGAAGGAAGGAAGAGGAAGAAAGAAAGAAAGAAAGAAAGAAAGAAAGAAAGAAAGAAAGAAAAGAAAGAAAAGAAAGGAAAGCAGGAAGGAAGAAGGGAAGAGAGGGAAAGGAGGGAGGAAGGGAGGGAGGAAGGATGGAAGGAAGGAAGAAAGAAGGAAGATGAAGGAAGGAAGATGGAAGGAAGGAAGAACGAGAAAGGAAGGATGGAAGGAAGGAAGAAAGGAAGGAAGATGGAGGAAGGATGGAAGGAAGGAAGAAATGAAGGAAGGATGGAAGGAAGGAACGATGAAGGAAGGAACAAATGATGAAAGGAAGGATGGAAGGAGGAAGAGAGGGGAAGGAGGAGAGGGAAGGATGGAAGGAAGGAAGAAAGGAAGGAAAGGAAGGAAGGAAGGATGGAAGGAAGGAAGAAATGAAGGAAGGATGGAAGGAAGGAATGAGGAAAGGAAGGACGAAATGATGAAGGAAGGATGGAAGGAAAGAAGGAAAGGAAGGAAGAAGAAGGAAAGGAAGATGGAAGGAAGAACGAACGAAAGGAAGGATGGAAGGAAGGAAGAAAGGAAGAAAGGAAGGAAGAAATGAAGGAAGGATGGAAGGAAGGAACGATGGAAGGAAGGAACGAACGATGAAAGGAAGGATGGAAGGAAGGAAGAAAGGAAGGATAGATGGAAGGAAGGATGGAAGGAAAGAAGAAATGAAGGAAGGATGGAAGGAAGGAAGAAAGGAAGGATAGATGGAAGGAAGGATGGAAGGAAGGAACGATGAAAGGAAGGAAAGAAGGAAGGAAGGAAGGAAGGATGGAAGGATGGATGGAAGGAAGGAAAGAAGAGAAAGAAGAAAGAAAGAAAGAAAAGGAAGGAAAGCAGGAAGGAAGGAGGGAAGAGAGGGAAGGGAGGGAGGGAGGGAGGAAGGAAGACAGCACCTGGAACTAATGAATATACTGAAACTTATTTCATGCTAAGTTTTTGTAACAGTGTTTTCTCTTTTCCTTTAAGATGTGCTACCTTGTAAGGATAAATGAATTCTCAAAAACTTTGTTAAATACTACCGTGACAGCATCTGTTTTGTTATTTTCAATGACAATAAAAGTGGATTAGGGGCTCTAATCAAATTATTTTTCCCAAAACATCAGTTACCTACCCAAAAAAAGGCTCAGATTCTGAATTTCGTATATCAGCCTCAACTTCAAGATTTCTGTTGCCGTTTCACAATAAGTAATTAAAACATCCTGGAGATTCTTAGTTGTTTGTTTATTCTCAAAGGGGTAGATGCATCCGATGTCACTGAAACCCTGGGTTAGATGGCATAGGCTGATGTTGATTCGGGAAACGGTCATTGCTCAGTCCTTGAGGAAGAGTCGTCGTGGCCCACTCACACCTGGATTATTTCACAGGACAGAAACACAGCCAAGCCCCAGCCTGGCTGGTCCAGCCTGAACCGGGATCAGGACTGGCTTCCCCAAGTGTTTCCCCGTGTTGTGGATTCGCTGCTGGCTGCTGGTTCTGATTCACTACTAGAACTGGGTGTCCTTCCTCCTGAAAGGAGTCACTCGCCAGTCACACCTGAGACCCATTTCTTAGAACCTCACAGAAAAGACAGTGTGGCTTGCGGGTTGCTGAGCCTGTGTGGAGGCTCTCCTGGGCACTGACGCCCCGCTCTCCCTAGGAGCGGCAACAGTGATATAAGAAGAGATGGTTGGCCCCGAGTGTCTGGGGTGTGATGGTCTCAGGGGGCTAGGAAATTGAGCTGGTGCTTGGAGAGTAGTGAAGACTGGCCCACCCAGGTGCCCAGGGCGGGCAGGACTTTTGAAGGAGCAATAGAACCCCAGAACAAATAGAAATGCCTGCCTTTCAATCAACCTCCAAAGATTGGACAAACGCATCTCAGCAATGATCATGACGTTCCTTATGTTTTCAGGACTACGTAGGCCTCCAAGTCCTTCCCATCATTGTTGCTTCCCAAACTATAACGTGCACATGAATCACCGGAGTCTCTTGTTAAAATGCAAATCCTGATTCAGAGGTCTGGGGTGGGACCCAAAGTTCTGTATTACAAGCTTCAGAGGACAATGCTTTGAGTAGGTCTCTTCGTCTGTCTGGGCTGCTGTAACAGAAGACCATAGACTGGGCAGCTTGTAAACCACAGTTCTGGGGGCTGGGAAGTCCAAGGACAAGGTATCAGCAGACTTGGTGTCTGACACGTCCTGCTTCTTGATCTTTCCCACTGTGTCCTCTTCACTTGGTGGAAGGAGTGAGGAAGCTCTCTGAGGTCTCTTTTATAAGGACACTCATCCCACTCATGAGGGCTGCACCCTTATGAGCTCATCACCTCTCAAAGGCCCCATGTCCAGATACCATCACCCGGGAGGTAGGATTTCAACATACGAATGGTGGGGAGAAGGGGGAGAGACACAAACCTTCAGTCCAGAACAGGTAGAGAGTTCTTATAGAAACCTAGGAATGTGGGGGAAAACAAAACAAAACTAGGGATGTGGAGAAGCTCACCATGGATAACTAATGTTGGTCAAATTACCAGCCCTGGGAGGTGGCTCCTGAGGAGCCAAATTCAATTACATTTAGAAAAATTAAATAAGTGAAATTTCCTGCATCCATGTGTTGTTGAGCACATTCAAACTCATTTCTTGTGATACATGCTTGTCCACTAGTAAGTTAAAGCTTTAAAACAGCTGTTACCCATCAAAATAAATTAGTCGGGAAGGACCAGCACTCCGCGGGAGCACCCACAGCGGCTCCATGGCATCCACGTGTCATCCAAGGTCTGCCTCTTGCAGACCAGGTCTTCCTCACCTCAACATCATTGAAGCCCAGAGATCATCACAAATGGGCCTTCAGTTAACACAGCGTTTTTCTTTTCTTTTCTTTTAGTGCTTTTATTTTTCTAATGGATTTTTTTTTTTAAGATTTTATTTATTTGAGAGAGAGAGCGAGCGCACGAGCAGGGGTGGGGGGAGAGGGAGAAGCTGACTCCCCACTGAGCAGGAAGCCTGATGTGGGACCCTGGGATCATGATGCTTAACTGACTAAGCCAGGCACCCCAGGGATGATCTTTTTAAAAATGCTTTTAGAGGGTGGCTCCGGGGGGGGGAGGGTTAAGCCTCCGACTCTTGATTTCAGCTCAGGTCATGCTCTCCGGGTCATGGAGATCAAGCGCCGCCCCTGGGCATGGAAACTGCTTAAGATTCTCTCTCTCCCTCTGCACCTGCCCACCCCCCAATCGCTAGCACTCGCTTTCTCAAAAATAAATAAATAAAATTAATAAAATTAAACATGCGTTTAGGACCATTTCATAATTTCATTGTTTCCCTACTACCAAGTTTATTTTTTTTTAAGATTTATTTGTCAGAGAGAGCACAAGCAGGGGGAGTGGCAGGGAGAAGCAGGCTCCCTGCTGAGCAGGGAGCCCGACGCAGGACTCAATCCCAGGACCTCGGGATCACGACCTGAGCCAAAGGCAGATGCTTAACTGACTAAGCCACTCAGGCGTCCCCCTACTACCAAGTTTAAACTCCTAGATAAATAATCCTTTACCATAGTACCAGTTCCAAGCATCAGCTAGATATTAGACGTTGTGCTAGGTTCAATACATATACATCATCTCATTTACCCACCATTAAATGTAGGTATCATTAGTCTCTTTTTAGAGCTGAGGAAATTGATTGTCAGGGAGTGGAAATGACTTGCTCAAACCCAGTTGCTACGAAGTGGTTGAACAGAAAATTAAAAACTCAGGTCCATTCACTTCATAGCTGTTTTGCTGGTCGATGGTTTCAACCAGAACACACTACCTCAGAGTGCTCTGCCAGGTCCACAAGTGGCCTTTAGGACCATCCATCTCCTTCAGGCTCTACTTTCCAATGAGCCATCATACCTTTTCCAAACAAAATAGGAGAATATTTTGTGTCAGGGGATTAATTCATCTTTCTATTAACATCCGTTTGGAGCCTTCCCAGAAAAAAGAAAGACTGCTGTCTAAAGGCTCAAGAATATGTCTGATCCTTGATTTATTTTAATTTTCCAGATTTCTAATGAGAATTTCATGAGCCATCTTCATTCCATTTGGGAAAGCTTCTCCAAGAGAAAATTCGCTATTCTAGAGGGCTGAACATAGTTTCCTTAGAGTTTAAGACACTGTGGACACAACCAAGTTTACCCTCCATAGTGTGTCCAGATGACATTCGTCCTTCTCATGAAGAAATTTTCCAATGAGGGGCACCTGGGTGGCTCAGTCATTAAGCATCTGCCTTCAGCTCAGGTCATGATCCCAGGGTCCTGGGATCGAGCCCTGCATCAGGCTCCCTGCTTGGCAGGAAGCTTGCTTCTCCCTCTCCCACTCCCCCTGCTTGTGTTCTCTCTCTCACTTTGTCTCTCTGTCAAATAAATCTTTAAAAAAAAAAAAAGGAAATTTTCCAATGAGGGACACCTGGGTGGCTCAGTCGGTTAAGTGTCCGCCTTAGTTCAGGTCATGATCCCTCAGTCTTGGGATAGAGTCCCGCATTGGGCTCCTTGCTCAGCAGGGAGCCTGCTTTTCCCTCTGCCTGCCACTACCCCTGCTTATGTTCTCCCTCTCTCTCTCTCTGACAAATAAATAAATAAAATCTTAAAAAAAAAATTTCCAACAATGAGAACTTTCCTCATCCTTGAAACAGTTGACTTCGTTAGGTGCACTACCACAGGGACCTTGACTTGCTCCTCAAATCATTAGTTTTGGATCACTTGTCTTTCAAGACAAATGGAAGTATTCAGGGTACAGACTCATTGCCTCAGAGGGCAGGTCACGCAGGTAGCCAGGGAGAGCTACATTCAAGTGGGACTCTGCAAATGCCCAGCTGTCGGGGAAGCTACCTTACTTTTCTGAGTCTCGACTTACTTAACCATAAAATATTAGTAATGGTAGTTGGTCATAAGGCTGTTTGAAAATTGAGAGAGTATCCTATGAAAAGTACCTGGCCCGAAGTTGCTACTCAATAAGATGAATGACAGGCCACTCACGAGGTAAAGGATTTTAGTCTTTATGACTTTCACACTCTGTTTTATTTTGTCTGAGTGGAGTGATGGGTAGGGGGGAATCCCAATCACTTTTATATTTCTTTTCCCATCAGCTAGCAATCCATTTTCTGGCAAACCTTCAGGTCCTTTCCATCTTAGTAAGGCTGAAAGCCAAATAATAATCATCAAAAAAAGAGAAATCTTATCCATATAGGTACCATTAGCTCTTCTAAGATTATAAATGGGGCCAAGTATGGGTCAAGCTAAAATTCTGCCATTCTTCTCAGATGGTGTGTTGGCTTGTGTCTTGATCACATTAGGTCTTCTCTAGATGACCCCTCATAGCGCTTTGAAAACTGCTCAGAATGTACACGTTTAGCCTGTGGTTTACCCACAACTGTATACATCATCTATCCACATTTCAGTGACACTACATCAGTCCCCTGTATTGAACTCCTAACCCACAATTATTCAAATCCTACATTATAACCCAGTTCCCGCCTTTCCTTTTGCTGTGTGTCAGAGTTATCTGGCTAAAGAAAACTACTTTCCAAGTCTGAGTTCAAATCCAGGTCAAAATCGTCCCTTCCCCCGTCCTCACCCTGCTCACCACCAACCCCTTCCTGAGGCCCCCAGTGCTGAGCGTAAAGAGCCAGCGCAGGGTTGAATGATCGAGTGAATAAATGAACAATTGTTCCAGCAGGTTTGGGCACTGTGTCAAGTGTGCTAGGACACAGGCCATCTGCTTTGTATCTTGACACCACACGGTGTTTGCTTTAGCCGTTTCTCTTTGCTCCTTCCCACCTCCCAAGCACCAGCATGCTTGCAGTCGTTCAATAATACCGTGTAGCCAGAGAATGCACAGTAGTTCGTGAGCAGTGACAATAATTAGCAGTCCTATGAAATGATGTCTGTGGATGAGGGGAGAGAATTGCAAAGGTGAAAATAGAACTCAGGCATCCTTACCCCCAAAGACATAGCTACAGGATAAGCTGCACTCACCTCAGAATGGCCTGGGTGACCTTTGTAGCCTTGATGTCAAGACACTTATGCTCAGATGCTCTCGTTCCTGGCTACTCAGAGTGCGTGGACAAGACTTCAGCATCAGCATCATGTGGGAACTTGTTAGAAAGGCAGAGTCTTGGGCCCCTCCCCAGATGTACTAAAGGAGGATCTTCCTTTTAACAAAATCCTCAGGTAATGAAAACGCTGTTTGTCTGGGGGCTACACTTTGAATAGCAAGACTCTCAATTACCGTGGTCCCCTAAAGAAGTCACACGTGGTCATATCTCTAAACCTTTGGTCATATTATTCCTTCTGCTTGTAATACTCCTTTCCACCTTCTCTCTGTGAATTCTATACAATTTCAGTTCCTATGTAGAAACCATTGGAGCCCCTATCTTAGCACTAAGCAAAAAGAATAGCTTGCTTATCAGACTCTACACCTTCAGTTGTAATGACTTCTTTGTATGTGTTGATCTCTCCAGAACCGAGTCATTCAACAATAGGGACCATGTTGATTCATCATTCAGCATATGATCGATGCTCAATAAATGCTCATTGAATAAAAATTGACACTAGCAGGGTGCCTGGTGGCTGTCAGTTAAGCTTCTGACTTCGGTTTCAGCTCAGGCCGTGATCTCAGGATTGTGAGACGGAGCCCTGTGTGGGGCTGTGCACTCAGCACGGAGTGTGCTTGAGATTCTTTCTCCCTCTGCCCCTCCTCCTGCTCACACCCCTGTGCTCTGTCTCTAAAATAAATAAATAAATAAATAAATAAATAAATAAATAAATAAATAAATAAAATCTTTAAAAAAAAAAGATTGACACTAGCCCCATGCTCTTTGTCATTTTTACATGTTTAATAGTTTCCAGAAGAAGCCATTTGGTTTATAAGACATCCCACCAAATTTTAACTTGTGACACATTTAGCAAACATCAAATGCCTATGTGCTTGGTGAATGACAAACCAATCTTGACACAGAAACTTAAGAGCTTATGTATTTCCGTATGCCCTCACAGATACACTGAAACAGAAAAATGATCTGCTCCTGATCATCTTTGGCAGGTGATTGTAAATTGCAGAAAGTAAATGTAAAGGCTGATTTGTAACCCATCACTAGGAGCCTTAATGGTCCAAAACAGACCCTTACAATGTTTTTCTTTCCCAGTCCAGGAGCACACAACAACAAGCTTTGTGGGGAGGTAAGTTGATATCCAGGAAAAATATATATATTTTAAAACACACTTTGGGAATTGAAGGCATTGAAATAAATCATAAATTCATGTCATTTCCTGCTTCTCACCCCAACCTCATTCACGACTATGCTCTAACAGCTTGGTTTGAAATGACTACCACTATGAAAATTTCCTTCTTTCTCAGGGCTCCAGCCAAACCCCACTGAGAATGAAAGAACTATGCAGAGGGATGGTTGAAATTTCCCATAAGTTGAATTTTTTATTACAGCAACTGCTGCTTTAAAAGCCAACCCTAATGCATATGGCTTACAAATTATTGCCTCATGTAGGGAAAGCAAAATTATCTTTCTCCAAGTAGATGTGCACTTGACCAAATGCTACGGGGTTGTTTACATGTTGAGAGCTGAGATTCTCTAACAGCTGAGGTGCCCTTTGAATGTACCACAGACAGTCCCAGGACAACACATATCTGTGCGTTCTTTGTCATTATGTGCTATGATTGTCCTGGGTTAACGGGATGTAAGTGTTGGGGCTTGTCACTGACAGTAAATGACTAGTAAGTGTTTGAGAATTTTAGGTTGAAGGTGAACTCCAAGGTCATCTCATATAATGCTTGAATCATGTAAGTAACAACCCTACCAAGTGGTCATCCAGCTAAGACCAGAATACCTCCAGGAACAAGGAGCCCATTATCTCCCAAAGTGCTCAAGTTCCTCAAGCCCAGTCCCAACGTATTTATGCAGCCTTATCTCCACCTTTTCCTGTGCCAGAACATTGCACTACAGCCAAACACAGGCTCTGCATGTACCCTGAATTAGACTTGCACTTTCTCGCCCTCTGCATCCATTAGTTAGCATTCTTTGGCTTCATGCAACAGACCTCAATTCTGGTTGCCTTAAGCAAACAAGAAATCTGGGTGGGGGAGAGGGAAAGGGTAGAGTCAGGCCCTAGGAACGGCAGACACCCCAATCTGGGGAGCAGGAGCACAAAAACAGCCTTTTTAGAATCCCACCAACAGCATAAATCAGAGCTAGTGGTTTCCTACCTTAGAAACTCTGGGTTCAAGTTCCAAATTCTGCTTAGTCTAAATAGATGCCACTCTTTGTCCAGAGAAAAGCCAATACCTCTTAGACCACATACAGCAGAGACAGGGAATCCTCCAAAGTAAAGGGTCCCCAGAAAAGGCAGAAACAATGCCCGACTGACAAAAAATGAACAAACATTTGTAAACTCCCATTTCTGTTTTTGCTCAAACCCCAAAGGACCTCTTCCACCCCCCCCAGACAATTCTAACTGGCAACCTAGACACCCACTTCCCTCCCTTCCTGGCACTCACTGATCTCGTTGCCTTCTTTTGTAGATACCCATTTGCCTGTACACATCATATTTCTCCTACCTAATCTCTTTGCAGGCAGGAACCAGACCTTTAGTTCTTTTATCTGCCACAAGACCTACATACCAAGTATGTGCTTCCATAGTGTTGCTGTTTTCCAAATTATGCTTCCCCAAACAGCGAAAAATGTCTTACTTCAAGAAGATGCACACCCTCAACGCAGGGTGAAGGGTAGGGAAGCAGTGAATTATCCGGAGCATGGACGTGTGCTCTGTCAAGACTCCTTCGTTTTGGAATTTTATGGCATATGGAATTTCTATTGTTTAAAGATTTCTTTTTCATGATTGTAGTGTTAAATCAGAATGCCTCACCCTATTAATGTTCGTCCTCTGACATTTCAACTACTGTTCCCATTCTTTCACTCAGTCAACAACCAGTAATTGTGCCAGGATCCAGGCATATAAATATGTCTCTGCCCTCAAGAAGCTCATCATCCTTGACGAGTGGAAGGGATAGAAGAATAAAGCAGGAGCTACAGTGTGGGAATCAGTCTACTAGAGGTATAGACTAGGTGCCCCTCTAATCCTCTAGGTCAGAGCTTCTCAAAGCACATCCTCAGACTTTCAGCCACAAACTCGGTCTTAGACCTTCTTGTACCACAGACCCCTGGCCCCATGCCTATGGAGTCAAGCATTTAGCCTAGTGCTTGGAGCCAAGGAGTTTTTAAGAAGCTCCCTGAGTGAGTTTTATGCCCATCATATATTGAGACCTTGTGCTCTAGTCATAAATTCTTGACACCTGAGGAAACGGGATGCTATCATTGGGATAGTCCAAAGCCAAAAACAAAAAACAAAAACCTACTAAAATCCCAACAAAACAATATATAAACTCAGACTAGCTCATCATCTCATGAAATGAAACTTCCATTCAGTATCATACTCATTTTCCATGACTCATGGTTATCGGCATACATCGTTCCATTATTAAACCCTGAAGGAGAAGAACAGCCTGCTTGACAAGGAGTTTCAGACTGGCAAGCCTCTGGAATACTGCCTGGTCCATGCGTTGGTAAGAAGATTGCACCAGAAGTTTAGCACATCCTGATTGCATTGTGGGGTCACTCTTAACTCTACTCCCTATAATATATGTCATCCCATCATAAATGGACCCCATGAAAAATAGGGTTTTCTGACAAAGGGGAAGATGCAGCAGCTGTAGTATGTGTAATTATTATTAATATTATTATTGATAGTATCTTTCAACATATGGTCATTTCTCACTGGACCTCAAATCCACTGGACTTGCCCCATGTTCTATTTTGAGTGTATAGGAAAGAAGAGCTGGAAAATGTGCTCTTGACTCAAACGATAAGGAAGAAGTGCAATCTAATTTCTTCCTTTTCTTAAAGCCCTGATAACTACCAAAAGAAATGTTTTTAATTAATATAAAAATTCTGGGGGCACCTGGGTGGCTCAGTCGTTAAGCGTCTGCCTTCGGCTCAGGTCACGGTCCCAGGGTCCTGGGATCGAGCCCCGCATCCGGCTCCCTGCTCCACGGGAAGCCTGCTTTCCCACTCCCACTCCCTCTGTTTGTGTTTCCTCTTTCACTGTGTCTCTCTCTGTCAAATAAATAAATAAAATCTTTAAAAATAAAATAAAAGATAAAAATTCTCTCTTCCCCCACCCCTACCCCAAAAGTTCTGTCTTTCTAATAGCAGGTTCCAAATTTCCAATGGCCATTGGAACAAGACTGGCCTCAGAGGTTAGAGCTCTAAGGTTTAGCTGCACACTGCCTCTGAGCAGAGGTAGGGGTGAATCACCCACCTCTGCATGTAGGGCTCCTCGTCTGTCCAATGCTGGCAGCTTCTGCCCTACCTCCAGGGTTTGGATCTGATAAAATGGTGCATGGATATAAAAGTATTTCATATACTTTAGGTCAAGTCTTCTTACCCAGGGGCCCGTGGACCCAACCCCCACCCCTCGCCCCCTTGGCCTTGGCCTCAAGATTTTAGTGAACATCTGATGTTATAAGTAAAATTGGGTGTGTATATGCCCATGTGCTTTTTTCTGGGGAGAGGGTCCGTAGCTTTCATCAGATTTTCAAAGGAGTCTATGACCTAAATTAGTACCCTGTTCCTCTTTTCTCTGTAATTAATTACCAAGTGTTTATTGAGCCTTTACCATAGAATCTGTCATTAGTGGTACAGCTAACCCCCACTTCTCTTCTAACCCTTGAGCAGTCAAGGAATGTTTACAGGGTTTATATTGGTTTGGGTTTCACTTTATAGGAGGGAGGGGGTGAGGGTCATGCACCGAGAGACGCCTGAGAAGCATTACCTCATCTCTGGGGGAATCTAAGCCCACGGGGCTCCCTCCCCAAGCCTCCGACAGAGCAGTGTGAGGCTGTTGGGCTCGTTCTAAGTCAGTGTAACGTGTTTTCCACTCTAACAACACCTAACATATGGCGTGTGCACTGATGCTTATGAAAACAGTGATTCATCCTTAATCCTTAAAAAAAAAAAAAAAAAAAAAAACCTCAACAGTCGACCCTATGTGGCCTTGGCTCTCCTCCCTGAATGCCCTTCTGTTCTCCAAAATGTCTGTGTTGTCACCTGCTTCCACCCTGTCCTCTTTGCTCTGCAGCCTTAGCTCTCCTGCAGGCTCCTTCCAGCCTTCTGATCTCCGTCTCCTCTTTCTGTTGCTCTTTCCTCTGCTTCGTTGCCACTTCTGGAACTCTCAGCTGCACATTCTCAGCCCTCTCTGTAATGTCAAGACCTTTCCTCTCGCTTCCATCCTTGTGCCTCGCTGGAATGTCCCCTACCCTCGCACCCCGCCCGCACCTGTCTGCTCCATGCCTTCAGGATCCTTCCCTAGCCCCTACCCATCAAAGGAATACCTCCCTATCTGAGGGAATGGGGACCCGGGAAGGTGAAGGGAGACGTAGGAGAGCTGGACTACGGAATTAATGAGGGCAGAGGAGGGGGGAGGAGGGTTGCGGGATAGAGGCATTGGGAATTGCTGACTTTTCCTCTCATCTGATTTATCTCACAAGGTCTATTGTTTGATGCCCCACAGGGCAGAAGACAAAGATGTTACATTATGAGAAAAGACAAATCCTCACCAGTCTTGTAAAAAGTGAAAGAAGAGAAGAAAAGAGAGACAAGAAAAAAGAATAGGGAAAGGGAAAGAATAGGGGGGAAAAAAAGGGAAAGACTAAAGGGAATATGCCAGGGATGGGGAGGGGAAATAAGGAAATATCAGTAATCTCATAGTTTAACTCTATTTAAACCAAAGCAGATCTTAATCGATGGGTTGGGTGATGACAAGAGTCGTATCTGGAGACAGAAGAAGTCAGTGAGATTTGGGATTAGTCAGTCTCGAATTATGCAACAAGTCTCGAATTATGCAACAAGGTGTGTCCCAAACATTCGTTGTTGCTCAGGGCTCAAAACACGTTTTCAAATAAAGGAGGTATGATTCAGAGAAGTCAGAGAAAATGGGGTGAATCCTGGTTTGATGTAACCTTGGGCAGGTAACAACCTCTCTGAGCTGTCGTGACAAATAATGATGTCTCTCAAGGACCTGGCATACAGTAGATGCTCAATAAAGGAATGCTATTTTTATTATTATTATCATCATTGAAACCCTGCTATATATGGCAGTTAGAATCAGAGGGGAAAACCACCATAGTTAATAACCTGCAATCTACCAGAAATAAAGAACCATGCTTAAAAGACTCCAGAAACCTAGCCATCACATATATTTACCAATGCTTCCAAAGGAAAATATCCAGAGTTTACCCCCAAACAATCTGAGTGCATGCTTCTCCAAGTATAGCCTCTGCTGACATCTGTGCCCAGGCAGGGTCATGGCCACTGGGGCGGGGGGGGGGGGGGATGCAGGGCGGGGTGGCCCCAGCAGGTTGGGGGTAAAGAGAGTCAACCTTATAAGAAGCGGTCAGTTTCTGAGCCCCAGTTCCTCATCCACAGAAAGAAGACGGTACACAGGTTGGAGGAAGATCAAAAATTGACCAGTATACCAAACCTGTGTTTTCTGGAACTTGAGCTCTCTAGAATTTTAATACGTGTTACCAAAATAGGGAATGCTGGGTCACGGGGAGGTCCGATACTTCACTGGTGTATGTAGAAATTTATGCACATTTGCAGTATTTACCAACATTTGAAAGGCACACAGCCTTTGACACAGCCATCCTGCTAATGAGATGGAAGCGAGAGATAAAACTGATTTTCTTATTGCAGAACTTCTTCAAGACAGGAATGTGATATGTAATTTTTCCCAGACATATTGAAACCCAGGCCCCTTTTCTTGTAGAACACCTCCTGGGACTAGTGTTCCAAGGAAGACATTTGGAAACACTGAATTAGAGCATGCGTGTGTGAGCTGGTGCAGATGGCACTCCATAAGCCTTTTATTTTCTTCTGATGGTCCCAGGATTAGCCCTAGACCTCCTATCCCATCACCACCATCTGTTTCTTATGACCCACATCTCTCTCTTCCCTGGACTGCTGCAGGATATGATACACTCCATTCACTTGTCCCCGGCCCTCTTGTCTCTGAGGTATGGAGTCGCTTAGAAGTTTTCCAAAGATCTTTACTGTTTATAGCAATGAGAAATGAAGAACAAGGTACACCTGGCTGGCTGGGTCAGTGGAGCACCTAACTCTTGATCTCCAGGTTGTGAGTTCGAGCCCCACGTTGGGTGTAGAGATTGCTTAAAAATATATTTAAAAACTTTAGAAAAAAAGTGAAGAACAAAAACATTTTCTCCTCCAACTCCTTTTTATTTACTTCCCTTTACTCTTCTATATGGAATGACAAGACCAAATGCAGACACTAAAGGTAACCCTGGCTACATTAAAGAAGCAAAATAAAACTCATCTACACTTCAAAGAAAATTAGATCATAGATCCTGGGTCTTTCAACAGAAAAACTGGAGGAGCATGGACTGGAGACTAAAAAACCAGTTGGAGAACCAAGAGGAGTCAGACAGAACTAGCTTCAGGTGACCTTCCCTATTCTGTCCTGAGTCAGCATTAGTCTTTTGCCCCAGGATCTGATGTGGTGCCAGTGAGTGGATGTGGGATTGGCCAAGGGAGGAGGGGGTGGAGGAAGGCAGAGAAGTGGTGGGTCTTAAAAGGGAAGAGGCTGTGTGAGGTATACAATGGGGCTTTGGTAAATGGGTGGTGTCTACATAGAGTAGTCTGAAATAAATCCCTGAATGAATGAACTAGTGAGTAAATGAATCAACTGGACATAAACTGAGAAGAAGTCAGAAAATCATAGTGTCTTCACATTGGAGAAATAAAGATCCTGGCAAGATATGGATGCAGTAGAGCGAGGCTGCCTTGCTTGGCCAGGTAAGCTGGTCTCCTGTCCCACCCAGCAGCAGTGAGACTCTCCCTAAGACAAATACCTAACTTAATCACTTCTGTTCTAATTCTTCCTCCCGGGCACTCCTAGTAGGCATGTGCAGGAGGGTTGTTCATAGCAGCATTTGTCAATAGACCTGAATTCTACTCTCATCTGCCCAGAGAGGCATTCTCCATCTTTTTCGTTGTTTTTCCTTTAAGCGTTGCCTCATCTCTTTCATCTCGGTAGTAGAGATCTTCACCAGCTAGCCCACCAGGGGTTTGGCACTGTGACTCTGAAATTCCTCGAATAAATATGAAACAAACAAGCAATGGCGACTCAAAGTATTAACTGTACACAGCTAAAAACATCAATATTTACAAAGGCTCCAATTAGCATAATTAATTATTGGGGGGTGTCTTATAAAAAACCACGGAATGCTACTCCACTGATGGAGGAAGTACACAATCTTATTTTTTATTCATTTATTTATCAGAAAGAGAGCACAAGCAAGGGGAGCGGCAGGAAGAGGTAGAAGTAGGCTCCCCGCTGAGCAAGGAGCCAGATGTGGGACCTGATCCCAGGACCCCGGGATCATGACCTGAGCCCAAGGCAGACGCTTAACCAACTGAGCCACCCAGGTATCCCGGAAGTACAATCTTAAAAGCACATGTGAACTGTGACACATGCAGTAAAAGGGAAAAGTTATTTAGCCAAGAAAGATAGATTAAAAGTCAATATATTTAAGTAAATATAATCAGGAAGGGACACCTGGGTGGCTCAGTCAGTTAAGTGACTGCCTTCGGCTCAGGTCATGATCCTGGAGTCCCGGAATCGAGTCCCATATCAGGCTCCTTGCTCAGTAGGGAATCTGCTTCTTCCTCTGGCCCTCCCCCCTCTCATGCTCTCTCTCTCCCTCTCTCATTCTCTCTCTCATTAAATAAATAAATAAAATCTTTAAAATAAATAAATTAAATAAATAAATAAAATCTTTAAAAATATATACAATCAAGAATACAAATCTTTAACAAGCAAAATAGGACCTGCGTTCAAAGCCAAAGATAAATTTTTGTAAATTATCCATTGACTTCAATTATGAATACAAAATCTCCCTACATTTTACTGTAAACAATTAACTGGAGACTCAAAGTTTTTTCAGAATAAAAATAGAAGTTCTTCAATTTTTAAAAATTTAACTTGTGGTAAATGTCCTTTTAATTAAGTGTAGTTAAAGTGATGGAATTTATTTATTCTTAAAGAGTTCATTTTTTTTAAAGATTTTATTTATTTGACAGAGAGAGATACAACAAGAGAGGGAACACAAGCAGGGGGAGTGGGAGAGGGAGAAGCAGGCTTCCCGTGGAGCAGGGAGCCCGATGCGGGGCTCGATTCCAGGACCCTGGGATCATGACTTGAGTGGAAGGCAGACACTTAACAACTGAGCCAACCTACAGAGTTTTGTTTTGTTTTTTCTAGCAGAGAGTTTATTTAACAAAAGAGAAATGGGTACATTTTCACAGCTTAAACACCAAAAGATGACAGCTTTCATGAGTTAGGGAATGTTTAAAGGGATCTCAAAAGTTCCTAACTTATTTTTGTTAGTGCAAATATCACTTACTGTGTACTTTCTTTGACCTAGCCAAAGAATTTTCTTGAGGAAAACTCTGTAGGTGCCCCTACAGAGTTCATTTTTAAGCAATCTCTACCTCCCCACGCCCCAACATGGAACTTGAACCTACAACCTGGAGATCAAGAGTTGCACACTCCACAAATGGAGCCAGCCAGGGGCCCCCAAAGTGCTGGAATTGAAAAAACTAACAAAAGGAAACAAAAATAACAGGAAGAATGAAGATTTGAATGTGTTTATGGGTAAGTGAAAGTCGTGTTTTTCTAATTAAGGATGAATTAAGGAATATCATCCTGATTGAAAAAGCAACACATGCTTCTCCAGAACCTGCTCAATCTTGTATTTTTTTCCTCTAATAATCTTTTAATCTTTAAAAATCTTTTAATTTTCCTCTTCTTCCTTACTGAAAGATAACATCTACTTTTTCAAATCACTTCTGTTGGGTAAGATTAATGAGTTCAAGGGAAGGTGATCCTGGACAATCCTGCCTCCAGCTGTGGCAGATTAATTTGTAACAGACCAACACTCCCCCAAGGAACAATTGAAAAAAGTGGAGATGGGTGTAAGGAGTCTGTTTAAGGGCATCAGAGAGATACCAAGGCACCTAGGACCTGAAGGGGGAAAATTCCAGAGAGAAGGGAATCTTAGGTGTGACCCTGGTATTTGCTAGCTGAAGTAGTTTTTTCTTTTCAGGGCATTTGATGATCCAAAACAGGATAGTGGTCAGGAAAAAAAGAAAAACCAGTAATCTGTGCATTATCAGTTGATGTAGTGATTTCATAAAAATAAGTCTAAAATCAGCCAAATATACATTCCTAGCAGCATTGAGAAAGGCACTACCAAACTTTCTAAGTGAGCACTCCAATGCTATTATTCCTGGCCTTCATTTGGAGTTATCAGTTTTCTTCTGGACCATAACCAGAATTGACTATTGTAAAGCCTTAACAAAATAAACATTATAAGTTACCTTGGTGAATAATCAAGGAACTGCAGGTAAAGAGCCCTACCAATGAACCAAAGGCATAAGGAAGGTGTTGCAGGTTGGGTTTCCCAGATGCAGGGGCTGAGATGGAGTTTGGGATATACAACGTTTAAGGACCACTACCTGAGAAAGGATGATGGGAAGAATGGCCAGAGGTGCAAGTGGAGGGGGATGTGGGCTCAGCCATATTTCAGCTAACCAGGCATGGAGGTATAGAGTAAATATTACCCATCTGAGTTGGGCCCCACTGGGGCCAATGTTCCCAGCATTCAGTCATGGGATTCAGCCTGCCCTAATGGGGCATGGTGTTGGGCAGGGTGACTTCCTGCAGATAAAGTAGACCCTGAGATGCTAGCAGCTGGAGGCCTTTTGCTGACCACCCTCCCTGCAGCTGGACAGCAAGTCTCTCTTTGAAGGGGCTCATACACCTCCATGTTTCCCAAAGCAGTGGTGGCCAAGAAAACAGAACATACTATACTGAAGGGGAATGGAGTCAGGAAGGGGATGGTGCCATCCAAGTGCAAATTCATTCATTTGATATTCCCCAAACATTCACTGAGCACTTAATCTGGACCTAGAACCTTCCTGGGGACTGCAGATGCAGAGACAAGGCTCACATGTGTCTACCCTTGAAGGACATCCGTGCAGGAGGGAAGGCAGGGATGCAGCAGGAAGTGCTCTGAGAGAAGAGAGCAGGAGGGGACGAGGGACAGAGGAGGGCATCTCCCCCAGTCTGGGAGGGACCTTCATATCTTCCTACCTAAGTGCCTTCCAGGCAGGTGTGTCTGCCATGTAACTAAGCCCAAGCTGCTGCCTATGGGTAAGCATACTCATGGTGATTTTTTTTTAAGATTTTATTTATTTTTTTGAAAGAAAGAGAGAGCAAGTGAGAGAGAGAAAGTGCATGAGCACAGAGAGAAAGGGAGAAGCAGACTCCCTGCTGAGCAGAGAGCCTGATTCGGGGCTTGACCCCAGGACCCTGAGATCATAACATGAGCCGAAGGCAGATGCTGAACTGGCTGAGCCACCCAGGCGCACCGACTCCTGGTGATTTTTATAGAAAAAGTAAAACATAGGGGCAAAGATGACTTAGCTGCCATCCCCAATAATCCTATGAAGGGGGGTTGTCCACCATCAACTTCCCTGGGCTTTCATCTGTAAGAAAGAGGAACTCTATTTCAAAGAAGAAATTAATTCTTGTGAAATGTGTTCACTGAAATCACAAAACTCGGTCAGGATTATATAAAATCTGAGCTTGGTTTTCCCAGTTCTACGAGGCTCAGTAAGTTAAATTTACAGAATCTGCAGAAGGAGCTAAGAAGGGGGCTATTTTTGTCTATTTTGTTCATAGCTGTATGCCAGCTTCTAGAACAGTGCCCTGTACAGAAGGAAATGCGATAGTATTCAGAGTCGGTTACTGAAGGGCATAGTCACCTCCTCTCCTTTTCCCTTTTCTCCACTCTTTTCCAGCCTCTTTAAACACGGGACGACCTCTTAGCTAAGGCAGTAGATGGAAACACCTGCGGTGGCTTCTCCAAGTGGCCGGGGCTTCCTCATAGCACGGTGGCTGGTTCCAAAGGGGGGAGCATCCAGAGACAGAGAGAGGGAGCCAGACAGAAGCCGTGTTGCCTTTGGGACCCAGAGGCAAAACCATGTCACTTCCACTACATTCCACTTGTCAAAGCAGTTACAGAGATGTTCCCAAGTGCAAAGGCACAGAACATAACTTCTCGATGGAGGAATGTCAATATCACATTGTAAAAAGATCATGTGGGGTCTCACACACACACACACACACACACACACACACACACACACACACACACATCCTTTGGACAATATCATCTGGGCATCTGGTGGGCCTGGCTGCCTCAGTCGGTAGAGCATGCAACCCTTGATCTAGGGGTTGCAAGTTCGAGCCCCACATTGGGTATAGAGATTACTTAAAAACAAAATTTTAGGGGAAAAAAAAAGGAAAATACAGTCTGCCGTAACCCTTGAGACCTTCCCCTGAGTTCACATTATCTGGTATCCCCACTCTGACCTTCATGTCCTTTGTGCAATGTTCAGGAGCTCTGCAGTGAAAACATGAAGAGATCAACATATCTTCCCATTGTGCCCAAACTCAGAGTTGTGGGAGCGAGAAGAGTGTGTATCTCAGCAAGAAGAGGGCTCACTTGGGCTCTGTGTGACTTGGGAACAGAGCCACATACAACTGTCCTCTCCATCATCAGTGTCTACATACCCAGTTCTGGCCCTTTTTCCATCTCTTTTTCATTTTTTGTCATGCTTGCTTGGTTTATGTTATAGGGAATAAATCATTTTGGGGAAAAAAGACATTACTGTATAGTGTTAAAACTCCAGATTTATTTACTTATGGACGATGCTTGTGATATTAAGAATTTTAAGCCAGGAGCACCTGGTTGGCTCAGTCGGTGGAGCATGAGACTCTTGATCTCAGGGTCATGCGTTCGAACCCACATTAGGGGCAGAGATTTTCTTTAAAAAAAATTAAAAAAAAAAAAAAGGAGGCGCTTGGGTGGCTCAGTCATTAAGCGTCTGCCTTCGGCTCGGGTCATGATCCCAGGGTCCTGGGATCGAGCCCCGCCTCGGGCTCCCTGCTCGGCGGGAAGCCTGCTTCTCCCTCTGCCACTCCCCCTGCTTGTGTTCCCTCTCTCGCTGTGTCTCTCTCTGTCAAATAAATAAATAAAATCTTTTTTAAAAAAGATTTAAAAAAAAAGAATTTTAAGCTGAATTCATTTGTGCTGGGTGGTCCATTTGATAGAAAGTAGAATTTCAGAGGCCCCTGGGTGGCTCAGTCGGTTAAGCGTCAGACTCTTCCCTTGATTTCGGTTCAGGTTATGCTCTCAGGAATGTGGGATTGAACCTGGTGTTGGGCCCTGTGCTCAGCTTGGAGTCTGCTCACCCCTCTCCCTCTGCTCCACTTTCTCTCTCTCTCAAATAAATTAAACAAATAATTTTAAAAAAGAAAGAATTTCAAACTCAGTACTAAAGTAGTAATTCACTTGTAGGTCCCAATGTCAGAGTGCAATTCAATTCTTTTTAATTTCAATGAATGTATTAATTAGCCTACAGTTAAAATCATCTAAAACCCTCTTCCAATAATATGATCGGACTGAAATAACATCCAGAGTGCTTAGATTGAAAAAAAAATATGGCATAACTCAATTTCCAAAAATAGTACCTTGAATAATAAATTTAAAGAACTCATTCTTGTTTTATTGTAGATATTGCTTCATAATTGTCCTTTCTGTTCTCTCTTTATTTCTTTTTGGGAAGCTGGGGAAGGGGTGACTAATGCAAAAGCAAAGTCGGCAACTTATCTTAAACCACAACTACTTTTCCTGTATCCTAAGCCCCAAGGGGGGTTTCTAAAGAAAAAAAGAAAATTAAACCTTATCCAGCGGAATTTAGAGAGTTAGAAAAAAACGGCCTTAAAAGTTGTAACAGATATCTTTCTGGTTTATGACCACATTCTCTAACATCTGTTGAGGGACATTTTCTGACCAAAGGGCCTGTCAGTATCAATAAGGAAAGACGCTTTCCTCATTGTTCTAGAATCTACGGTGTCTAGGGTTATTGAAATGGATATATACTGTAGTTCACACCAGAGGATGGAGAGAGAGTGAAGAGGGAAGGAAAGGGGAGCGTGGATTACAGTGTGGCATTGCCCCTGGCCCTGCTTTGAACTCTCCCTGGCTTTTTGGAACTTAACCAAGGTCAAACAGGCAGTTGTAGCTGGCTCAAGGCCTCTGGTTCTCTGTATAGAGAGGTAGATTTTGAGGTTAAGATTATGAAGTTTTGTGGTAACTTTAAACTAGAAAGTATTGCATTCACCTTTCATATTCCCCAAAGAAAGAAGAAATGCCCAGCCATGTAATGAAACTCCTTTCAATCTGACCATTGTGTTAGGAACAGATTTCACACTGAGCAAATCTTTGCAACCAGACTCAAATGTTTCCCATTAAGTCTGTGCACGGGTATAAATGTGCAAGTGCCGGCTGCAAAGTGTGCAATTCTCCAAGCAAAAGGCACACACTTGGTGACTTGGATAGGGTATCAAAAACATACACAGTTGAACACTTGTTTGCACTTACTATTGCTATAATTTAGAGCCTAAACAATGAGAAAGCAACCTCCCTAAATTGTCTTGGGGTGGGGTGGAGGGAGAACTGATTAGACACGACGTGCGTGGCTCAAATTGTTACAGCCTTAGTTCCTTGAATAAGAACTGTTCATATTTCGGGGTGCCTGGGTGGCTCATTCGTTGATCCCGGGGTCCTGGGATCGAGCCCCGCATCAGGCTCCCTGCTCAGCAGGAAGCCTGCTTCTCCCTCTCCCACTCCCCCTGCCTGTGTTCCCTCTCTCGCTGTGTCTCTGTCAAATGAATAAATAAAATCTTTAAAAAAAAATAGAAAGAAAAAAACGAATTGTTCATATTTCAATGGCTACAAGTATCTTACCAGAATCTGTCATAATTTAGCAACTTTTGGTATAAAACAAGTGCTAGAAAGTGGAGTTGAAAATGATACACGAAATGTTCAACTTCTCAAAACAGCAGATCCTATTCAGAAAATGATTTGTACTAAAGTTGAAGGTAACCACATTAACAGACCATTTTACTCTGCTATAAAATAGTTCTTATTTTGATTGGGGGGGAACGTTCCTTCTTTCCCCTCTTGTCTCGGAGTAAATGTTAAAAACAACCAGTTGTTGCAAAATAGCTGCGTACTAGAGTGTTAAACCCAATTAAAGTCCCCTGGTGTAACTATAATAATGCTAATGAGAACAGAAATCCTGGCACTTAAACGATGCTCTCATCCCACGCTTGAGAAAAGTTCATAGATGGTATCTTATGAACCCTTTTTTAATAATGGGCTTTATTATCTCCACTTTATCATCGAGGAAATCAAGGTATCCAAAGATAACTTGCCAAGGTCATAAGCCTCCTCAGAGCCACGAACCAGGAAAGAGAGCCCTTCAAAGTGCTCACTGCCTGCTTCCTCGGGCCGCTAGAGGACAAGCTCATTCGAAAGTCCATCTTACGTTCCCAGCTCAGAGATCAACTTTGTATGCTCACATGCAAGGAATAACTTTTGTAGAAAACGTACTGACTGGGGTAAGTGGCAAAATAAGAGGGAAAGAGAATAAACAGAAAAATGAAGGCTGATCTGTGACACTTCAAAAAAGTTATTTCTAAAATTGTTCAAAAGGAGGTCATGTTGCAGAACCTTTTTTTTCTTTTAAGGATTTTATTTATTTACTTAAGAGAGAGCCCACAAAGTGGGGGTGCAGAGAGACAAGCAGACTCCCTACTGAGCAGGGAGCCCTATGCGGGAGGGTTGGGGGGCTCCATTCCAGGACCCTGAGATCATGACCTGACCTGAAGGCAGGTGCTTCAGCCACCCAGGCGCCTCATGTGCAGAATCTTACAAAGCTTTAGCATTGTTTAATACAACTTGTGCAACATACCTCTATCCTGAAAGTTTCCCCTTTCTAATTTCAAATTTTAAAATTATATTGAATACTTTCACTTAACGTTTCAAACAATACAGTGTCCTTCAGCATTTTAAAGTGGCATTTCAAATTGGTTTCAATATGTTTTATCTCATACAAAAACAAGTATATTGTTACTTTATTATATATTGATATCAAAAACATATACACTAGGGACGCCTGGGTGGCTCAGTCTTTTGAGCTTGAATGTCTGACTCTTGATTTTGGCTCAGGTCATGATCTCAGGATCCTGGGATGGAGCCCATTTTGGCTCTGTGCTCAGTGGGGAGTCTGCTTCTCCCTCTCCCTCTGCCCCTCCCCCACTCATGCACTCTCTCTCTCTCTCTCAAATAAATAAAAAAATAAAAAAATTTTAAAACCCATATACAGTAAAAATAAATTTTTACTACTGAATATATTCAGATTTTGGAGAGTTAATGTGCAATGTTGTAGGAATTATTTCAGTGGGTCTGGAATTCTTCCAAAGAGCCATTCCTACTTGGTTTGGAGTTGGGTTTTTTTTTTCCCCCCTTCAACTTAAATTTTAATATTGGCCTACAATACAAGTAATTAGAGAAAGTAAGAGGGGAAAAAAGGTGACATTTTCCTCCCCTGAGAGGATAATCAGCCTTTGGCAAAACTCTTCTTTCTCCTACCCTCTCCCCAGTCTTTATTTTTTTTAATTTTTAAAGATATTTTTTTTTTATTATTTATCTTTTTTATTTATTTATTTATTTATTTTGACAGAGAGAGACACAGCGAGAGAGGGAACACAAGCAGGGGGAGTGGGGAGGAGGGAGAAGCAGACCTCCCGCCAAGCAGGGAGCCCAATGTGGGACTCGATCCCAGGACCCTGGGACCACGACCTGAGCCAAAGGCAGACGCCCAATGACTGAGCCACCCAGGTGCCCCTATTTTTATTATTTTTTTAAAAGATTTTATTTATTTATTTGACAGAGAGAGACACAGCGCGAGAGGGAACACAAGCAGGGGGAGTGGGAGAGGGAGAAGCAGGCTTCCTGCTGAGCAGGGAGCCCGATGTGGGGCTCGATCCCAGGACCCCGGGACCATGACCTGAGCCAAAGGCAGACGCTTTAAGGACTGAGCCACCCAGACGCCCCTAAAGATTTTATTTTTAAGTAATCTCTACACCCTTCATGGGGCTTGAACTCACAACACCAAGATCAAGAGTTGCCTGCTCCACCGATTGAGCCAGCCAGGTGCCCTCCCCATTCTTTTTGATCCCAATTCCAATCATCTTCAACTATCACCATCATGCTCTCTGACTCCAGTTTAAGGTGATATTGGCCTACAAGTATGTGCACTGTAATAGCTAGACTTTTGAGGCCTGACAATGTTCCAGGGCCCAAAGGCCATCATTTGTAATGGTAGAATTTCAGCTACATTGACAGATGGTGGGGGAGCCATTTTTTAAACCAAAATTGATCCCCCTCAATTCATGTTTCAGAAGTAACATATACAAGGGCAAGCTCTGAGCACAGGTTTTGATTACTTATCAGCTTGTCTTAAATTTTAAAAACCTAACAAAGCTGGAGAGTAGTCTACCAAAGAATGAGGGCCACAGCCTCTCCCAGACCTTGAATTCTAAACCAGGCACAGATGGTCCCCTTAGACCACTGGGGCCCACCCCAGCCCCACTGCTGCAGGGGAGAGGAGGAACAGCAAGGAGAGTTGCAGGCCCTGACAACAGGATTTGTCAGGGATTAGACTCCTCATGGAAATTCTGACACCTATAGTTCCATAATTATTTATTCTTCTCGCAATAAAATGAAAATACCCTGTTAAAAGGTCATGTCTTATTTGATAACCTAACAGCATAGGAGTACTTAGGTGTTTGGTAAAAATCAAGATTCCTGGACCTTAACAGAGAATCATTACATCAGTCCTGGGTACTTGGGGTTCAAGAATCTTAATTTTTAACCAAAATTATCATTTAATCCTTAGACCCAGTGACATATGAGAACCAGGGTGGAAGGCGGGGGGTGGGGGAGGGAGGGGAGAAAGAAGAACAGAGGACGTGAAGTTGGGTTTATGTGGGGAATCAAAGGTAAACACTCATAAAGCATGACCCATTTGACAATTTAAGCCAGTCTTGGAAGGCATAGAGAAGGCCAAAAAGGAAAATCAATGAGGAAAAAAAGAGTGCACAAGTTTTAGGGCCCTGCCACGGGCCTCTAAAACGTTGCCTTGCATTGCATAGGTCTCTGCCACCACATCCAGAAAGGAGGCTTTTTTGTTTGTTTTTTAAGATTTATTTTATTTATTTGAGAGAGCGAGCACAGAGGGAGAGTGAGAGGGAGAAGCGGACTCCCGCAGAGCGGAGAGCCCGAGGCTGGGCTCCATCCCAGGACCCAGGGCCCAGGATGACGACCTGAGCTGAAGGAAGCCACTTAACCCACTGAGCCACCCAGGCGCCCCCCAGAAGGGAGTTTTGGGAAAGGGGGGGAGGGGGAGGGGAGGGGGCCCTCCCGGGGGGGGGAGGGGAGGGGAGGGGAGGGGAGGGGAGGGGGCGGGGCCCCTCCCGGGGGAGGGGAGGGGAGGGGAGGGGGCCCTTCCCTCCCTCCCTCCCTCCCTCCCTCCCTCCCCTCCTGGCTCCCCTCCTCTTTTCTTTTCTTCAAAAAGCTTTATTGTGTCTATTTGGCCCATGGCTTGGGAGAGGGCTCCCCCGTGGTGGCGGGGAAAGGCTCAGGTCGAAGGCCTTGCACCGGGAGAGTGCAGAAAGGACCCTGAAATGCCGCTGGTCAAGGCCGGCTGGGCCACCAGTCTGCGCAGGTGCATCAGGGGGGGCGCCATCTTCTTCACGCGCTTCATCTGGCCACCCCGGAAGTGGTTCTCCCGGAAGTCCCAGAGGCGGTGGGGGTCAGCTTCAGGTGCTGCTTCAGGTGCTGCTTCAGGTACTGCTCCAGGTCCGTGGTGGCGTCTGGGGCGTCCAGGACTCGCCTGCTGACCCAGGGGCGCCTTCCGCACGTCTTCCAAGAGGGAGCAGCCTCGAGCTGGTTTTGTGTCTTCAGGAGACTCTGGGCGCCGTCGTGCTTCTCTTGGCCACCTTGCCGGGAAGTGGCCGCGGTGGAAATAGAAGTCCCGAGAGAGTGGGTGCAGGAGGCCCGCAGGTTGACCTGGCAGGGACAAGCGGCCCCCATGTAGGTGGAATAATTCTGAGGAATCTGGGGCGCCATGGTTGATGGGCAATGAGGAGCGAAGCTCAAGACCAAAATGGTTCCGAAGGTTGCACTTGAAAAAGAGGTTGCTGGGGGGCGGGAGGCTGGGCCTCCCAGGGTCTGATTCCCACCAAACACTGTGGAAGCCTGCGGCAGATCCGCGGGACTGCCAGCTCACTGCCACTTCCTTCCTTCCTTCCTCTCCTTTCCGTATAAAAATTCTTTTCCTAGGCAATGCGCAGACTTTTGCGAAGGAAATAAGGGTTTTTGAGGACAGTTAGATATTTTTTTACAAATAAAATGCTGTGTATTTATGCATCTCATATCTTTTCCCCACATTAGCTTCTTCAAGGATTTCTACAAAGATGGTATTTTTTCAGGTTCTTTTTTTTTAATAACACTTCACTTAAAATAGACAAAACATTATTATAAACACAAATATCTTTTACTAACTCTACACAATATTAGAAGCTTATAGACTCCAAAGACTACCATGATTAACCTTCCTCGAATAAAACTTTAGGGATGTGCTTTGAACCCACAAAGAAATTAAATGCACAGTTAAGACTGATTTTCATCATCAAGTTGCAACAGGGAATTGTCTTTAAAGCCATCTCCTGCTGCCTTCATTAGAGTCCTCAATCTCTTGCTGCAAATTTTATATTCCTTTGTGGGTTTAAGGCAGATATTGGATATCCTTTTAATCTATATTTATTAAGTGAGCTATTGACGAGTCTCATTCTGCCACAAATTCATGAACAATGTTCCCGTGCCCACTCTAGTGGGATTCTTAAGTGAATACAACATCTTCAGGATAAGTGGTCATTTTTCACAGAGTAAATGGGCATATTTTTTTTAATGCACAAGTTAAAAACACATATCAAGATAGGCCTTGACTTGCCCCACAAGCCCATATCAACTAATAAAAATTAAGTATGCAAATAACAGAACACCAGAAGAGGAGTTTTCCGCTCCCCAGTCCCATCCCCCACCATCTCCTTCTCCAGATAAGACTCTCCCTGTTCAGAACCTTCTGTATCCGAGCAAAGCTCCTGATTAGAAGCTTCTACCTAGAAAGGTTTGCCTGATGGCTCTCAGATCTGTTCACTGCCCCTCCGTTCTGCATCACAAGGGAACTGACCTGTGCAAGCTGTATTTCTCAGGCCCCCTTCCCAACTGGCTTCTAGCTGCATTCAGTCAATGGGAGACACTGGACAGAGATGCGGGGGAGGGCAGGAGGAAGGGAAGAAGTTAGAGGACTTCTCCCCCTTCATTCATCTCTGTTTTTGGCAGCATCTTTAGTTGTGGTGGCACTTCTCCCGTGGCTGCAGCTTCCCACTGGCTGAACCTAGCTGGAGGCCAGCTGGGCAAGGGAGTCTGGGAAAATGCCATTTGCACATCAGCCCCTTGTGCATGATCCAAGGCAGAACATGGGCAAGTATGAGGACTGGATCGGAGAACAATAGCCAAATGACCAGCACAGAAGGCTGAGCTATAGTCAGACTCACGGGGGCCACTCTACCTTGGTGGGGCCGAGAAACAACAGGCTGACTCCATTGCATCTATTCAATATTTATGGAGCGGTTACCAGGTGTTAGGAAATGTGCTAGGTGCTGAGAATGCAAAGATCAATAGCATGTGGTCTCCAGCTCCCTCCCTTCTAGGCTGGCCACTCCAAGCTGGCTTCTTCTCCTGTTGGAAAATGGGGAAGGTAATAGTCACTACTTCCTAGATTGTTGTAAGGGTTACATGAGATCATTGCTTGCAGTAGACATTCAGTGAATAGTTTGTTGGATAAAATGTTCCAACTAAGACAACACCTAATCAAGTAAGAAGACATACTTCACTGATTACCTCCTTTGTGCCAGGTACACACGTTACTTTAATTCCTACATCTATCAAGGTAGAGTAAACAAGCAGTTTTAATACACTGTGGTCAGGGCCATAACAATGCCACCTACAAACTGTGATGGAAATGCAGTAGGGGCAAAACCTGTAGAGACTACACAGGGGAATATGGAGGATTCCGTGGGGGTGGGGAGTGCAGGAGGCAGGACCTGGAGAGTGAGGAACCTTGGAATAATAACAGCAGTGCCTAAGGCCAATTAAGAACTCACTCAGGGCCAGGCCCTGAGCTACAGGCACTCACTGAGTCTTCCTCCATGGAAAGCCCTAGCAGCCTGGGAGGTTTGTACTCCTACCAACCCCATTTTATAGAGAAAGACGCTGATGTTTAGAGTTGCTAAATAACATGTCCGAGGTCACCAAGCTGCTAAGAGTTAGGATCAGGATCCAAACCTGACTGATGCTTTGACAACTGGCATAGTCCTCTCCTGGGTTTATGGATGTATGCTTTTATTAAGAATTAACGAACACACAGCAGCCACGCAAATGACAAATCTGTGCACTAACATCCAACAGACTGTAGAATCCTTGGGGGAGTTTTGCAGAGAGGCCCTGATTCTGAAGTCACTGAATTCTTTGGGAAGTCCTGCATGCTGCATCCAGCAGCTCAGCCCCAGCTGGGAGGAGGAGTTGGGGGACAAAGCCTCCGTCCTGGGGTGAGTTATTTGCCAGGGCAAATAAACCACGTGGCTTTGGGAGATGAGTTACCCTTTAAGACGCCAGGCTAATATTTGGTTTAATTATCTCTTCCAAGATACTAAATGGCATTCCCATAGTCTCACAGAGTAAATTTATCTCTCAAATGGGAGCCATTGACTAACCTATTTCGGGCGTCAATTCTCCTGTCTCAGGCAGCTTTTCTTTAAAAGGCCAGTTGCAGGCAAGATCACTACTTTTCTACTTGAAAGTGGGGAGAAGTCCTTACAACCTCCCAAGATTGCTTTTAATTAAAAAAAAAAATACTAATCCTTAGTTTTCTTGTTTCTCCAACCTCCTGTGCTGCTGGGGAAAATGAGATATTTTGCAAATAAAAGTCGACTTTTTCTTCGAATTTCAGAGCTGTTCAATTATAAACACTGCCACCTGCAAAGTTGGAAATCAATTCAACTGCAATCTTCTCTAAAGCTTTTTCAATGCAGCTGCTAACCTGTCTAGATGTTTAACTTTCAGATTTCCAAACCCGTCAGTTAAAACTTGCTTACTGTTACTCCTTTTCTCTGAAGCTCCAAGCCTGAGGAGAAATTATGTAGCAAATTGGAAACAGGGAACTAAGACTTGATAGCAAAACAAAAGACCCACTGATGGGCTGGGGTACCAAGAAACTGCAGTCCTTGCTCTGAAAATGAATAAGGATTAGAGGGCTCATCTACTAGCAGCCTCCACTGGGGTCGTGCCTTCTCAGTTCTAAAACAAGCAGTGAATTGATCCCCTCACAAAAACACCTGGTCTATTCCGAGAAAAAAATTAGTCAGACCTGTTGTTGGCTGAGTTTACCGGTCAATTCCGTTAAATTGTGGCAATGGGGCAATGGTAGCAATGGGTAGACAGGCTCATTAAAAATACCATTTGGGGAAATCCTAAGGCAAGGGGATAGTCATTACTGAACTAACTCTGTTGGCCCTGAAACAGTTAATTCAACTCCTAAAGGAAAGCAATTTACTTTCTATTCCCCAGGAGGATGAGCCAGCCTCTTACAGAGCTTAATACAATGAGGCTGGTTTTTTTGTTTTGTTTTGTTTTGTTTTTTTACCAGCCCTCCCCTCTCCTCTCCAGGCTGAAAGCCCCCTGACAGTTGACAAGCCCAAGACTGGGTACACTGGAAGGGTCACCTCTCATTCCTCCAAGTAGGCCCCCACTAGGCCTGAGGCTGGCTGGGTAATACTGAATAAATCCGTACGTGCAAGGAACAAGCACAAGGACAAATCCCTTGACTTTGTGTGTCTGGATTCTAATCACCTACCCGATTCTAACAGTGCAGCCAGATCAGTCTATCAACAAATGTGGCTAAAGGATACCTGATTTATACCTTAGTGTATCATTGGGCCCAAAGCGCCAGTGTAGAACCGTTCTGCACAGGCTCTGGTCCTGGCCAGACTGAGGACAGAGGTCATTGCCTCCTGGACCAGTGTCCCCATTGCCAACAAGAAGAGAGCCAGAGAGCCCAGAAAAGTCTGAAATGATCAAGACATTCCCTTGTGGATACTTTTTAACAATTCATTATGAAAAATGCCAGACATAGTTTAAAAATGACATAATATTGTAATGACCCCCATGTACCCATCACCAAGCTGCAACAGTTAATAACTTACAGCCAGTCTTATTTCATCTTCAGCCCCATCCACTGCCTCCCTGCCATGTTATCTTGAAGCAAATCCCAGACTTTCTATCATTGGATTCATAAATATTTCAGTGCATATCTCTAAAAGATAAGGGCTCTTTTTATTTTTAACAAAATGCGAAACAGTTATTAACCCTAAAAAAAAATATCCTTTTGACACATTAACAACATGAATGAACCTTGAGGACATTCCGCTGAGTGAAATAAGCCAGTCACAAAAAGGAGAAACACTGTATGATTCCACTTATCTGAGGTTCCTAGAGTACTAAATCCATAGAGACAAAAAGTGGAATGGTGGTTGCCAGGGCTGGGGGAAGGAGTGGATGGGGGTTATTGTTTAATGGGTATGGTTTCAGGGTTACAAGATGAACAGACTTCTGTGGTTGGATGATGGTGACAGCAACACAACAATGTGAACGTATTCAGGAGCGCTGAACTATATACTTAAAAATAGTTAAGATAGTAAATTTCATGTTAGGTATATATATTTTGCCACAATTTTTTTTTTAATGGTATAAATTTTCAAGCCCTTCACATCAAGTGAGTGTTTATCTCATAGGCGTCATAAGTTTTGTTCGGTTTGTTTGCCTGGATCAGAATCCACAAAGGGTTCACGTACTACTGTTGGCTGTCAGGTGTTTTCAATCTGCATGTTCCCCTCCATCTGTTTTTTCCCTCATGGCAGTCTACCCATTGAAGAGACGTTTCTGGTAAAGTTTTACACAGTTCGGATTTTGCTCTTTGCATCCTTGTGTAGTCGTCTGTTCATTGTCTTCTTGAAAATCGGAAGTGGGGTCAAGAGAGCAGATCAGATTTTAATTTGATGTCTCTGGCAAGACTATTGCATAGGTTTGACTAGATCACTGGAAGACTGTATGATGGACCCAAGTTGTGTGTGAAAAGATTAATCAGCAAACTATGATGATCAGCTTAGCATGAGCTCTCCACTGTCAGGAGCCTTGGTGGGGACGTGATGGCGGGGGGGTGGGAGGGCTGTGGGCATAGGAGGAGTGAGAGGAAACACCAAAAACGTGTTTTGACAGAATCCTTCCCATCAAGGAACCCAGTCTTGTGAAGGAGGCAAAACTGATACACATGAAACAATTAAATAAGAATTAAGTGCAAAACTGTGCTGTGCCTATAAACACCATCTCCTTCCAAGGGGGAGATTGTCTGAAAAGGCTTTAGGTAGGATAACATTCTTGAAATGGGTCTTGAAGATTGGTAGATTTTGGAAGAAAGATGGCATTTAAGGAAGTGAAAGTATACGAAGGAAATCACAAAGGTGGATACAGAGGGTGATTTAGATGGGAATGGTAAGGCATTATAGAGACGTGAAAACATAGCAGAGAGATAAGAGTTGGGGGAAATCTGATCTCTAGAGATGGAGGCACATTACATATTACTTATGTTTTGACATGTACGCTTCGGCAAGATTCTAAAGGTCTGCAGATGTCTGGGCACCTGGGTGACCTCAGGTGTCCAACTCTTGATTTCGGCTCGGGTCCTGGGATTGAGCCCCACGGCGGACTCCATGTTCAGTGGGGAGTCTGCTTGAGGATTCTCTCTCCCTCTCCCTGTGCTCCTCCCTCCACTTGTGCATGCACACTCTCTCTTTCTCTCTCTCTCTCTCAAATAAATCTTTAAAAAGAAGTAAAGGTCTGCAAATGTCATAGATGTTTCAAGGATCTGATTTCCAATATCATTTCATAGAAGAATGGAGCTTTCACTTTACTGAGATCTTTTCCAACTGAGTTGACCCTTTCTGGAAATTAAACACATGGGAAAGAGTTTTATGAAACAGATAGTTAGAATTTGCTAAAGTGTTTAGGATTAGCTTTAAAATGCTCCATCAGATAGGTAGATACAGATGAGAAAAGATTGCCGGAGTCGGTAATTGTTGGAGCTGAGCGATGGGTTCATAGGGCTCATAATTCTCCCTACTTTTGTGTACCCTTGAATAATAAAAAGTTATTTGTAAACCTATTACTGTTGGGTCAAGGGTCATTCCCACATCCCATGTTTTCAGTGTTATAGCAAAAAAAGGATTCACTGGACCAGAAGATGCAGTGCTTCTCTCTTCCGTTACTAAGCTGTTTAACTCTGAGTCCATTACTTCACCTCTGTGGGCCTCAGCTCCCTTCTCTATAAAATGAGGGGAGAGAGGAAAGAGCTAACATTTATTGACTGCCTATTAAGTGCAGGAATTGTGCAATGCACTTTATATGCATGATCTCAATTATTGAAAGGGTAGACACAATGTTCTCCTTGGGCTCCAAAATTTCTTTCCCACTCTGGAGTTCAAGAACTATCCCTTTCACTTTCATTTCTTTCCTTGATAAGCCCATATTCTAGATACCTTGCTAGGCTATGAAGACATACAGATAAAAGAGCTGCTATCTTCAAGGAGCTTATGATCTAAAAAGACAGACTAGCTGCTCTCCAAATGGAGACTATTCACTTCATGAAATGTTAAAAAAACAAAACAGATGAGTAAGAAGGATTACACTACAAGTAATGTGTTGGGTTTTTTTTTTTAAGATTTTATTTTTAAGCAATCTCTATGCCCAATGTGGGCTTAAACTCACAACCTGGAGATGAAGAGTCCCATGCTCTACCGACTGAGCCAGCTAGGCGTCCCATCTCCAGAACCTTTTCATCATCCCAAGCTGAAACTTAGTACCCACTAAACACTAACACCCAACCTCTCTTCCCCCAGCCAATGGCAACCACCATTCTCTTTTCTGACTGTATGAATGTGACTACCCTAAATACCTCATACAGGTAGAATCATACCATATTTGTCTTTTTGTGGCTGGCTTTACTCAGCATAGTGTCCTCAAGGTTCATCCATGTTATAACATGTCAGAATTTCCTTCCTTTTATGGCCGAATACTATTCCATTGTGTATATGTACCACATTTTATCCGATCATCTGTCAATGGACACTTGGGTTGCTTCTACCTCTTGTCTATTGTGAATAGTGCTGCAATGAACATGAGTATACAAGTAACCCTTCAAGACTCTGCTTTCAGTTCTTTGTGGTATATACCAGTTAAGTCTTGAAGAATGAAAAACAATTAAGGCAAAAAGGAAAATACAAGCATTCCAAGAACAGTGAGCAACTTAAACAAAAGCACAGAGAGCTATATTGTTCAGGAGGGCTGGAGAGTAGGGAGGAGGTGAGTGGTGAGAGAGATATGAAGCTAGGGAAGGAGACAGGGGCTAGACCTCCAAAGGCCTCACACACCATCGGGAATGGACAGTGGGGGCTAACAGTGAACGCAGATAAAATCCCTCTGCTATTCTTAAAGAGTCCAGTGTAGGGGCGCCTGGGTGGCTTAGTCGGTTAGTCATCTGCCTTCGGCTCAGGTCACGATCTTGGGTCCTGGGATCGAGCCCGTGTAGGGCTCCCAGCTCAACGGGGAGTCTGCTTCTACCTCGCCCTCTGCCCTCCCCCCACTCATGCTCTCAATATCTCTCTCGGATAAGTGAATAAAATCTTTTTTTTTTGGAAAGATTTTATTTATTTATAAATAATAAATAAAGAGAGAGACACAGTGAGAGAGGGAACACAAGCAGGGGGAGTGGGAGAGGGAGAAGCAAGCTTTCTGCTGAGCAGGGAGCCCGATGCGGGGCTTGATCCCAGGACCCTGGGACCATGACCTGAGCCGAAGGCAGACGCTTAACCACTGAGCCACCGAGGTGCCCCGATAAAATCTTTTAAAAAGAGAAAAAGAGCCCGGTGTAATGTAATTTTTAAGCAAATATTCAAAAACTATATAGAGAAGAGTTCAGGCCCTGGTGGAAATGGCCACTAGAGAATGAACACACATGGGGTGACCCCAGTCTTACGCTCCTCCCACAGTCATCCCTCTCACTCTGCAGTAACGGACTGCTCAGTTGGACTAGCTCTTTATGGTCAATAGATATAGGCTATTTGGTTTATAAAGTCTTTTGCTCAAAATATTTTTTCTAATGCACTGCTTTTGACTGAATTCTTTTCAGAATCCACTAAACCAGAGCACAGATCCAATTACGAGATTCTACATTCAACTCCCCGGCTTGCTTTCTTGGTAAACACAGGATGAATCCCTTCAGTTGTGGTAAAAATGGTGCCAGATAAACTTGGGGCCCAACCAGATATGAATGTTTTTATGACAGTGCAGCCAATGATCTATTTGTTTCTATAAAGAGTATTTTTTTTTAAAGTAAACTCCATACCCAATGTGGGGCTTGAACTCACAACCCCAAGATCAAGTCGCATACCCTACAGACTGAGCCAGCCACCTGCCCCTGTAAAAAGAGCCTCAATCCCATGTGAACCCAGTTAAAGTCTAGAGAAATAGATGGTGAGCTCTGTGTGTGTGTGTTACTTGAACACTAAGGGCATTTGGGTATTTCTCACAATGCTAATGAACATTAGCACAATTCATGAACAAGTTATTCTCACAAGAGGATCCATAAATAATGTCCATGTGTTCTTCAGGTTTAACTTTTCTGGTATTCATGTTGATCTTTTTTTTTTTTTATAATAGTAAAAATCAAGAATCACTGTATTGATTTCTCGACAAGTCATTCACCCAGTGCAAGTTTGGTTTGTGTATGGTTGTAGTGGTGGGGAGAGTGGTCTAGGTCACTGGTTTTGTTGCTTCATAAGATGGTTCACAGATCCAAAAATGCTATAAAACCAGGGCTCTGGTTCTGAAATCCTGCAACTTGGTTCAGTCAACAGAGGTGGAGTTTGAAGTGATCTTTGATGTTAGAGAGTAACACAAAAAGTAATCAATATTAACTGGCAACCCACAAGTGAGTGATGTCCCCCAAATACATTGGTGAAGGTAGAATGATCATAGTGAAGGACAGTCCGGTCCTAATCTTTTAGGGACTGGTCACTTCACACTTCAAGTCTACTGTTCGGCTCTAGTTATGATGTCTTAAATGCAGCTGTGAGGCATGTGGGTGATGAGAATTGGTTTTCATTATATTCTCTTTTATTCAGTCTAACTGTTTATAGGCACACTGTATTGCTTAGGATTTAAGTTCAACTACTTATAACAGAGATCTAGCTCACCCCTTGCAGTCCAGAATGGCTTAAACAAGACAACAGTTTGTTTCTCTCTCAGATAAAAATATAACTACAGCTCCTACCCTCGGCCTCCCCGGCGCGGCTCACTCCCCGCCGGCCGCAGCCCGACACGCCGTGCGGCCCCCCAGTCTCCCGCGGCCGCCTCCCCCAGGCATGGCACAGGGCCTCGCCTCACTATGGCAGCAGCACGGCACAGTACGCTCGACTTCAAGCTCGGCGCCAACGCTGATGGCGAGACCATTCTAAAAGGCCTCCGGTCCATTTTCCAGGAGCAAGGGATGACGGAGTCAGTGCACAACTGGCAAGACCACGGTTATCTAGCGACCTACATCAACAAAAACGGCAGCTTTGCCAGTTTGAGAATTCACCCACATGGATTGGTGTTGTTGGATCTTCAGAGTTACAATGGTGATTCGCAAGGCCAAGAAGTTGACAGTCTTTTGAACAAAGTAGAAGAAAGAATGAAAGAATTGAGTCAGGACAGTGCTGTGCGGGTGAAGCGATTACCACCCATAATTCGAGGAGGAGCTATCGACAGATACTGGCCCACTGCTGATGGTCGCCTGGTTGAGTATGACGTAGATGAAGTGGTGTATGATGAAGATTCACCTTATCAGAACATTAAAATTCTACACTCGAAGCAATTTGGAAATATTCTCATCCTTAGTGGGGACGTTAATCTGGCAGAGAGTGATTTGGCATATACCCAGGCCATCATGGGCAGTGGAAAAGAAGACTACAGTGGCAAAGACGTGCTGATTCTTGGGGGTGGAGACGGGGGCATATTATGTGAAATAGTCAAACTGAAACCAAAGATGGTCACTATGGTAGAGATTGACCAAATGGTGATTGATGGATGTGAGAAATACTTGCGAAAAACATGTGGCAACGTCTTAGACAATCTTAAAGGAGACTGCTATCAGGTTCTAATAGAAGACTGTATTCCAGTACTGAAGAGGTACGCCAAAGAAGGGAGAGAGTTTGATTATGTGATTAATGATTTGACAGCCGTTCCAATCTCCACATCTCCAGAAGAAGATTCCACATGGGAGTTTCTCAGACTGGTTCTTGACCTCTCAATGAGAGTACTGAAACAGGATGGAAAATGCTTTACACAGAGTAACTGTGTCAATCTGACAGAAGCCTTGTCCCTCTATGAAGAACAGCTCGGGCGCCTGTATTGTCCTGTGGAATTCTCAAAGGAGATCGTCTGTGTTCCTTCATACTTGGAATTGTGGGTATTTTACACTGTTTGGAAGAAAGCTAAACCTTGAAGACCAGTCTCTCCTAATCATGTGTGCTGCAAATAGCCTTCCTGACCTTCATATGCTCTACATGACATCGAAATGAGTCAGGCAATTGATTGTGATTTCCTTCAAGTTTTCTTTTTTTAATTATTATTTTTAATTTAAACAAAGCAAATGGAAAATGTATATTTTGATGCACTAGGGTGTTAATTTTTTTGAAAGTCAGCTGAAGGATGATTAGACAGCACAGCGAAGGCTGCTAAATGCACTGAACCCCTAGAATGTGATTTTTGTTACTTTTGTGTGTGTGTGGGGGGGCTTTTTGTTTCTGTTTTGGTAGACTTCGAATTTGGTTGTTTGGAGGAATGAACATCATTGTTTTGTTCTGGAGGGAAGTTCTTTGATCGTGTTTCTTCCCCCCAAAATTGACTTAGCTATTAAAATTTGGTGCTTATAAGAAAGAGTTAAGAAAAAAATGAATAGCAATGCTTCGATTAAAATTATAAATGGGAAAAAAATATATATATAACTACAAGCAGTTAGGGATGGTGGGATCGCCACACTTGCCATCTGCCTCCCCCAGATGTTGCCCTGCTCACGTGGCCGAAGATGGCTCACTACCAGTCCTTGTTGCAAACCACAGGGTAGAGGAAGGTGAGAAGAAGAGACTTATCACCTTGCTGTAGGAATGCATCCCAGAAGTGGCACTTCCAATGGCCAGAATTCATCACTAGGCCACGAGAAACGGCAAAAGTTGCTGGAAATGTTGTCACTATGACAGTGGCATTCTGTGACAGGGAAGAAGGATAGAGCATCAACTGGGGCATCCCTTACAATCTTTGTCACGTATGTTTTACTTTTTCTAAATTGAAAAAAAAAAGAAGAAAAACTGATTCTCAAAGATGGAAAACTCTTCCATACTTAACTGGCCAACTTCCACTCATCCCTCTTAACTTAAAAAAGTCACTTCCTCAGAGGAGCCCGCCTGGGATTTTTCCTTCCCTTCCTTTCACCCCTTGCAGCCCCCATCTGATGAACTATCCCTAAAATCTTCTATCAGCAGCACTGCTCTCAGGGTAATTATCAGAAACTGAAGTTAATGACTCACTGATATGACTCTGTGTGTGACATCTGCCTCATGAATGACACTCTGAGCTCTGTGAGGACCGAACCGGTCTTAGTCACATGGGCCCTTGGTAAGCCCTCAAGGCAAATTTCTCAGATCAATTCAAATAAATGGGAAAACAAGGTATGTGCTCAATGGCACATGATTAGTGCAGAACTAAGACCAAAAATTGAGTCTTCAAGCTTGTACGTTCTTATCAAACCCACAGCTTTTTTTTTTTTTAAAGATTTTATTTATTTATTCATGAGAGACAGAGAGAGAGAGAGAGAGGCAGAGGGAGAAGCAGGCTCCCAAGGAGCAGGGAGCCCGATGCGGGACTCGATCCCAGGACCCTGGGATCATGACCCGAGCCGAAGGCAGACGCTTAAACCATCTGAGCCACCCAGGCGCCCAAACCCACAGCTTTTTACAGGCAACAAAATGAGGTCCAGGAAAACAAAATCACTTTGCTGACCTTGTGCAGATAATGAGTGGCAGGACAAGGCCTGTCATGCTATATGCTTAGCCCATGTTAGTGCTTTTATTTCTAAACCCTAGGAACTCCTTTTTCAGGAAACGTCAAGGTGTTTACAGAATGATTCATCATCGGGGTGCCTGGGTGGCATAGTTGAGCATCTGACTCTTGGTTTCAGCTCAGGTCTCCATCTCAGGTCCATGAGTTCAGGCCCCACACTGGGCTCCACCCTGGGTGTGGAGCCTACTTTCTTTCTTCCTTCCTTCCTTCCTTCCTTCCTTCCTTCCTTCCTTCCTTCCTTCCTTCCTTCCTTCCTTCCTTCTTTCTTTCTTTCTTTCTCTTTCTTTCTTTCTTTTCTTTCTTCCTTTCTTTTCTTTCTTTCTTTATTTCTTTCTTTCTCTCTCTCTCTCTCTCTCTCTCTCTCTCTCTCTTTCTTTCTTTAAGATTTTATTTATTTGACAGAGAAAGACACAGCGAGAGAGGGAACACAGCAGGGGGAGTTGGAGAGGGAGAAGCAGGCCTCCTGCCAAGCAGGGAGCCCGATGCGGGACTCAGTCCCAGGACACTGGGATCACAACCTGAGCCGAAGGCAGACGCTTAACGACTGAGCCACCCAGGCGCCCTGTGTGGAGCTTACTTTAAAAAAAAAAACAAAAACAAGCAGGCTAAATACTGGATGGGACTAGTGGGAGAAGTGTTGTCTACAGGACACAGAGATGATCTTACCTTCGAGCTCAGCTTGGAAGGTAGTGTCGGTCTATGAACAGAGGAACTACTTATCTGTTCCTCCTGGGGAGGAAGTAGCATCTCGACCATCACATAAAGTACTATTGATTGTGTTATTGTTTTGATCAGCAGAGACTAAGCCATCTTCCTGACAATGCTGATTGGATGAAAGTCTTTACAGAACCCATTTGCTGGCAAATGATGATACAGCTGCTTTTAAAAAAATTCTCGTTGCCCATCCTGGATTGGATCTATCAGGGAGTACATTAGAAGAACGTATGTTACAAAATATTGTTGCTTTTAAAACATAATTGACCTTGCCAGGGAAGGCCATGTACTCTGGCATCCAGTCCTCCTACAATGTTTTCTTTGTCTCTAAGTATCATTTATGTTTAACACATGCTGTTTCAAAGAATGGCAAGAATTCTTAAACAATTGGAGCTCTAATCTATGATTGTCCTCTAGAAATGGAAAACCTAACTAACACGTCTCCTGAGTATTTTTGTTTCTTCTCCCTTCTCCCCAAACTTTAATCACCAGCTCTGCTGTTCCAAAGTTACAAAACAGTATTTTTTAAATATTGCAACAAAAATAACCCCCCAAATTTAAAATTCCATAAAGATGATAAAAACTCAATGAAGATCTACTAATTATAATGGTCATTTAACAGTAGAATAGACAACTAACAAAAGTCCTATACTCTCCATCCATCCTTAACACAAAAATAGATAAGATGGACTCCCACGTGATTTATATTCTCAGATGCTCTGGAGCAAATGTCTTTGGTTTTTAATTTTTTTAATTTATTTATTTTAAAGTAGTCTCTGCACCCAACATGGGACTCAAACTCATGACCCCAAGATCAAGAGTCACAGGTTCTTCTTACTGGGCCAGGCAGGCACCCCTGGAGCAAAGGTCTTGACCATACCTCTTTTTTTTTTTTTAAGATTTTATTTATTTATTTGACAGAGAGAGACACAGCGAGAGAGGGAACACAAGCAGGGGGAGTGGAAGAGGGAGAAGCAGGCTTCCTGCTGCGGGGCTCAATCCCAGGACTCTGGGATCATGACCTGAGCCGAAGGCAGGCGCTTACCGACTGAGCCACCCAGGCGCCCCTTGACCATACCTCTTAAAACACCTTCCAGCATTAATATTCTACTAAAAAAATTCAGGCAGACAACAAAAGTGAGGTCAAGTTGTGTTTTTGTGGTATTTCTGTATATATAAATATCGGACAAGTAGCCAGATTAAAGTATCAAAATAAGTGACCATAGGTGGTCTCCAAGCCTGAGAGTGGGGTGAGGGAAGGGCAGGACTTTTACTGGTGATTAATTGGGGAGCAAGCATGAAGAAAAACAGCCCCCTGTTTTCCACTTCGATAACACGGTTTCATTGAAGTCTTAAAGATAGGCCCAACATATTGTCTTCTATTTAAGAAAGCTCCATACACAAGATGTGAGCATGAGGAATCTCAAATGTGCTCAGGGAACGCAAGAGGGTGCTGACAGAAACGTCAGTCACTGCTGTCTTGAGAGAAGCTTCCAGAGTAGGACCAATACCCATAGGACCCATCAGTTTATGGCCACTCCAAAATGCAAAACTATAAGACTTTTATGTAGGGAGTCTTCATAACTAATGTAAGGGAACATCCGGGGGGGGAGCCATAAATCATTTTGGAATATTAGAAAGTCTAATAAGGGAAGTTGTTTAGTTTTTGTCCTCATTTCAAGGAAAGGCGCTTCAGAAATGAGGGCAGACATGAAGCACGTCTTAGAACAAAGGCTAGGAGCAGAGGAGGGAACGGAAAATACCAACTCCTATAGAATGAACATGTGTGTCCCTCCCCAAATTCATATGTTCAATCCTAAACCTATTTCCCCAATGTGATGGTTTTAGGAGGTGATTAGGTCACAAAGGTGGAGCCTTCATGAATGGGATGAGTGTCCTTATAAAAAAGACCTCCAAGAGCTTCCTCACCCCTTCTACCATGTGAGGAAGACACAGTGGGAAGGAACAAGAAGCAGGACCCTGTTAGATACCGAGTCTGCCGGTACCTTGACCTTGGACTTCTCAGCCCCCAGAACTATGGTTTACAAGCTGCCCAGTCCATGGTCTTCTGTCAGAGCCAGCCCAAAGACACCAATTGATTTGGAAGCATCCTGCTTAGACAAGGTCACGTGCATTTTGCTGGGCTTATGACATTCCTATCTTCCATTTTTCACCCACAGCACCCAAACTATATTACTGTCTGTGTGTATATATGTATGTATGTCCTTCTGTGGCGTTCTCTCTGTTTCTGTGTCTCGTTTCTTACAGAGACACCAGACATATTGGATTTAGGGCCCGCCCTAAGCCAGTATGACCTCATCTTAACTTACATTTGCAAAGTATTAATGTAACCCTAACCCTATTTCCAAATAAGGTACATTCACAAGTACCAGAGGTTAGGACTTCAACCTATCTTTTAAAGATTGATTGATTGATTGATTGATTGATTGATTTCAGAGAGAGGGGTGGGAAGAGGAGTGGGGAGAGGGAGAGAAATCTTCAAGCAGACTCCCCACTGAGCGTGGAGACTAACCCTGGGCTTGATCTCATGACCCTAAGAGGAAATCAAGAATTGGACCCTTGGGCGCCTGGGTAGCTCAGTCGTTAGGCGTCTGCCTTCGGCTCAAGTCGTGATCCCAGCGTCCTGGGATCGAGTCCCACATGGGGTCCCTGCTCGGCGGGAAGCCTGCTTCTCCCTCTCCCACTCCCCCTGCTTGTGTTCCTGCTCTCTCTCTCTCTCTCTCTCTGTCAAATAAATAAATAAATAAAATCTTTAAAAAAAAAAGAGTTGGACCCTTAACCAACTGAGCCACCCAGGCACCCCAGGACTTTAACATATCTTTTGAGAGGATACAATTCAACCTACAACAACACTAAACAGTCAGTTGGTTGGTTCCATATTTATTGAGCATTTATATAACTACTCCAGGCCTTATAGGTTAGACAAAAATCTAGGCCGAAAGATAGGGTCTTTTGCACTCAGGAAGTTATTAGAAAAACCATTTGAAAGACCAGTAAATGGTATAAAAATTCACATCAGTGTTGTTTATAAAGATTTTTTAAATGGGGGGAACCCTAATTGTCCATTTGAAAGGGTGTGTAAAGGGAAGATAACCACCTCAGTCTTCATTTGCCCTGGACTGTCCAAGAAAAGTCCTGTGTCTTGGGAACCCTCGCAGATATAAGCAAATGGGAGTAGTTGGCTACCCTGTAACAAAACAGAGGGATACTATGGCACTTTCATTTAAAAATATACTAATAAAGATTTTAAATGATATGGGAGGTGTTTTTGACATGAAGCAACAACAACAACAAAAGAGCAGAATTCAAAATGATGGAAGCTAGATAACTAAGCACGTGAATTACAAAGAAAAAAAAAACGGAGGGCCGCCTGGGTGGCTCAGTCCTTAAGTGTCTGCCTTAACGCAGGGTCCTGGGATTGAGCCCCGCATCAGGCTCCCTGCTCCGCGGGAAGCCTGATTCTCCCTCTCCCACTCCCCCTGCTTGTGTTCCCTCTCTCACTGTCTCACTCTCTGTCAAATAAATAAAGAAAATCTTAAAAAAAAAACCCACTGATACAAAATATGCCAGCAGGTTAACTACAGTTACCTCTGTATAGTGGGACTGTAAAAAGTTTTCTTTTGTGCTTCTTGACACTTTAGTGTCCTTTTCAAATTTTCTGTTGACAAATACGTATTGCTTAATCAAGAAAAAAATTAAGGTAAAAACTAACAAATTTCTGGATGGAAATTAGTCTCCTAATTTCCCTACTACTTTTACTCTCATAGAATAATTAAAATAACAGTCCTTGGGGCGCCTGGGTGGCTCAGTTGGTTAAGCGACTGCCTTCGGCTCAGGTCATGATCCTGGAGTCCCGGGATCGAGTCCCGCATCAGGCTCCCTGCTCGGCAGGGAGTCTGCTTCTCCCTCTGACCCTCTCTCCTCTCATGTGCTCTCTCTCTCTCATTCTCTCTCTCAAATAAATAAAATCTTAAAAAAATAATAAATAAAATAAAATAACAGTCCTTAATAAGTATTTACTTCATGCTGACCACTGCTACTCATGTCATCATTGAGATTGTACAGTAAAATGACCTTGTAGGTACTACAGTTATCATCCCCTTTCGGTGAAGAAACCAAGACACACAGCACTGAAATAACTCCCCAGCTGAAAAGTGAGGACTCGGAACTAGGACTCCAGCCCCACCCTGCAGCACTGCCCCTTCCTCTGAGAGAACCTGACTATATGAGAAGTATCTGCACCAGCATGTTCAGGACACTGTCCGATTTCCCCCGAAGGGTTCAGGTGAGGTTCCTTCAAGCTACGGACATCCACAAATGAGAGAAAGTTTGCACTGAGGTGGGGCTAAGTACACACAAAGTGAAGAGGGGAAGAAAAGGCAGTTATTAACAGAAGAAGCAAATTTTGTGCAAGGAATGAAAGCTAATCACATTATACCCTGTGGCTGAGGCACGATTTACATACTACTGATACCCATACTTAGTATTGATCCAAACTAAATGATGGTTAAAAACCATATCAGGAAAATAAAGGCAGGAAGTGCAGGGATGTCCTGGGGTAGGCTGAAAGAGAGATATGGTCTCCACCCGTATTGGGAAATCCACTGATAATTCCTAAAACTAAAAACTCAAGAAGTAAACATATAACTTATTACTTAAAATTATAAAGATGAATACTGAAATAATCAACTAAAAGTGTTGGAAGTGTCTGGGGAAAGGAAATGGGTAGGGATGATCAGGGGGATATATTTATAGTAACAAGCCTTGGGGAACTATTTCACTCTTAAAATTATGTGCATGTATAATTTTAATTAAAAAAGCAGAAGAAGAAAACGATATAATAAACATTCCTGTGCATATCTTTGCACTTGTGATAAAATAATTTACAATAAGTGGGATTTTGGGGTCAATGAAAATGCATATTTTAAATTTTGTTCTATATTGTACAACTGGGAACCAGAAAGGTGGGAAAAATTTCAAGTACAATCAATAAATACATGATTTTTTTTTACATGATGATATTTATTTCTCTACTTCTTTGCCATTCTTATCTCAGTTTTTCATCTTTGACAGTATGAGAGAAATATCATTTAATTTACATTCTTTAATTATTAAAGTCATTTCTCTAATAACTAAATGTGATTATTATCAGTTACTTTTTATTCTTTTGTGAGTTTCCTGCTTACATTCCTTGCCATTTTTTTGAGTTTTTTCTTGTTGATATGTAAAGAGTTCTTTGTGTGTTATTAATATTAACTTTGTATTTGTCACATACTTTGCAAAAATCTTTCTGAATTTGCCTGAACCTCTGTGACATATTTAGAAAAATTTTCTTCATTCCAAAATTATTTTTCAATCATCCATAATTTCCAACCATCCATAGAACTTTCATATGTTACTTTTAAAGTTGTATTTTTTTACCCATTTGAATTAATGTTGAGAGTTAAAAGTAAGATAGTGATAAATCACCCCTTCTGAATAATTTCTGAGTGTTCTAAGTTAGGGAAAGTGTTCTTGCTACCCTATATATGTAGGAAAAAAACAAACATTATAATTTCTAGATTCCAATTGTGTTTTTCTCTATTTTTAGTTGAAATTAGAGATATCTTACCCTTATTTTTAATTTTTTTTAAAGACTTTATTTTTAAGTAATCTCTACACTCAATGTGGGGCTCAAACTCACACCCTGAGATCAAGAGTTACATGGCTGTACACACTGAGTCAGCCAGATGCCTCCCCTTATTTTTAATTTTTTATTGCATTTCAATAGCATTTATCTTAAAATATGAACAAAAAATTTAATTACTTGAAATTAAACTAAGATTTCAGTTTGGGTTTTTTTTTGTTGTTGTTGTTGTTTGGCATTCAGACCTGTTCTTGCTGCCATAGTTCTGAAGTCTCAGAATGGGAAACATTTTCTAGAAATTGATAGCATGATGGTGGTTGAGAAGGAATTTTAGGTGCTTTTTTTGTCAGTAGGTAGGATAAGTTCATCCCTTATGTTTTAGCTTCTCCTAGTTATTGACAGAGTGGAGAGAAAAGAAGGGGAATTTTGTAATAAGATCTCTCTGCTCTAAACCACACCTTTCCAAGAAATATTAGAAGAAATAATGTCCTCATATTAATGATCAAAAATAGTGAAACCCTTTTACTAATTTGTGATATTCCTCATCTGGGTGTGTGCTCCATAAGACTGAACTGTGTTATATGTCAATTAGAAATGGCCAGAAACATAAGCATGATTCCCTTCATAGACACATACATGCATGAAATAGAAACCTAGTGAGGTGGTCTGTAGGCTTAAGAAGGAAATTGCATTTTCTTTTTTTTTTTTAAAGATTTTGTTTATTTGAGAGAGAGAGAATGAGAGATAGCACGAAAGGGAAGAGGGTCAGAGGGAGAAGCAGACTCCCTGCCGAGCAGGGAGCCCGATGCGGGACTCGATCCCAGGACTCCAGGATCATGACCTGAGCCGAAGGCAGTCGCTTAACCAACTGAGCCACCCAGGCTCCCGGAAATTGCATTTTCTTAAATAAGAGACAAACTAATAACTGAAAAACAGGAGGGAAAATGCCTACCCACAAATTTTAGTAACATTAATTAAATTTTGGAACAAAAATATTTTTAAACCTGTAGTATGATGGAGTTGATAAAGCATAATAACTATCCCGGTTTGTTCCACTAATATGAGAGTAAAGGGGTGCCTGTGTGGCTCAGTCAGTTAAGCATTTGCCTTTAGCTCGGGTCATGGTCCCCGGGTCCCGGGGTCAAGCCCCATGTCAGGCTCCCTGCTCAGCAGGGAATCTCCTTCTCCCTTTCCCTCTGCCTCTCCCTCTGCTGGTGTGCTCTCTCTCAGATAAATTAATAAAATCCTTAAAGTAATAATAAGATGAGAGTAAAAGCATTCAGTCTAACTAAATATTAGTGGAATGTCTACTGTGAGCCAGACACTGTGCCAGGCCTGGGCTCATAGAAATGAATGTGGCAACATGGAATAGATGCACAGTTGTACAAAGGCAGGTTAGTGGATGTTTAGAGCAAACTGGGGTTTGGACAAGGCTTCTGGGAGGAGCTGATGCCTGAGGAAGAGTTAGGGGGGATCTTGCATGAGCAAAGCCACTGAGACGTAAAATAATGTGATGTGCACAGAGGGATTACAGGAGTTTGCCATTACAAAAGCAACAAAAAAGAGAAGTGGATAGGTAGGAAATGAGTTTGGAAAGGTAGACAGAACCTGGAGAACCTGTGTATCATGTTTAGAATTTATTCTGTATGTAGTGAGGAGGAGCCGTGAAGGATATGAGACAAGGACAAGTAAGTAGCAAGCTTTGTTTGTTTGTTTTAAGATTTTCTTTTTAACTAACGTCTACACCCAACATGGGGCTTGAGCTTACAACCCTGAGATCGAGTCACATGCTCTACCAACCGAGCCAGCCAGGCACCCCAAGTAGCAAGTGTTTTTTTATGCTTCCGGGCCCCAGCTGCTTCACCTCTAAAACAAGTATGTAGGAATTTTTCAAGTTGTTTCATCCTGAGAAGTTTATAATTCTATAAACAGAGGCATACTCATAATTGATAGGCTTCATCAAGTGATTTGTTTGAAGGGGTTGGGAATATGCCACCTCAAAATATGTGATGTTGGCATAAGGGTTTTGAGCTCAAATCAATTAAGCAGTAGCAAACACAGAAAGAGCTCTTTGCCCTCCCCCTATATGCCTAAAAGCAGGTCATAAATTTCCTTTTGTGAAGGTGTCCCCCTTCCCTTTCCCATATGAGCAGGAGGAAAACAACCATTATCACTAGAGACAGAAAGTCAGTAGGGAGATGGGTCTGTACCACCCTAAAATAACCCTTATCTTCTATTAGTTTCCCCCACATATTTACCTTCCCACATATTTTCCACCCCTAGGAATCCAAACCTTTTTCCTTTGTCTTGTCACTTCCCCATAAATTTATCACCCTTTGTTAAGATGGTATATAACCCCATATTCTAACCGCCCTTTGAGTTACTCACCCCTGAGTCTTCCCACATATATGTGTGTTGCACGCATAAACAGACTTCTTTTCCTGTTAATCTTTTGTCAGTTTCATTCACACGCTCTAAGTACTAGACCTAAGAGAGTAGAGGAAAAAGGCTTTTTTCCCATTTTCCAGTTCCTACATTCAAGCTAGTCCTTCTACAGGGAAAAAAAAATGGATATCTTAATAATAAAAGTAGAATTTTGACAGAGACATAAAAGACAACTGAAGACAGGGGCAAAGATTGGAGTTATGCTACCACAAGCCAGGGAACACCTGGGGCCACCAGAAGCTGTAGAAAGCAAGGAAGGATTCAGCCCTAGAGCCTTCAGAGGAAGCATGACCTTGCTGTCACCTTGATTTTGGATGTCTAGCTTCCAGAACTGTGGGAGAATAAATTTCTACTGTTTTAAGCCACTTAGTCTTTAGTACTTTGTTACAGCAGCCCTATGAAAATCGTACCACCACTATGCAATCTATCCTTCTGAGAGAAGAATATGAAGAGTGTAATGTCAGAGAATTCCAGAAGGAGAGGCAGATTGTCCAGGTTGGGAGAGATGGAGACTCCCCCTTCAGAGGTGTGTTTCTGGATCATACTTGAAGGTTCTTCGAGGTGCACAAGCCCATCCCCCACCCCTATCCACACTGTCACTGCCATGAGTCACTGACTGTGATGTGAAAATAACGTTCATGTGCTCAACTCACCTTGAGAACATCATCCATGATGGTGGGACACAAGCCAGACTATACTTAACCTGGTGTGTGTGGGCATGTGGTATCTGTGGTTGGGTTAGACAGACAAAAGGAGAATCCTCCCATGAAGGGGTAACTCCACTGGGCCCTCTCTGGGCTAAATGGCCAGTTGTTTCCTGCCCAGAGAAGTTGCCTGTCTTGTCCCACCCTTGGCACCCTTTGATAAAGTAAGAAGGAGATATCATTATGCTAAGGACTGGTTAATATCCTGAACTAAAGCAACAGCAAACACATTTAAGCAACCAAACTAACCCTTTTAAAACAATTTTTTAAAAAGTGGAACTGTAACATCACAGATTTAGAGTTAGATAAACTCTGCCCAAGTGATTTTAAGCAAATACTTAACCTCCCTAAATTTCAGGCTCCTTACCTATAAAATATAGCCAAAATCCAGTTCACAGAACTGTTGAAGAATTAAATGAGATGCTGTTCACAAGCACTGTACTAATTATGATTCACTGGTTCAAATATTAGAAACCCAATTAAAATTAACTTTTTAAAAGAGTTTATTGGCTCCTATAAACTGGGAAGTCCATGGATACAATCTCCTTGAAAAGATGCAGGTGCTTTGTGTGATCAACAGTTCTTGCTCTTTCTCTCCTTTTCTTTTCTTGGCTATTCTTTACTCCATATATTGGTTTCATTCTCTCTCTCTGCAATAAGCTTCTATCCTAAGAAAAATGTCCACTGTTAACTGCCAGTCATTCCGCATCCTAGTCCTGACCCAGTTCTAGTAGAAAAAGAAAGCCCCCTTCTCCCAGAGTCCACATGCCATATCCAGGGGAGAACCCTGATCAGACTTGCTTCAGTCATGTGCCAACCCCCAAAGGCAGAGTGATGGGGAGACCTGAGTGTCTCCTAGGGGCCAGAAGGACAGCAGTCATCTATGCAAGTGACCCATACTCCAGGAGAGTTTTAAAGCATGTTGGTGGTTTTATGTACACAAAAATCATGCATAGATAAAGGTCTATGGACATATACCAAACTTTTATTTCTACTGGAATTATGAGATGTTTGCTTCTTTACATCATTCTGTATTTCCACAAAGAGCTGTATTAATTTGACAACAAGGGATTAAAATTACAAAAACTAATTAGAAAAAGAAAATGCATTGCTGATGAAACCAGGAAACCTACAGTCTTTACCAGGTAGACTAGGATGTGTCTCAACCCATGTGAAATGTATGAGAATATACAGGTCATTTCCAAGTTATGCTGTGATTAATTGTAATGTATCTGAGACAAAGTTGTGACTGAATGGAAGTGGGGAAAGGGGGAACCCCTTGATAGAAAGGGCAAGGGGTTTTGCACAGCTCCACAGAAAGGAACGCCAGGAACGTGTTTGTCAATCGTGTCAGCCTGATATTTAAGGGAGAGTCCCAATTCCAATGGGTTGGATGTTACTGGATCTATGTAGAAAGATCACTGGAGGGGCACCTGGGTGGCTCAGTCGTTAAGCATCTGCCTTTGGCTCAGGTCTTGATCCCACAGTCCTGGGATCGAGCCTCACATTGGGCTCCCTGCTCCGCGGGAAGCCTGCTTCTCCCTCTCCCACTCCCCCCTGCTTGTGATCGCTCTCTCACTGTGTCTCTCTCTGTCAAATAAGTAAATAAAATCTTGGGGCACCTGGGTGGCTCAGATGGTTAAGCATCTGCCTTCGGCTCAGGTCAAAGAAATGGAACAAATAATCCTAAAATTTGTATGGAATCAGAAAAGACCCCAAATAGCCAGAAGAATGTTGAAAAAGAAAAGCGAAGTTGGTGGCATCACAATTCCGGACTTCAAGGTCTATTACAAAGCTGTAATCATCAAGACAGTATGGTACTGACACATCGATCAATGGAACAGAATCGAGAGCCCAGAAATGGACCCTCAACTCTATGGTCAACTCATCTTCGACAAAGCAGGAAAGAATGTCCAATGGAAAAAGGTCAGTCTCTTCAACAAATGGTGTTGGGAAAATTGGACAGCCACATGCAGAAGAATGAAACTGGACCATTTCCTTACACCACACACAAAAATAGACTCAAAATGGATGAAAGACCTAAATGTGAAACAGGAATCCATCAAAATCCTAGAGGAGAACGCAGGCAGCAACCTCTTTGATCTCAACCACTGCAACTTCTTGCTAGACACATCTCCAAAGGCAAAGGAAACAAAGGCAAAAATGAACTATTGGGACTTCATCAAGATAAAAAGCTTTTGCACAGCAAAGGAAACAGTCAACAAAACCAAAAGACAACCGACAGAATGGGAGACGATATCTGCAAATGATGTATCAGATAAAGGGCTAGTATCCAAAATCAATAAAGAACTTATCAAACTCAACACCCAAAGAATAATCCAATCAAGAAATGGGCAGAAGACATGAACAGACATTTTTCCAAAGAAGACCTCCAAATGGCCAACAGACACATGAAAAAATGCTCAACATCACTCAGCATCAGGGAAATCCAAATCAAAACTGTAATGAGATACAACCTCACACAAGTCAGAATGGCTAAAATTGGGACGCCTGGGTGGCTCAGTTGGTTAAGCGACTGCCTTCGGCTCAGGTCATGATCCTGGAGTCCCGCATCGGGCGCCCCACTCAGCGGGGAGCCTGCTTCTCCCCCTAACGCTCCCCCCTCTCATGTACTCTCTCTCTCTCTCTCATTCTCACTCTCTCAAATAAATAAATAAATCTTTAAAAAAAAAGAATGGCTAAAATTAACAAGTCAGGAAACGACAGATGTTGGCATGGATGCGGAGAAAGGGGAACCCTCCTACACTGTTGGTGGGAATGCAAGCTGGTGCAGCCACTCTGGAAAACAGTATGGAGGTTCCTCAAAAAGTTGAAAATAGAGCTACCCTACAACCCAGCAATTACACTATGGGTATTTACCCCAAAGATACAAATGTAGTGATCTGTGCCCCAAGCAGAATCCACTTCTGCCAAGATCTGAAGGGGCACCTGCACCCGAATGTTTATAGCAGCAATGTCCACAACAGCCAAACTATGGAAAGAGCCCAGATGCCCATCAACAGATGAATGAATAAAAAAGATGTGGTGTGTATACACACACACACACACACACACACACACACACACACACACACACACACACAGTGGAATATTATGCAGCCATCAAAAAATTGAAATCTTGCCATTTGCAATGACATGGATGGAACTAGCAGGAATTGTGCTAAGTGAAACAAGTCAATCAGAGAAAGACAATTATATGATCTCACTGATATGTGGAATTTAAGAAATAAAACAGGATCATAGGGGTAGAGAGGAAAAAATAAAACAAAATCAGGGAGACAAACCATAAGAGACTCTTAATCATAGGAAGCAAACAGGGTTGCTGGAGGGTGGGGATGGAGGAACTGGGTGATGGACATTCGGGAGGGCATTGGGGCATTATATGATGAGCACTGGGTATTATATAAGACTGATGAATCACTGACCTCTACCTCTGAAACCAGTAATACATATGTTAATTAATTGAATTTAAATTAAAAAATAAAGTAATAATTTAAAAATCAGCCCATCAATCAATCCCCCCTTTTGATCAGTCTCTCAGCTTAACTGAAAGATGTGATAAAAAGTTAAGGCATTAGCACCCGTTGCAGATACTGCTCTGAAGTCTCACAGTTTTTGCTGATCTTCTGTGTGATATTCACAGGTCAGGACATTTTTTGCTGAATCTGTAATATTCACAAGTCACAACTTTGGGTTCACACTTTTTAAAACAGTTACCCTCTCCATTCCTTTCCTGACATTCCAGTCTTAAGGAGATCATTTGCTTGGTGGTTGGTGGCTACAAACATACATTTGAAGCTTTTGAGAGAGTACAGTGCAACAGGGGGCTACTATGAATATTATAAGCAGAATAATTCCCAATGTTTGGAGTGTACTTCATGGTCCCCAAGACCCGAACCAATCAAAATAAAAAAAAAGACCCTGTTGAAAGAATTACCTTTTTAAACTAAGTGGTTTGTTCAGTGATCTTAAGTAACAGATTCAACTTCCCCAGAGTGTTCATCCAGGTGCAGCAAGTGGTGTTGGCCACAGCACAGACACCTCCTTGCTTAGCTAAAAGATAATCAAGGGGGTGCCTGGGTGCCTCAGTCGGTTAAACATCTGCCTTTGGCTCGGGTCATGATCCCAGAGTCCTGGGATCGAGCCCTGCATCGGGCTCCCTGCTCAGCGGGGAGCCTGCTTCTCCCTCTCCCTCTGCCTGCCGCTCTACCTATCTGTGCTCTCTCTCTCTCTCTGTCAAATAAATAAATGAAATCTTAAAAAAAGATAATCAGGAGCTATGCCTGAAAATCGAAGAATTTTTGCTGGGCAGCTATTGCTTTAACAGCAGTCTCTGTGATATTTTCAATAGGAAAATAAGGAAAGATTTCTAATTATAGCCTCATTTACATTAACTCCTAACTAGGGAAGCTAGGGCCCTGCCAAAGAAAGTGAATTCTGAATCATGAAAGCCTCTGGGTAGTTCCTTTGTAACCTGACAATATAAATTGAGGGGAGTCAGTCGACAAGGTGTAAGAGTTAGGGGCACAGTTGGATAACCTAAGAGGTACTCCTTGGTGTACTAGCCATCTAAGCATCAAAGGCCCAAGGAGGATTACAACCACCACAGACAAAAATAAATTCTGTTCAGGCACAATCCACTTCTTTTTTAAGATTTTATTTATTTATTTGACAGAGAGAGACACAGCGAGAGAGGGAACACAAGCAGGGGGAGCGGGAGAGGGAGAAGCAGGCTTCCCGCCGAGCAGGGAGCCTGAAGCGGGACTCCATCCCAGGACCCTGGGATCATGACCTGAGCCGAGGGCAGTCGCTTAACCAACTGAGCCACCCAGGCGCCCCAAGCACAATCCACTTCTGCCAAGTGGAATGGTTAATGGACAGATTGGAGTTTTTGATGATAAATCCAGAAGTCTAAAAGATTACTACCCCTGTTAGCAGATGATGGTGTTATCTTTCCAGGCCAGTGGGAGAGTAAAGAGTAGAAAGAAGAAAAGCAAAGGTTTCATGTTTATTTAAAGTAGGAATTCTTTTCTTTTTTTTTGACAGAGAGAGAGACAGCGAGAGAGGGAACACAAGCAGGGCGAGTGGGAGAGGGAGAAGCAGGCTTCCCTCTGAGAGCAGGGAGCCCGATGTGGGGCTCAATCCCACCAGCCTTAAACAATTGTGAATGACCTGTTACTGACACGTTTATGAATTATTTCATAAGTCCTGAAAGTATATTTTCCTCATAGTAAATTTTCCATTGTGGCACAAAACATGTTTAACAATAGACCCACATATCTTTAGTTTCTCTGTAAAGGAAGCCAAAAGTGAATGAACCTATTTTTACTAATGTTTCAGTATTTTTTCTATTTGAAAAAGACCTAGATATTTAATGACTTAGCCATCATTTAATTTAACATAGCAAAACGTTAAGGTTTCAGGTCACCAAAACAATTTGGGAAAAATTAAAAAGTTTACCTAAAAATATTTATCCCACTTATATTTATTTAATTCACTTGTTCTCAACAATTATGTTTAGATTATTTATGAAACTTTCATCATACCAAGTTTTTCTTGGCATTTTGAAACAGGGACAAGATGCAATTATTCAACTAGTAAAATAGGTAGAATAAACATTGTACATCTGCATCACTTTTGATGCTGACAGTTCTGAAGATTTACCCATTTTAATTAATCCGAATTTAAACTAGCCTTTATTTACCAAAGATTATCTCAGATCACATGAGCTTGAAAAACATTTGGGTAAGTTTCTATTATATTTCTGAGAGTTTTAGGAATATTTAATTCATATAAGCATTTAATTTTCTATAAGCCAATTAAATAGTGCTCTTTTACAAATTAATTTTATTAATTTTATTTCTTATTTTTTTAAGATTTTACTTTTTTATTTGACAGAGAGAGACACAGAGAGGGAACACAAGCAGGGGGAAGGGGAGAGGGAGAAGCAAGCTTCCTGCTGAGCAGGGAGCCTGATGCGGGGCTCGTCCGGGGATCATGACCTGAGCAGAAGGCACACACTTAATGACTGAGCCACCCAGGTGCCCCACAAATTAATTTTATTTTTTTTAAATGTATTTGATAGAGCAAGAGAGCACAAGCAGAGGGAGCAGAGGAGGGAGAGTGAGAGGGGAGAAGCAGGCTACCCACCAAGCAGGGCGCCCCATACGGGACTCGATCCCAGGACCCTGGGATCAGGACCCAAGCTGAAGGCAGACATCCAACTGAGTGAGCCACCCAGTCGCCCCTACAAATTAATTTTAGCAATACCATCCAGAGGCAGAAAATTATCATATATCTATAACATACATACATAAACATATATGAACATGCAGACAGACACAGAGACCTTATACCTTCTGTTTTAAAATTTAAGCCATTAATCAGGTGCAATGATACAAAACTCACTAATTATAAAAATAAAAAACTTGATCCAAACTATTTCTGGCAGATGGAATAAGTTAGGGCTACCTGATTGGATGGCTAAAGTTTTTTACCAATATTTGTGGAGAAGACACTTAAGGTTTCTTCATTCTCCTAAACTTCAAACCACCTTTGCCCTTTTTGTTTTTCTGAATTATCTCTGAAGTTTGCATTTCAAGGAGAGCGTAGATGAGAAGATAGGGTTCTTCGAGAAAACCAGGTATACATTTACATCTCAAAGCCAAGGGGAAAGAATGCACATTCCTTCAAGAAGGACTTTTGTTTCCTAGGCCAGAATTTCTACAACACCTACAAGCATTTTGAGATGAATAGAGTGGCTAATTGTTAGAAAGGACAGGTGGACTTTGAATTTTCCAGAGCTGCATTTCTGATCTTGCAAAGATTTGTAGGATCAAGACAGTTGCTTCTCATTCCTTATGGAATTGGGTTGCAATGTAAATGACATCATAGGTTAATCTATACATCCAACCTTGCCTTCAGTTCACTTTGTGTATCAGGGAGATTTCCAACTAAGATGGAAATCAAAAGATTTCTACTTTCTTTCTTTCTTTCTTTCTTTCTTTCTTTCTTTCTTTCTTTCTTTCTTTCTTTCTTTCTTTCTTTCTTTCTTTCTTTTCTTTCTTTCTTTCTTTCTTTCCTTTCTTTCTTCTTTTCTTTCTTCCTTTCTTTCTTTCTTCTTGTTGATACAATGAGGTGGGGAGTTTGAATTTTTAATAAATGAAGTTTATTAACTTTCAAAAAAAAAAGATTTCTACATTCTGGATTTAGAGCTGCCGCTTTGGAATATTTCAGTATGTCTTATGTTTAGAATGTCTTTGGAATGTGGGATCCTTCCGCAAAAGCTTTAGAGGGCTTGTCTTTCCTTCTGGGTACATATTATTTTAGCGGGAGGAGAAAGAACTTGTCAGTTTTCAGGCAGTATTGAACAACCCTGTCAGTTGTAAGAGGAGTGGGTCCCCAAAGAGAGTGCAAGGGATACTACCTTCCCACAATCCAGGGTCACTCCCAAAGAGAGCCTGGCAACCTACATGGCCCTGGCAGGCAGAAAGCCAAAACAAGATCTTAGGACACAAGATGCGACAAGCGTGAAGACAATTGCGATACCTGAGAGAGAAAGAATCAGTGGGTCTGGATTTGGAAAGAAAGGCACATGTGAAATTTTTTTTAGAGTAAGTTGCAAGCCCAACACGGGGCTTGAACTCACGACCCCGAATCAAGAGTCACATGCTTGGGGCGCCTGGGTGGCTCAGTCATTAAGTGTCTGCCTTTGGCTCAGGTCATGATCCCAGGGTCCTGGGATCGAGCCCCGCATCGGGCTCCCTGCTCAGCGGGAAGCCTGCTTCTCCCTCTCCCACTCCCCCTGCTTGTGTTCCCTCTCTCACTGTCTCTGTCAAATAAATAAATAAAATCTTAAAAAAAAAAAAAAAAAAAAGAGTCGTATGCTCTACCTACTGAGCCAGCCAGGTGCCCCGACAATTTTAATTTCCTCTGTTGACTGGGCACTACAGACAGAGATTTGGGAAAGCTGACTCTGATAAGCATTCTCATTCTTCACTGGCTTCTGTCAGTTTTTCCAGGATCCCCTCTGCAACCTCTGATATACACCAGAATTGGGAGTCATTAATTTTAATTTTTGTTTCCTGTGGCTGTTTAAGGCAATAATGTTGCAGTTTACCAGAAAATCCCTCAGAGTCTCATTAACTCCTGGAGGAGCCTACATGGGAGCTCCTCTTTGGGGGAGATAGAGAGGCATTCGATGTTGATGTTGAAGAATTTGTGTAGAGTCTTTGAGGACAATCTCTCTTACAGTGTCCTACTTGATTACAATTGAGACATCAATCCCTGGGTTAGCATCTTTTTTTTTTTTCTTCCTGGGTTAGCATCTCGATGATAGACCCCTAGGAGGGTGTAATGGGGGAGGCCTAGGTATTGTTCTAGATAACTTTTGTGTCTTTAATTTTTGCCATTTTTTGTAGATATTTAAAGCTTCCAGAACCATAGCTCTTGGATATAAAATAGGGAGGGGGCTGATGGTGGTACCCTTGACTCTTTGAAACTTACCCATTCTTTTTTAGCTAAGCCTTTGGGTTTCTTGGAACCAACAGGGATATGCCATTGGGTTAGAGATTGTGTAATGTTTTACAGTGTACCTCATTGCATGCACATTTTCCTGAGGTTGGCAGGTGACCTGGTGTCAATCTAACCCATTCCTTGACCATTTTATCCTAACATGAGAGTGTTAGAATGAAGTGGCGAATGCTCTAAAAGCTTTTAATTGTTCAACCCATGCCCACCAAGTTTTGCAGCTTATTGGCTTCTGAGATTCCTAAACACAATAGCCTTTATCCACACAAAACAAGACAAACAAGCATGTGCACCTTAATTCACCAGATGTGACCAAGAGATATTACTGTGGCCTGGCCCAGAGATGGCCCTCTGCACACTACCGACAATTGTCAATGTTGCTCCTGACACAAGGGAAAAGATTGAACCAGAAGACCCCCCAAAATGAGGACTGCAGACTGGTTCCAAACAAATCAAGGAACTGAAGCCTAAACCACCAGCAACTCCTAACATGGAATCTGGGGACAAAACTAAGGGCTGGGGGTTTTCACTCAAATAGGGGAATTGCAGACTGAACCAAGGCCTAGGGATTTGCGTTTCACATGGAACCATCTGCGAGTTCAAGCTGACCTGCTCAGGACTGGAAAGCCAGTTCACCTGGGAGCTTGACAGAGAGTGTAGCCCAAAACTAAGAGGAACTTACCCATGGCCTTCGGAAATGGTGAGAAGGACAAAACTCAAAGTGTTCACTGGTACCACACCTGTGCTTCTCATTGTCCCTGAGCCTTCAGAAGTCTTTGGTCCCACCAATGCCGCCAAATCTGTTAAAAAACAAAATTCAACTGAGTAAAGATTGAATTGGCTTTTATTTAATGACTCATGAATTGGGCAACATCCCATCTTAGCAGAAAGAAAGGAGCTCTGAGGAGCTGTACAAAATGGAAGATGTTTATGGATAGTCCCTGACTTATGATGGTTCAACTTGGGAGTTTTTTACTTTACAATAGTATGAAAACTATATTCATTCACTAGAAACCATACTTAAAATTTTTAATTTGGATCTTTTCCTGGGTTAGTGATATATGAAATGATAATCTCTTGTGGTGTAGGTAGGGCAGCACCAGCAGGCCTCAGTCCCCAGTCAGCCATGAGATCACAAGGTGGACAACCCATACACCACTAACCATTCTGTACCCATACAACCATCCTGTTTTTCACTTTTAGTACAGCATTCAATAAAGTACATGAGACACTCAACACTTTATTATAGAGTAGGCCTTTTGTTAGATGATTTTCCCCAACTGTAGGCTAATTTGTGTTCTGAGCACATTTAAGGTAATCTAGGCTGAGATGATGTTTACTAGTTTAGGGGTGTATTAAATGCATTTTTGAATCACGATATTTTCAATTTATAATGGGTTTATCTGGATGTAACCCCATCTTAGTTGAGGAAGATCTGTATAGGCAGAAGGAGGAAAGGCAAGGACATTATTGTAGCAGAGTAGATTATTTCAAGTAAGATCACCATCCTTTGGGGGAAGACAGGGGGTCTAGCAGGCAGATTACCTCTCTAGTGCTGACCTGGTAATTTCAGATTGGTTAAAGGTCACATTCCTAGGAAAGGCAGAAACTGCAATTAGGACAGGTATCCAGTTTTGGTTTGCTGATGTGGGGTTTAGCACAAGTGACTCCATTTTGAATCTGTTTTTTTTTCTTTAAGATTTTATTTATTTATTAGAGAGAGAGAGATAGTGACAGAGATAGTGAGAGAGAGCACAAGCAGGGAGGCAAGGGAGAGGCAGGCTCCCTGCTGAGCAAGGAGCCTGACGCAGGAGTTGATCCCAGGACCCGGGGATCATGACCTGAGCAAAGGCAGACGCTTAACTGACTGAGCCCCCCAAGCGCCCCTGTTGTTTCTTTTTTGACAGAGGTTGGCGGGAAGAGGACAGTAAGGTGGTTTTATAGATTTAAGTTTGGCCCCTTCTCCATTGATGAGTGTTTCTTGTAATTTAGCATCACTCTTCTCTTCCTGGTATAGACAGGGAGATGCCCTACAAATGGACATATCCCATATAAATGTAAATTTCTCTTATAAAGGGGTAAATTCCACTGCTTTTAGAGCTTCTCCTGTGTCCGCTTTTTCTCAAAAATAATTAGCTCAGAATAATCCTTATGCCAAAGAGGCATGTTTTGGGGTGGCATATTCTGCTGCCCTTCACTGGCATTTTTATTTTTGTATATTCAAGAAAGTAGGAGGGGACCAAAGTGCCCACAGTATACAAGGGGAAGAGTGGAATTAGATGAGGTCAAAGTTAAGCAGTGATCTGTTGGCAGAGTGTGGATTACTCCAAGTGAAAGGGAAAGCCAGTACAGGGTCCCTTAGCGTGGGTTCCCCGAGAAAGCAGAGCCTGAAATAAAAATGTATGTGCAGGTAGTTTATTTGGAATGATCCCAGGAAAGAGGAGAGATCAAGAGATCAAGACAGGGGAGGCAGAAAAAGCGATGTGTAAGGTTTGCACTTATAACAGAAGTGGTAGGACTTCATCCTCCACTTCCTGCAAAGCGTAAAGCAAGCCTCTCAGAATTCTCATCCTGATGGACTAGAGGTGGGAACCTTGCCTCAGGCTTTGTTGTGTCTGCAAAGGTGGAGCTGAACTCAGAAGTGACTAAGAGGTGAGGATGCATCTGATAGAGAATTTTAGGCAGAGGAACAATGAGGTCCAATTGTTTTTTAATAATAACATTCTGGCTGCAACTTGGAGACTAGATTTGAGGATAGTGAGGGTGGAAATGGAAACCAACAAAGAAATTATTGGAGTGGTCCTGGTGAGAAGGTGAGGATATCATCAAAAGCTGACTTCCCAACATAACCTGTTGACAAGACAAAGCTGAGTTTATTGCTTTCTCCAGTAAAGCAGAACAAAATGTTGGCAGTGTCTTAGATAGAAAAAGGCAAGTAGAATTTCTTTTTTTTCTAAATCCTTTTTTTTTTTAAAGATTTTATTTATTTGTCAGAGAGAGCGAGCGAGCACAAGCGGGGGCGGAGGGAGGGAGAGGGAGAGGGAGAAGCAGACTCCTCGCTGAGCAAGGAGCCGAATGCGGAACTCGATCCCAGGACCCTGGAATCATGACCTGAGCTGAAGGCAGATGCTTAACCAACTGAGCCACCCAGACGAGCAAGGTAGAATTTCATTGAGAATTTGAAGTTTGGTTTAGGGCAGGATTTTAAGTGTGGAGGCTTGATTAGATTCAGATAAAGATCATGATACAACAGTTTAGGCTGGTTAGAACTAGCAAAAGGAGAATTTTTTTTTTAAGATTTTATTTTTAAGTAATCTCTACACCCAACATGGGACTCGAACTTACAACCCTGAGATCAAGGGTCACATACTCTACTGACTGAGCCAGCCAGGTGCCCCACAAGGGGAGAATTTTAAGGCAAGGAGTTCAAAGAATTTTGAGGCATAAAATGTCTGTTGATGGTTTATATTGAAAATTTGATGGATCTTTCTGGAAGTTCCTGTAAGGGACAATCAAGTTATTTGCCTAGGTGAGTATCTCATGGAAGAGTAAAGTCATATTCATGTATACATCTCTGGGAATCATGTCCATGGGACATTTGTGTGTGAAGGTAAATGCTTTCCCTTTTTTGTGCCTGGTTCCAAAGAGGTAGCCCTGAGGATGGAGAGAAGTAACTAGATTCTGAACATATTTAAGAGGCAGGAAATACAGGGCTTCCTGTTGTACCAGACGCATGAGACATGTAGAAGAATCAACAACACCTAGAAATCTCACTAAAACGAGTTTGGGCTAGAGGCATGAATTTGTATATCATTAGGACACAATTATTATTTAAAGCTGATGGAATGCTTAAAGTTACCTACTGAAAGCTTCCTTCTCCCAGTGTCCATGTATCATTAGAAACATAAAAGAAGAGGGTCCAACTATTAAATCCTAGGTGTTTACAATATTCAGAGGCCAGGTAATGTGTCAAGTCAGAATGTATTTATTTTTTTTTAAGATTTTATTTATTTATTTGAGAGAGAGAGCAAGCACGAGCAGGGGAGGTGGGGGAAGGAGCAGAGGGAGAGGGAGAAGCAGACTCCCCACTGAGCAGGGAGCCTGCTGTGGGGCTTGATCCCAGGACCCTAGGATCATGACCTGAGCTGAAGGCAGATGTTTAACCAACTGAGCCACTCAGGCGCCCAACTCAGAATGTATTTAATGGCAAACAACAGAAAATACTTGTAGAGTGTCTAAAACAGACAGGGGTGTATTCTTCTCACATAACATGAAGTCTGGAACTGAGCCACCCAAGGATGATACAACTGATCAGTTATACTTTGGGGGACCCAAGTTCTTTTATCTTCCTCTTTGCCATCTTTACACGTAGGTCTCTACCCTCGAGCTTGGCTCCTTGGTCACAAGATGGGAGTTGCACCTTTGGACAGACAACCATGATTCAGGTAGAAAGGAGGAGTTGCATGGGGCAAATCGGCCCCTTTTTCTCAAGAAATGAAAGCTGTCCCAGAGGCCTTTACTCAGCCGACTTCTTAGATGGCCAGAACTATGACACATATCCCCCTCTAACACCAAGGGAGTCCAGAAAAGGCGGTATTTTTAGCTGGGCATTTTGCTGCCCTGAATAACGCTGGGGGTTTTATCTGTAAGGAAGAAGGAAGGAACGGCTGTAGCATCAACAGCTGGTAATATGTGCCACCAACAGATAAGAAGGACCTGGGAAGGAGACTGAGCAGTGACAAGGGAGGTAGGAGGAAAACAAGGAGAGTGTGTGGGGCCTCAAAAACCAAAGGAGAGTATTTCAAGAAGGAGGGAGGGGCACCTGGGTGGCTCAGTCGGTTAAGCGTCTGCCTTTGGCTCAAGTCATGATCCCAGGGTCCCGGGATCGAGCCCCACATCAGGCTCCCTGCTCAGTGGGGAGCCTGCTTCTCCCTTTGCCTCTCTCTCTCTCTCTCTCTCTCTCTCTGACTCTCATGAATAAATAAATAAAACATTTAAAAAAGGGGGGGGCGCCTGGGTGGCTCAGTTGGTTAAGTGACTGCCTTTGGCTCAGGTCATGATCCTGGAGTCCCGGGATCGAGTCCCACATCGGGCTCCCTGCTCGGCAGGGAGTCTGCTTCACCCTCTGACCCTCTTCCCTCTCGTGCTCTCTGTCTCTCATTCTCTCTCTCTCAAATAAATAAATAAAATCTTAAAAAAAAAAAAAACCTGACAAAGATGAGGTCAGGAGGAAAGACCAGTGATCGGGCACCACAGAGGTCGCTGGGGACCATGACAGGAGCAGGTTCTGTGACAAGATGGACATGGAAGTCCAATGGAAGCACGCTACAGAGAGAATGGGATGTGAGGGAATGGGCACTAATTTTAGGGGTTTGGCCTTGAAGTTGGGGGAGGAGAAAAAGGAGTGAAAAGGGAAGGCTGTTTTACTAAATTGTCTCACCAAATTGTTTTGAGGATGCAATGTATATTAAATAGCTTTAATATCTATCTTTAAAGGTTCAGGGTATCATAAGTCCATTTCTGCCCAAAGCTATCTAGCATGGGGCCTAGCTGTGTGATATTAATCCAGTTGCTTAACCTCTCTGAATCTGTTTGCTCATATGTAACGTGGGACCATCACAGCTACCTTGAAAGCTGTGAAACAGATGTGTGTAAAGGCCTATGATGGTGTCTAGCACATCGAGAATCATCAGTGAGACTGCCATTCCTACTGCAGGCCAGATAGAGCATTTATATATCAAGGGTCTAAGTGAAATTCCCAAGAGACAAATGCTTAATAACATTTATAATTTCCTTTGAGCCAAAGCACAGGAAGACAACCAAGCCCCACAGAGCCATGCTGCATAAGCCGTACAACCCAAGTTACTCCTTCATGTCTCCCTATTTGTAACGTGGCAGAAAATCATGTACCTGCTTGTCTCTCTGAGGCTCAAAGTATAGCCAGAGGGCTGAGCCACAGCTGAGCATCTGCCTGCTCCTTGAAATTCAGGGTCAGCAGGAGGACATACCCGCAAGAACACTCACCAGGGGAGAGAGATCTTAGCAAGGCAGATGGAAGAACAAATATTAAGCAAGAAAATGTGTGGATGTGTGTGGATGAAAAGGTATTTATCAGGAGAGTTCTCCTATTAAGGGCAAGCTAACTTTATATTATTACTACTTTGAAATGACAATTACGAGTTTTACCTTTATTAGGCTTAGTTCTTTGTCTGAAACTGGATGTAGGGGAAAGGGGTTGATAGGGAACAGTCGGAAGGAGTTTGTGGAGTGAAATGAAGGATTCTCCTGGCCTTGATCGCCCTGATGGCCCTGATCGAATTACTTACGGAGCGGAGCGTTGATGAAGATGCTCCTGGCTCCTGGGGCTCTGGGAAGGGATTGGGGTCCACTGGGCTGCCTTACCCTGTGCTAATGCTGAACTTGGCGACAGAAAGATCATGAGCACTGGACTCAAACTGTGTGGGTGCAAACTGTGGCCTCATTCCTTTAGTACCCGGAGACCATAGGCAAGTTTCTTAACCTTCTGGGACCTTCAAGTCTTTACCAGCAAATGGAAGTCATAAAACCTACATCACAGTTTCATTATGAAGACTAAACTAAATCACATCTGTATAAGGCCTGGTTCAGTGCCCAGCATGTAGTTGGTGCTCAGATATTTCTTCCCTTCTGAGTCCTTTCCCCAGCGTATGTCGTTCGCTTCCCTTTCTAGCACTATGATCACCACACTTAACAGCCCCAGGGATGGGACACCAATTAGTGTACTTCCTGTGTTCTCTGGGGAACAGACGCTGGGATGCAGTTTCACAGGGAACACTTGGAAAGAAAACAGGCCGGGGGTGGTGCCTGGCTGGCTCAGTTGGTAGAGCAGGTGAGTCTGGATCTGGATCTCAGGGTTGTGAGTTCAAGCTCCATGTTGGGTGTGGAGGCTACTTGGAAGGAAGGGAGGGAGGGAGGGGGAGAGGGAGGGAGGGATGAAAGGGGCAACAGCAGGAGTAGCTAGGGAGAACCTCTAGGATGAAAATGTGACAAAGTCTCTGCCAACCCAAGGGAGCCCAGAAGCCAAGAACGCCTCCAGGGAATCCCTCAGAGCACCACCACACTGTCAGTGAGAGGGCTGCCCCAGGAGGCCAACCTCTAGCTGAGGGGGACCCTGGAAGAACCTGCAGGGGCCCTCAGCCCTTAGCCAGGGCTTTCTTAAAGACACATCTCTGGTCTTTCATGCCGCTGAAAAAAAAAATTATTTTTAACACACACTAGAAAATTCTTTCTAACAGACTCTAGGCAAAGGGAGACATTGGAAGGTTTCCTAGTGTTCCCAGTGCTAGAGGAGTGGTAGCAACCGATGAGGGGAAGACAGAGGAGGAAGGACAGGAAGAAGGGATGACAAGAGGGAAATGCAGAGGGGTGGGAGAGGAGCTGTGGTAACTGCCCTTCCCTGAAGGTGGGCCTGACCTGAGCCACAGGGAGGGAGGAACCCTGAGAACTGACTTTCTCTCCCGAGAGTGGGTGAACTACCACCATGCACATCCTAATGGTTACTGGGCTGGGAATGGCAAAGTCAGAGGCCCTCCGCTGCAAAAAAAAAAAAAAGCCATCCTACCAAAAAGGAAGGAAAGTGTCCTGCCAAGAGCGGGTGGGAGAAGAACAGCCTACTCTTTACTCTGGTCTTAGTTTAGCCCTCAGTAAAGAAACCACTTCATTAATAACAATAGCAATACAAGCCTATGGGTTTTTTTTTTAAGATTTTATTTATTTATTTGACAGAGACACAGTGAGAGAGGGAACACAAGCAGGGGGCGTGGGAGAGGGAGAAGCAGGCTTCCTGCCGAGCAGGAGCCCGAGGCGGGGCTCGATCCCAGGACCCTGGGATCATGACCTGAGCTGAAGGCAGACGCTTAACGACTGAGCCACCCAGGCGCCTCCAAGCCTGTGTTTACCCAGGGCTAACTTTATACACTGTGCACTGTGCTGAGCACTTCACGTGCATTGTCTTAATTTTCACAGCAACCACGGCTTGTTGGTAATGTTAATGGACCCATTTTACAGATGAGACTACGGTTTTCTAGTTTTTCAGTTTCCCTAAGGGTAAACAGTTTGCCCAAGACCACGCAGTCAAGCAGTAATGTGGTCTCCATTTGAACCCAGGTCCTCTGCTTCCCCAAAGCCTGACCTTGAAGCACACGACCTCTTACCCATGGGCCAGGTTGTCTTCCATTCGTAATCAGGCACCCCTCTTACTGAGCTCTCCAGAGCCCACGCTCAGCTGAAGTTCTGTTGCAGTAGAAAAAACACTGGCCTAATAGCTGAATGCCCTGGGTGCGAGCTTCAGCTTCACGGTCAGGGAGGAGTTTTCCTGAGCAGCTCTCCATAAACCTCATCAGTCCTGTTTCTTTCCCTCATCTGGGAGCTGAGGGGGTACTCGAGATGATCTCTAAGAGTCTTCCAGCTCTGTAGTCCTAGGAATTATTCGTTAGCAAGGGTGAATAATCCCCACAGGATTCGAGGCTAAATCAGGACGAGGCACAGCCCAAGACACTTGGGCATGTCTTGTTTTCCTAAGGAGAAAAAAAAAAAGGGCAAATAACATCACTGCAGAATATTAAATCAATTCAGATTGTTAATGGAGAGTCAGAAAGGGGTGAGTTTATTTTCTCATGATTAGAAGGCCTCTCCCAGGCAAGAGCTCGATCTGGCTACCTTGAGTAGCCACCTCTCTCCCTTAGCACGCACTCATTTCCCCCTTGATACACAGTAAGGCCTCACATGCCCAAACCTGAAATCCTCCTAGGTTAGATGTGCTTTGGGTCTGCAGAGGCTTTTATTCCCTCTTTCATGAAATGAATCATGATTAATAATAGCCAGAGGGTGAGGAATTACAGTCATGCCTTATTCCTGAAGAGGCGTCTTCCCCCTGCCTGGCTGATGATGACAGCAATGACGAAGCATTTCATCAACTGGAAAAGAGCCTCAGCCTCAGACTTTCACCCGCGCATCCCCAGAGAAAGGCTGTTGGAAGGTGGTTGTGAGCCAAAGAAGCACAGCCCAGTTAGTCAACTGCGTTGGTTGGTCTACCTCCTACAAAACTCATGATTCAGCTCTCGGCCCCCCAAAACCATCCTTTGATTTTTTTTTTTCCTTTAAGAGGGAATCCAAAAATTAGTACTGGTCTAGGAAAACAAATCAAATTTCCTTTCGAACACATGAAAATCAGCAGAATGAATAAAATGACACTAATTTTTGGCTAAGTTATTTCCCGTTCTGGGAGCCTACGCAATACTCATTAAAAGCCATTTCCAAAGAGAGGTAGATACAGAAGAGAGGCTTGGGGGCAACTAGCTTTTCACTTTGGCTTAAGTTGTGGAACTATCTCGATAACTTCTTAGGTAATAAACCAGTCTCATATTTAAACACATGGGGGGAAAGAGTCCACACTCACAGCAGCACGGGAATATAAAATATACGAAAGAACAAAAGGATTGAGTCAGCGTTACTCACATGCTGACTTACCCCTTCAGCCCACCCTCTTCCTTTTTGGTTTGAGAACGAATGTTTTTTGTCACCACAAGTGCAAATGAGGCTTTTTCATTTGGGAGGCAGGTTTAGCCTGACCCCTTTGCTAACTGTAAGCAGTGGGTTGTTAAATCTAATAAGCATATGCACATTTGTTCTAAGAACAAATAGCTTTGGGGTAGGATGCAGGATGAACCGCAATGAAAATAAAATATTAAGTACTTAACATTTTACCATAAAGAGTTGTCTAATGTCGAATCGGGTGGGACTTGATGTCTTATAATTTGATCCAGCTTCGGTTCTTTTCTGCTGTTGAATTTAGCATCCCCCCCACCTAGCCCACCTTTCCTGAAGGAGTCTCCTCAATGTCTGTAAAGGACTCTGAGACCCCCCCCACAGAAAAAAAGGAAGTCTCTTTTCGGTTTAAGAGACAGCCCCTCCCTCTCTTTAATTATAACATTTTCAAATGGTAAGTGATTTATTTGCATTTGAAGGAAAACTCAAAGAATTGGTACTAGGAAGTTCTTAAAATTTGCCCCCCACCCCCATATCCTGACAATATAAACCCAAAGGAAGGGGAAGTCTCCAAGATTAGCAAAGGTAACGATAAACAAAACACAGTAAACATCGGCTGGCAATGTATAGAAACATCAAATCACTATGTTGTAAACGTGAAACTATTGTAGGTCAATTACGCTTCCATAAAAAAAGATGGAAGAAGGTTAGCACCATCTGTGATGGAAGAAATAAACCTTTGTTACACACACACAAATACAATAAACAAAACCCCTCCAAAATATCTTTCATGATAAGCAGCACATTATCCAAAAGGGAAAATATCCCAAATTCCCATTTTTTCCCTCTTTCCTCCTTTGCCTCTTGTAGGTTCTCTCCTTTCGCCCACAGGTAGAGCCTCGGGAGTTCTTTCAGAAAAAACAATGGTTATCATGGTTCTTGGGAGGCTCAGTTGGTTAAGTGTCCGACTCTAGATCTCAGCTGAGGTCTGATCTCAGGGTCCGGAGTTCAAGCTCTGCGCCAGTGTGGAGCCTACTTAAAAAATAAAAAAAGAAAAGAAAAGAAAAATGATTTTAAAAAGAAAAAACAATGGTTATCTAAATTCTAAGCTATTGTTGTCATCCTAAACCCTCCCAAAGACAAACAAGTCACCTCCCTCCCTGCCCCACCCTTGAGCTCTAATTTCGGTCCTGCAGTGTTTTTAATTCTCCATAGAACTGTTTCCAAGACTGAAATGGACTATCCTCCCTGAACTGTTTCTACTGTTGATGAGTGTCAGATCTGTACTCCCTCCCTCTCTGTTCCACCCTTCAGGTGAAAGGTGGGGCATCGTATTTTGGAAACATCACACCACACAAATGTACTTCCGGGACTCATGGCTAGGGCTGCGAGCTTGCAGCAGAGGTAGCTTGCCCCACCTCTCCGTCCAACTCACCTCCAAACCGAAGCCAGAGGCACTCCTTGATTGGAACCAAAGAGCTCAGCTCTGGAGCTTGGATTAGAGTCTTAGATTGTTTGTTTTCCTCATTTATTGATTAATCAAGTGTTGTATTTTTTGGGGGTTTTTTTGTTTTGTTTTGTTGTTAAATCAGCCGAGGTATCTACATCGTGCCAGGCACTTATTCTAGGCCCTGGGTTTACAGCAGCCCACCTGAAAGACAAGGACTCTATTACTTTGTAGAACTTATATTCCAGGGAAGAAGACCAACAGTACCCCAATAAGATATGGCTGCAATGAAGCAAATAAACAGAGTAATGTGTGAGAATTGGGATAGAGGTCAGAGAAGGTCTTGCCAAGAAAGCGACACTTTGGCTAAGAGCTGCAGGAAGGTCTCAGGTATGGGAAATCAGACGGGCCAGTCCCAGGAATGGCCCACTACAGGCAGAAAGGAGATGCGGGTGACTGGCACTCACCAGCAAGGGAGAAGAGAGGAGGAGGGAGAGTTGTAGTTTACATGTATTAAGGAACAAAAATTCAACTGAGTAAATCTTTTTTTTTTTTTGACAGAGACACGGCGAGAGAGGGAACACCAGCAGGGGGAGTGGGAGAGGGAGAAGCAGGCCCCCGCAGCGCGGGGAGCCCGATGCGGGGCTCGATCCCAGGACCCTGGGATCATGAGCTGAGCTGAAGGCAGACGCTTAGCGACTGAGCCACCCAGGCGCCTCTCAACTGAGTAAATCTTAAAGATCTTATTGGCTTTCTTCAGCAATTCATGAATCTGGCCGCAATCAATCTAGCAATTTCCATGGTGTCAATACTCCTACCATGGCCAATTTCAAACTACCAATGTAATGTCAATAGGCTCAAAAATTTCTGGAAACTTAATAATCAGCTCTTGTAAAGCAATATGAGCTGGTTCTAGCTCACCACTAAACCTAGAATGTACTCAGTAAAGAGAAAGGAATGAAGACATTTTAGTAAAAGGCAAAAGATTTGTGTGTTCTGAAAAGAAACCAGAGAATTACAATGTGTTAGGAAGATGAATCTAGACTAAGTGTTCTCATTGGAAAAGAAATAATGATTGGAGGTAAGAAGTTCATTTATTCATTCATACTCAACAAATACTTATGTCTACCTACTATATGCAGGAGAATGTGTTAAGTACTAGGGATATCTTTATCTGGCCATCTGGTAAACAAACAGACAAAGTACCATAAAGCTTACATAAAGCTTACAATCCAGCTGGTGTCCTCTGTAGGAACTCAGACTGAATTGAGAAGGTTTGAGAATACTGATGTTAGAAACTAAGTAAGAATAAGTGACAAGGGGCACCTTGCTGGCTCAGTTGGTGGTGCGTGTGACTCTTGGTCTTGGGGTCGTGAGCTCAAGCCCCATGTTGGGTATGGAGATTAGTTAAAACAATAATAATAAAAATTAAATTAAATTAAAAAAAAGAATAAGTGATGAGTCTGAATTTGTTAGCAGGATTTTGGGCCAAATCTATGATGTGGAAATAGAGAAGACAACACAAAGATCTGACCAAAGCTTCTGGTATGGGAGATGTTACGCATTCCCTGACATTACAAAGAGAAGCCTCTACAGGGTAGATGCTCAGTAAAAATTTGCTGAATGTGGAAGTGTTTAATATTTGTAATACAGTGTTCATAAAGTGTTCTAATAGGTTCCATTTGCATGGATGAATTACACGTAATGTATTATATAAAAACACAGTGTTTTATGTCCATGAGGATGCAGTTGGCCAGCTCCTGGGGAATTCTACAGGACAAGCAAACTAGTTTCTTTAACAAATAAATGATTCCCTCCCCCCCCCAAAAAAAGATTAAAAGAGACATAAGAGACATATCAACGTGTGGAACATATTCAGAATCTGATTTGAATGAACCAACTGCAAAATGACAATCCTGGGGGAAAATGAATATTAATAGTGTATTAGATGATGTTCAAGCATCATTGCTGATTTTGGTAGGTGTGAAATGGTATTATGGTTATGTTTTATTGTTTTAAGATTTTATTTATTTGAGAGAGAGAGAGAGGGAGCGCAAGCAGGGAGAGAGGGAGAAGCAGGCTCCCCACTGAGCAGGGAGCCCGTCGTCGTGGGGCTTGATCCCAGGACCCCAGGATCATGACCTGAGCCGAAGGCAGACGCCCAACTGACTGAGCCACCCAGGCGCCCCATATGGTTATATATATACATATATATATCTACATATATATATGTAGATAAGGCCCCTTATCTACATATATATATATATGGAATCTATATATGTCTTTATATTATCTCCATATACATATGTAGACAGAGAGAGGTATTTATGGGGAAAATGAAATGATGTCTGCAATTTATTTGTAAATACTCCAGAAAAAAAAAAATGAGGGGATAGCGAATGCAAGAATGGCAAAACAGTGGTAATTGTGGAAGCTGGGGGGCGGTACCTAAGTGTTTCGTCGTAGTATTACATATGCTCATATTATTATCTAATAAAATTTTCCATCATAAAAAGTGAAGATTTTTTATTTTGTTTTGTTTTTAATAAAAAGTGAAGTTTTAAAAAAAGGAATGGAAAGGAAATCTCAGCAACTAAATACTATAAAGAAAAAGACAAATGTGAAGAGCAACTTTCAGTTATTCAATAAACTGGACTTTCCTACTATTGTCACAGAGACCATCTGGGGCAAGAGCAGCAGGCTAGTTAATTATCAGCGGAATGGATCCTATCTTACATGTTTTTTTGTTTTTTGGTTTTTTTTTTTAAGTAAACCCTATGCCCAGTGTGGGACTCGAACTCAAGACCCTGAGATCAAGAGTGGTGTGCTCTTGGGGCGCCTGGGTGGCTCAGTCGTTAAGCGTCTGCCTTCGGCTCAGGTCATGGTCCCAGGGTCCTGGGATCGAGCCCCGCATCGGGCTCCCTGCTCAGCAGGAAGCCTGCTTCTCCCTCTCTCCCTCTCTGAGCTTGTGTTCCTTCTCTCGCTGTGTCTCTCTCTGTCAAATAAATAAAAGCTAAAAAAAAAAAAAAAAAGAGTGGTGTGCTCTATTGACCGAGCCAGCCAAACGCCCCAAATCCTACCTCACATGTATCACCAACAAGCTGTATGGCCCTGGAGGCCCATACAACCACTGTTTTCAAACCTGTGAACTAGAAATAGCACCACCACCTCCTCTATTTACCTCATAGAATTGTGGTAAGAATCAAATGGGTAACAGGTATGGGATCCCCCCTGAGAAAGTAAAAACATTTACAAAAGCAAGGATGTTTTTCTTACCCAGCATGGACAAACATCTGAGTTGTTTGAAAAAGCATTTTTTGGGGGTGCCTGGGTGGCTCAGTCGTTAAGCGTCTGCCTGCAGCTCAGGTCATGATCCCAGGGTCCTGGAATCGAGCCCTGCATCAGGCTCCCTGCTCGGCGGGAAGCCTGCTTCTCCCTCTCCCACTCCCCCTGCTTGTGTTCCCTCTCGCGCTGTGTCTCTCTCTGTCAAATAAATAAATAAAATCTTTAAAAAAAAAAAAAAGCATTTTTATTTTCTTTTTAAGTAGGCTCCACACTGGGCACGGAGCCTGGTATGGGACTTGAACTCACGACCCTGAGATCAAGGGCTGAGCTGAGATCAAGAGTCAGATGCTTAACCAGCTAAGCCACACAGGTGCCCCTGAGTTGTCTGAGAATTTTTAACACTGGGGTTGTAGATTGCCATAAGTCAGCTTGGTAATTTTCAAAAATTAAGACTGTACTTTAATCTCTGACAGTTCATCACTTCAAGGCTTCATTGTATCCCAGGACTCATCATCATGAACAGCAGTTACTGTCCCTTTGGAGACGGCTGAGATAAAGAGGAGAAATTTAAGATTGAGAGAATCTGAAACAAAGCTTTTAGAAGATAATATTCTGTTAAGGCTGATGGGGAATGGTATAAGGGAAGGATGACATGATCAAGTCTAAAAAGAATATTCCATAGTCTAATCCCTTATTCAGTTGGCCATTCATTCATTCATTGGTCAAACATTGAATAGCACATACTGTGTCATATAATGTGCCAGCAATAAGGGATACACTTATAAAAAAGGCAGACAAGGTTACCTGGCTGGCTCCGTTGGTGGAGCATGCAACTCTTGATCTCGGGGGCATGAGTTCAAGCTCCACATTGGGCATAGAGCTTACTGAAAAAAAAAAACAATAAATAAGGCAGACAGTCCCCACCTTCATGGAGTTAAAAGTATAATGGTGGAGACAAATAAGTACCCTGGCCATTATAATGTGACCTGCTAAGTGATACTGTAAAGTAAATACAGGTGCAGCCGAAAGCCCAGTAAGGTCCCCAACCTAGTCTCATGGAATCAAAGATTTCCTGGAAGAAGTGGTGTTTCCTGGGAGAAGGAAACTGATGGATGACAGGGCGGGCCTAAGAAGGAGGACAGAGATGTGTTATAAGTGTGCAAAGGCCTAGAAGAGAAGACTAGGTGGGGTGATGAGCCATGAGGCTGAAGATGTAAGGACTGGGTCAGCACTATTTTAAAGGAAGTTGACTTTATCCGAAGAGCAGGACATGTTTCAGCTACCTACCGCTGTGCAACAAACCGAGTCAAACCTTAGCGGCTTGAAACAGCACATATTTATCTGCTCATGATTCCGAGATTTGCACAGGGCTTGACAGGGATGGATCTCCTTTGCTCCCTGTGGTGCAGGCCGGGTTGGCTTGACTGGGAGTGGAGAATCCGAGATCGCTAGGGTAGAATGTTCACATGGCCTCAGTTGCGTATCTGGTGCCGCAACATGTAGGTGCTGACTGGTCCTCTGCCTCTTCGTCTAGTCTCTTACCATCCGGTAATCTGGCCCAAACTTCTGTCCATGGCAGCTGACTCCAAGGGAAGGAAAACAGAAGCTGGGCCCTTACCCCCAGGCTTAGAAATCCCAGCATATCACTTCTATCACTTAGCACATTCTGTTGGTAAAAGCAAGTCATAAGGCCCAGATTCAAGAGAAGGGGAGCTAGATTCTACCCCTTTGTGGGAAGAGTGCACATACGAGGATTAGAGTAACTGCTGGTGGCCACCTTTGCAAGACAGTCCACCACAGGGCAAAACCACATTTGCCCAGTGGGAAGACCAATCTCTGTTCACTGCAGGGAATGGCCCAGAGCTAGGCCGGAAGGAGGGCAGGAAGGCCAGTTTGGAGGGTGTCACAGAGGAATAGGTGAGAACTGGAGGTCTAGGCTAGTGGTAAAGATGGAGAGAAGTGAAGGGGGCTCTACAGGGAAAGAATCAAGTCAACGGCTTTTGGGACCAAGAGAAGAATGAAGAGAGGAGTCAAGACTAACACCAGAGGGGCACCTGGGTGACACAGCTAAGCATTCGGCTCTTGGTTTTCGGCTCGGTTCATGATCTCACACTCGTGAGATCAAGCCCTACGTCGGGCTCTGCGCTGAGCACAGAGTCGGCTTGAGATTCTGCCCCTCCCACCTCAAACTCGCTCGCTTTCTAAAAATAAATAAATCTTAAAAAAAAAAAAATAATAACACCAGGGTTCCTTCCTGATCTCTGAGCAGCTCCCTCTACTCCCATCAAAACCCAGCTTAAGAAAGTCATTCTGATTCCTAGATGAAGTTTATCTTTCCACAGAGCTCCATTCCTGCTAAAGAAGGTGGTCAGGTAGGATTATTTTGACTTCAAGAAATAAAAGTTAAATTTATCGTGTTTAAAGAGGCCAGTTAGGGGTACTCTGCATGCTTGTGAGAGTCTAAGAGGCAACACAGCTGGTAGCTTGAAAGAGTTTGTCAGGAGGCAGATAGGTCAGCTGGCCCCACTCCAGCTGGTTCTACTCAAACCCCCACGCCCACCCCCGTGGAGAGGAGCCAGGGTCAGTCAGGCTGTTCTGTCCTGCCTTGACCCCCGCCTTGGGGCTTTCTCCACTTCAGCGATCAGGAGAGTCAGGCTGACCTATTTTCTCTCTGACAGGTAGCGTCAGCCACCAGCTGGAGTAGGATTCTAAAATCCTTGAGGTAAGTGAATGTCTAGGAGGCTGCAGAAAGCTTCCTGTCCCCGGAGAGAGTAACAATCTGTGTCTGTTTTGAAAGCTTTTTCTTTAGGATGCAGAGCCAGGATGGTCCAGGATGAGAGACCTGTGATTCTAGTCAGACAGGTCCATCGGGAAGCCCTGATTCTTGGAGTAAGGACTTCTCAGAAAAACAAAAGTCTAGCCAGTCAAGTGAGGTTCCCAAGCCTCCCTTTACCTGCAGCCAGAGATGACAGGAAGGAAACCGTCTCTCCCGGTGCACCTCCTCACCTTGGCTCTTGGCACTTAAAAGTCTGGAGCAACTCAGTTGTCTATTGATTCCTTAGGCTCTTGGGTAGTTTTAGGTTATAAAAATAGATGTGCCTAGATCTTGTGCAAGATACAAAACTGGGCTCTTTTTCTTTTTCCCTCTAAGCACTGAAACTAAGTTTTAAGGGAAGAAGGAACAACTACAGAAACGAAACAAAGCAGCTGAAGAGAGAAAACGTGTCCAAAGACTGAAATAAAATCATCTTTTCCCCACCCCTAGTTTCCCCTCCAAAAACCGGTTTCCCCTCCTAACTTCCCTATTTCTCTCAACAGTAACAGCACTCTCTGAGCTGCCCAAGCTCAAAAAACTGAGGTGTTTTCGTTTGCTTTTTATCTTTTTTTGTTTTAAGTTTTTTTTGTTTTGTTTTGTTTTAAGTCACCTCTACACCCAGTGTGGGGCTTGAACTCACGACCCCGAGATCAAGAGTCACGTGCCCTTCTGACTGAGCCTGCCAGGCGCCCCTGTTTGTCTTTTGTCTTGAACATTCCCTGTCCCACGTCCCACATAACCATTGTCACCAAGTCTTGCTGGTCTACTCCAAAACTCTGTGACATTCTCCCAGTTGTCCTTTCCCCCCAGGGTCTAGCCTTTCATCCCTCACCCCTCTATATTTCCTGCTATATTCCCTCCTTTTAACACCCCATCAGAGTGCCCCCTTCAAGCTGCTATCCTGGCGTGTCACATTCTCTAACAGCTTCTCTCCCCCTTTTTTTTTTTAAGATCTTACTTGTAAGTAATCTCTAGACCCAACATGAAGCTCCAACTCATAACCCCGAGATCATGAGTCACATGCTCTACCGACTGAGCCAGCCAGGCGCCCCCAGAGATTTCCTCTTACTCCTAAATTTTCATCTTTTTTAAAATTTATTTTTCAGTAGGCTCCACACCCAACATGGATCTCGAACTCACAGCCCTGAGATCAAGAGTTGCATGCTCTACCGACCGAGCCAGCCAGGGGCCCGTAACGGCTTCTAAGTAAGCCCTAAGCTTCTCTCCTGTAAATCTCTAATGATCTTGCTCCTGCCCATTTCCCCAAGACTCACCTTAAGTCCCTTGCTCATGTCCACCTTTGCCGCTAACCAATCTGCTTGCAGTTCCTGCAATGCCCCCTGCACCTTCTGTCCCTGTGTCTGCAGCTCCCTCCCCCAACTTCTGCACCTGGCTGACTCCACTTCCTCCTTCCACTTGGCCTGTCTGGTGTCCTTTCCTTCTGGAAGCCTTCCCTGATAGCTCAGGCTGGGTATCCCCAACTCTTCCATGGTAGTATTCATGGTACTGTATTAGAATAGTCTGTCTCCCATCTCCAGACGGTGAGCTCCTTCAGGGAAGAGCCCTCTCTGTTGCAGGACATCAGAGTAAGCACCCCAGAAATGGAGTTGAATGTCTGAGTCTTCTGCAAGAGCCCCTTCTGAGTATTTTTCTTTTTCCTTCTTTTCTTTCTTTCTTTCTTTCTTTCTTTCTTTCTTTCTTTCTTTCTTTCTTTCTTTCTTTCTTTCTTTCTTTCTTTCTTTCCCTCTTTTTCTTTCTTTCTTTCTTCTTTTTTTTAAGATTATTTATTTGAGAGAGAGAAAGCGCAAGACAGAGCACAAGCAGTGGGAGAGGGAGAAGCAGACTCATGACCTGGGCCGAAGGCGGACACTTACCTGAGCCACCCAGGCGCCCCTGAGTATTTTTCGGTTCCTTCCCACCTCCGATTGCTTCTGCGCAAGCTTCTCAGTCTACTCACTTAATTATCTGTCCTGCCCTCAAAACAAAACAAAACAAAGCACACACTTCAGGGAAAAGTTCTAAGTGAAGCTGGCGTTCATGGCTCTCCAGACCCTGCATATACTCCAGTCTCCGCTCCAGCGCCTTCCCCACTTCTCGGGCACCTCGGTAGCGGGGCTGTTAGAATACTGACGAATCTACAGGTCAGTGCTACAGTCCACCCCAGTCCCTTCGTCCCATCCTTCTCTTTCTACATTGTTCTGGGCCAGCCTACACCTCTCAGTCTTTTTGGGAAATTCCTGCTCAAGCCCAGCCCCTTCCAGGAAGCCTTCTGGGCCCATGGGATCTCTCCCTCTTTTCTGAATCCTCTGGCATTTAATAATCTAATCTACATCTTTATTTGTACTTAACCATATGCCACCTTGTGCTGTTATTTAATTTTTCTTGAGGACATATTTTTGTTCCAACCAGATTCTTTAAGAGCAAAGGTCATTTCTTATGTGACTTTTTATTCCCTTCGATAACAGTATCAGGCACGTCACAGGCCCTTATTATATATTTAACAAATCATGGACAAATACAAAATCCAGGGACAGCAAGAAACACGTTTCACTTTTCTTTTCAACATACTGTCAAGAGTAGGGGAGGAAATGGAAGGGAGGTTTCTGCCTTATGGGGCTAAGACCATCACAAATAAATGCCTATTAACGCAAGCGGTTTGAAAAGAACTATGGTTGTAAAGAGTTATTTATACAGAGATATACTTGGTGACCTGGGAAATTGAAGTCCAGAGAGGAGCTCGCAGGCCAAAGTCTGTTCCCGTTCCTTTCTGTTTTCCACCTCACGCTCCTAGCCTCCTCTGACCGAAACCATCCATAGCAGAGACTCTCAAACCTGGGTGAGCATCAGGATTCCCTAGAGGCTTGCTGAAACGCAGGGCACCGCCCCTAAATTTGTCAGTGGGTCTGGGACCCAGCCCAAGAGTGTGCCTTTCTGGCAAGTCTGAATCCAGCTGATTCTGATCCCTGGACTGGGCCATTTTGGAACCTAATCACGGACATTATTGAACATAGTCCTTTGGTGCTTTTTTTCCAGGGTGCCTGTCTTTTCTTTCAGGCCGACTGCAATCTCCCACAGGGCAGGGACGATTTTATCATTGTTTTTCTAACTGCCTCAAATCCTAGCACAGTGTTAGACCCAGAGTGTAATTCAATACATCTGTGAAGGCTGGGGGAGAAAGAAAACAGGATCCTTAATGGCAACAATAAAGGCAAAAGAAAATATTTGCATTCTTTCAGGTCTTGGCTAAATTAAAGGAAATAAATAGTCCCAGTATTCATGCTAGTCCCTCCCAAGTAAGACTCTTTCCCTCAGTAGGACTGAATGATTTTCAAATGGCAAGAATCATCCATGAGAACTACACCTCATGACTCAGTCCATTCATTCATTCATCCCAACCCTGCAACAATCGGAATCAGTATAAACGTGACTGAGCAGCACTGCACAGGATTTATCATATTTGTGACGGGAAAAGCAGTCAGTTTGGCAGGGAACAAATGGTATTACAGGACCCAAAGGTGAGTAATTGGCCCTAATGACTTGAAAATAAATTTGAATTCGCATTGGGTAGGCTATATAAATATCTACTGTATAACTGAATGCCTGGTGCTTTTGGGGGGCCAATGGGGTGGGAGGGGAGGGACGTGGGGAGGAGAGGGCATTGTTGTCCGCTGCCCCCTCGCAGCTGGTGCTATTCCCACTTCCTCCTCCTCCCCAAGTTGAATGACAGTGGGTTAAAGGAACTGCTGAGGCACAGACAATGAGGGAAGAAAGTGGCAATTCACAGCCTATTAACCTTGGATTTTGGAAGTTGTGCCACTCCCGTGATTCTCCACTGCAGCTGGCTTTAAAATCGCAGCTGGGAAAGATTTGCCTCCGTGGCCGTACCGAGACTTTGCTTTTGGCTAAGACGGGTGAGAATTGGAAGAATTTCCTGGGAGTCCTGGAAAGGTAACGCGATTGGAAAAAGACCCCTTGGCGGACCAGAGAGGCCCCAGTGCGTGATGGTGGCTACTGATACCGGGCATTTAGGTCATGTCTTTCCTCTCAAGTGTTCAGAGGCACTTGGTTCCGTGGACATTCATTCTGAATGTCATTCTGAAAATATCCTGAAAACATTTATTTAGGGCCTGTTTTGCCCTTCATTTGGATGTGCAGTCAAGAATGGAACAGAGGCTCTGCCCTTGTGGGACTTGCAGTCTGGAATGTCCTTCTGAGCTGGGTTGACCAGCCTTGATGGTTTATTCAGCACTGAGGGGTTTTCCAGGGTATGGATGGGACTCTGAGTGTTAATACCGTGAAAGTCTCAGACAAACCAAAATGTGAACTCTTACCCAGCCCCCACCTTTCCTGGTCATGGCTGTCATTCATGAACTTGGGCTCAAGAGTACATAAATAATAAATGACTCTGCTTGAATCTATAGAGTTGCGCTGTTGAAAATGGTAGCCACTAGTCGTAGCCACATATGGCTTTGCACTCTGGAAATCTGGGATGTTGAGAGAAGAGGTAGATAGAAACAAAGAAAGCTGGGTGTGAGAAGGAGAGGGGGGTATACTCTTTACTAGCAACTCTGTTGAAGAGTAGTTTTGTGGCAAGGAGGGTGAGGGGATTGAAAGTATTTTGTTTTTATTTATTTTATGTTATTAAGATTTTTAAAAAAGATTTTATTTATTTATTTGAGAGAGAGTGAGAGAGCATAAACGGGAGAGGCAGAGGGAGAGGGAGAAGCAGGCTCCTTGCTGAGTGCAGAGCCCGACTCGGGTTCGATCATGAGATCATGACCTGAGCCCAAGTCAGGTGGTTAACCGACTGAGCCACCCTGGCACCCCTAAGATTTTTTTTAAAAGTAATCTCTACACCCAATGTGGGGCTCAAACTCACAACCCCGAGATCAAGAGTCGCATGCTCCACCAATTAAGCCAGCCAGGCACCCAAAAAGTGTTTTGTTTTTAAATCACTTTCAAAGTAGGATGAAGTAAGGGGGCAATGTGAAGAACATGGTAGCTTGGAGTTGGTGATTTTCTAGTTGAAGAGCTCAGAGTATGGGAATGGCAAAGGAAGAGTCCCTTGGACTGGTCTTCAGCCTGAAGGCATTGACGGAAGGGCGGCAAAGCCCTGTTCTGGTCACTTGATGCCAGGCCTAGTAACAGTCTTGTGGGTCATCATAGACAATTTTCATGAATTAGGGCACAATCTAGGGTTTTTTATTTTATTTTTTTTTAGTTTTTTATTGTTATGTTAATCACCATACATTACATCATTATTTTATATGTAGTGTTCCATGATGCGTTGTTTGTGCATAACACCCAGTGCTCCACGCAGAACGTGCCCTCTTTAATACCCATCACCAGGCTAACCCATCTCCCCACCCCCCTCCCCAACAATCTAGGGTTTTGAGGAAGGGAATGGTTATGTGTATTTTAGGACAGCAGGCCATAGTGTGTAGAATGGTAGACTAGGTACTTAGATGTTGGATATGAGGAGGCTATTGTACAAGTGTATACGGGAATCATTTTTCAGAAGAATGCATTTTCAGTATTCTAATGAGAAGTTAGGAAAAGCTAATTGTGCAGAATCTGCTTCATACTCAAAATTTCAGGGATTTATCTGTATCACAGGCTAAAGGATATCTATAATGATACCTGTGTTTCTTTACTGCTATTCCTTTCAGATGGTGTTTATATTTCCAATATTTTTTGCCTCATCAAAATCCATACTAGAGTATGTGATAACTCCTTCATTTTATTGATAAGAGATGAGATATAAAAGGTATTTGTAATACATTGTACTGACAGAAAAGCATAAGAAGAAAGAACTGTAACTGTCTATAAAGCAGGACTCACCTAAAAGAAATCTCTGGCATTCTTCTACCTTCTCTTTCTGGGTTCCTTAACTCCCCACTTCTCCAAATGCTTGTTTCCCCAAACAGCTAATGTTGGGCTAAAGTTTCCCTAGGCAGAACCTGACTCAGACTCTGTATCTGGTTCAGACTCCCCGCTCAACATAGAGTCTAACCAGAGTGCAAGAGGTTCTAGAATTTAGATGCCAGTTCATACAGAATGGGTGGTGTCAGGTGTCGGTAAGCAACAGTTCCGGTCACTTTAAGGTGCCGGGTCCATAGGGAATAATTGTGATCCTGGGGACATTAAAAGCCAGGGACTCTCTAGATGACTAAATGAGGCTTTTAAGAGACCCATCTTTGAAAGGCTTGGACAACGCATGACAGAGAACCAGGGGGGCATCACATAGGCCAGTGTTTCTCAAAACCGTACAGGACAAGATTTACAGCAGAAGAAACACCCGGAGTGCTTGTTCAAAGGCAAATTCCTAAACCCCACCCTCGACCTACTAAAGGAGAATTCTAGGCTAGTGGCCAGGAATCTGCATTTCAAACAAATGCCCTAAAGATTCTTGCCTATTCTGTTTTTTTTTTTTAAAGATTTTATTTATTTATTTGACACAAAGAGAGACAGCTAGAGAGGGAACACAAGCAGGGGGAGTGGGAGAGGGAGAAGCAGGCTTCCTGCTGAGCAGAGAGCCCGAAGCAGGGCTCCATCCCAGGACCCTGGGATCAGGACCCAAGCCAAAGGCAGACGCCCAATGACTGAGCCACCCAGGAGCCCCCCTTGCCTATTCTAAAGTGTAAGAACCTTACATATATTATCAATACTTCCTCATTTTGTTTCCTTAGACCTTGCTAGAAGTCTGGCTCGCTAATCTCTAATACTTAATTCATGCTAATGTATTAATGATTAATAATGGTTTTAAAACTCTTTCATAGAACTTTCATTTAAAAATAGATCCCTAGATCTTGGAGTGCCTTCTCCCAAAGGGATACATTTTCTTTTCTTTTCAAGAATGTTATTCTAATAGTAGAACTTTAACTATGTAGGCCAATTAACTACCTAAAAGAGCAGCAAATGATTTGTTGTCAACCTTGACCACAGATTTGAGAAATTAGGTATTTTATTAAGTGCTGTGGATAAATAACAGTTACTTTGGGGGATGTGAAGGCCACACCTGTTGGACTTTTAAAATTATGTCAACTATTATAAACATTTAAATTGTGCTTAAATAATATGCTATCACAGTATAAACCCGTTTACTAAACCAGCAAGATCAAATACTTTGGCTGTTTCTTTATTTAAAAATTGGGGTAAGAGAAGAAAACTTTTAGGCAGAGAAAGTAATTCCACCTTTTTGAGACTCTTCCTACCTATTCTTTAGCAGGAAAAACCCTTCAAGTAGCCAACGAATGGTGCTAGTTCTTGGACGAACAAGGTAGTTTTCTTAAGTCCTTGTGCCGGCTGTAAATATTGGACCTGTCCTTGGGCCACACACTTAGAAGTAAGAAGCTTCATCTCTTACCCTACCCCACCACACTCCCCACACCCATGTCCCCCAGAAAGACCATGGCTAAGAGACCAAGGGCTGAAGTATCATCTATGGAGGATCCTAATCTCAACTACCATCTTGCAAATGTATTTCTCAGTGCAAGTGGATGGGAGAATAGATCCACACAACTTTATCCCCGTGACTAGAAAAACAACTCAACATCAGGCCCTTATCGTCACCGATCAGTTTTATTTCCATATATCAAAGGTTTAATTTGCAAGGCAACCATATTACTTTGCTGGCGCTGCCATAACAGAGTACCAAAGACCGGGTGGCTTAAACGACAGAAATTTATTTCCCCCATGGTTCTGGAAGCTAGAAGTCCAAGACCAAGGTCAGCGGAGTTGGTTTTCTTCTGAAGCCTCTCTCGTTGGCTTGTAAGATGGCCGCCTTCTCTCCTTCCCCTCATGGTCTTCCCTCTTTGTGTGTGTCCGTCCAAATTCCCTCTTTTGTAAGGACCCCAGTCATATTGGATTAGGGCTCACCCCAATGACCTCATTTTAACTTAATGACCTCTTTAAAGACCCTGCTTCCAAACACAAACACATTCTGAGGTACTGAGGGGTAGGGCTTCAACAGTTAAATTCTTTAAAATTTTAGGGGGACACCATTCAGTCCATAACAGCAGCAGACAAATACCATTTGTCAGATGAATGTATCTATACTGGTCTTGAGTTTTAGATTCACCATATGAAAATGACTGGGCTTGTTACACGACTGAAGTATTTCAGTAATTTCTCCTTGCATCCTCCCTTCTTTGGGCATTTTGTAAGACAAGTGCTGGCTGGAAAGCAAAATGGAGATCTTTTAAATGCCACTTGTCAAGCAGTTTCACTTCCTCTGTAATTGCAAATGCTTGGTGGGAGCTGACCTATTTGAAAGAGCACTCCAGATGCACAGAGAATTATTTGTGAACAAAATGATAATTGGCACAGTGCCAAATTCCATTCATTTCTTCAAGAAGCAAATTCTCTACTATGGGATGGATACTTTGCTAGGTAAGTGCTAGGTACTTTGTAAGTGTAAGGAATGTGATGCTGATCATCCATGTCTCACACCTGGGGAAGTCTGGGAGCGCTGTGGGCATACTGGCGTGGCTGAGAACTCCCCAAGGATTGACTCTGTGGTAACTTCAGAAAGTCTAGCCTCCTTCCTCCTGGTTTCTCCTGCCTTCTACGTTGGGAGAATCCCGGGGGACCCAGTTGGGGTCCTAGGTTGCTTGAGAGTTATGGATTCCCCTACCAAATGGGACCCTAGTTTCATCTTCAAAAATATTGATCCACACAGTGTCCAAAGCATAAGCTGAAACTAATGTTTGTCGCCTCCCTACCTCCCCTCCTTCTCTCTCCCTCCCGCTCTCTCTCCCCTTCCCTCCCCCGTCCTTTTCTCCAGGTTCTGATAAGGATGTCGGTTTATATACTTAGAGTCTATGAGCACTGCATAAACCATGTCCAGAGTTTATGCACTAGGAATTTACTGCCGTACTAAAAATTTACAACAACATTAACCATGTTGTATAAAATTGGTAGGATCACAGATGACCAAGATTAATATTGTTGGGGACATAATCACAGAATGTTAGATTTGGAAGGGTCTTCAGGGCACATCTAGGTCAGTTCCTTTTTTCACAAATAAAACGAGGCCTAGCCAAGTGACTGGTCCAAGGTCACAAAAAGCTGAAACTAAACCTCAAGCCTTCAGATTCCCAGCATAATCTTGCCATTAAGCCATCCTATGTTAAATAATCACCCTGGTTTTATAGTTCTCCTCTTGGCATCTGTATTTATCTAGAATCACAAATGTCCCAAATTCTCTAGATACTAGATACCCTTTGGAAGCCCTTCCTCCCTTATGCACATGCACACGCAGACACACAAAAACACTGTCATTTTGTAATAACAAAGGCCAGATTCTGGTAATCCGTGTTCCTTTGCCTTTTCTCTGGATTTCCCTTATGGTCAGTCCTTCTCTTTTCCCACCCTGGCTGCTTTTCCTATGTGAGGACTGCTGGGCTTAAGGCAACAGAAGCTCTACATTGCTCACTCAGGAGACCTGCAAGGATGAGCAGAAGGGGTGTCCAGAGAAAGGGGAACATTGTAAGCACTTATTGGGTACCCTTTGGATGAATAAAAGAAGCAATAAATGAACAAACAGATGAAAGTTAGAAGGAGAAAAAAAAAAGGTGAGGGGGCTGATCTTCTGGGTCACCTATGAGCCTCTGGCCTGAGGGATGGGTAAGACAGGGTTTGGAGTTAAGGAATGGGGCCCTCCTCTGCAACCTGCTGTCAGGCTCAAGATCAGAGCGACTCCTGGCCGGCCCTCAGCTGAGTAGAGCCTAGAGGCCCTCCCCCACTTCTACCTGCAAATGTCTTACCACTTCTCTTGTCTTCCTTGACATTCCTTGCACAAGGGACCAAATCCTCAGTGCTTTGCACAAAATGCATGCTTTGAGGACAGGGTCTGTGTTTAATTTTGCATCCTTAATAAATGTCCAACAAATGTTTTTTTTTTTTTCAGTGGATGCTTGACAATTGAGAGGAAGACAAACATCTGGAAATGAATAATCCACTAAGTTTCAGTCACAGTGTAACTGCTGATGTCTAAATTTTTTTATGTTTTACTGTGTGTGTTTGTGCTCCCTGAAACTCCGACCCTCAACTTCCCAGCTAGGTGGACCCAACCCGGCTTCACCCGATTTTTCCATTAGCCATTTTCTTTTTTTTTTTTTTCTTAAGATTTTATTTATTTATTTGAGATAGAGAGCACAAGAGGGAAGAGGGTCAGAAGGAGAAGCAGACTCCCTGCTGAGCAGGGAGCCCGATGTGCGACTTGATCCCGGGACTCCAGGATCATGACCTGAGCCGAAGGCAGTCCGATTAACCAACTGAGCCACTCAGGCACCCTCCATTAGCCATTTTCATTGGGGCTTGAATACAGTTTCCTCTCCCTCTTTCCCTGCTCTGTGACTCAGTTTCCTCCTAATGTTTCCCTGTGGATTAATTAGTTGATCGCTCCTAAGATTCCCCCCCTCCCGCCCAAACACAGAGTACAGTATTATTATAAACAGTAACTTCTATTCTTAGAAACTGCAGGTTTCCCTGTCTTGGTTCCTTTACCAGAGTTTCGGAATCAGGGCCCTCTCTCTTTCAATAACACAAGACACAATCTAAACAGAATAGTAATGACAGTCCCAAAACTTCAAATTCTCCAAAGAACCAGGGACTTTCAGTGACTCGTGTAAACGAGGTACAGTATTATTATAAACAGTAACTTCTATTCTTAGAAACTGCAGGTTTTCCCTGTCTTGGTCCCTTTACCAGAGTTTTGGAATCAGGGCCCTCTCTCTTTCAATAACACAAGACACAATCTAAACAGAATAGTAATGACAGTCCCAAACTTCAAATTCTCCAAAGAACCAGGGACTTTCAGTGACTCGTGTAAACGAGGTCCACTGACAACCAGTAGATTTTAAAAACATCATCTTATTGTGTTGGGTTACGCTGTGGCATTTTAGTGAGGCTTGACAAATCAGACCATAACTGCAGGGACAGGAAGCAGTGAATAACAAAAGAACTAATGTGTCCTTGACATCACTCACTCTTAAGAAGGCTGTTTACTTCTGAGTTTACCTCCTAGTGTGTTTTAAAATACTCTTGCAAATCTCAGCCAGCCTAAAATAGCTGTTCTAGCTTCTTTCAATGGAAGCCCCCAACTTCTCAGCACACTGGCTCATAGTTATTTATAAACCTGATGTCAGTCAAAGATTATTTTTTTACATCCCTCCTCATTACTCCCTTCCCCCCACCTATGAAGACAGACCTATATAAAATTAGAAACTTCACATAAAGTACTCAGTCACTTAGGTAAGAATTATTGTCAGTCAGCAATCTTTATGAAACATAAAATTCATCATATTGGGTGAAGCATGTCTCCAACACTGTTCCATGGATACAAGCTACTTCTTTTTTTTTAATATTTGTTTTATTTTATTTATTTATTTGAGAGAGTGTGCATCCAAGCATGAGGGTGGGGGTGCAAAGGGAGAGGGAGAGAGAATCTTAAGCAGACTCTGCCCTGAGTGTGGAGCCCCACGTGAGGCTCGGTCCCACTGCCCTGAGATCATGACCCAAACTGAAATCAAGAGTCGGATGCTTAACCAGCTGAGCCCCCCAGGCACCCCCACAAACTCTTTCTTTAAAAAAAAAAAAAGGCCTCTGTGGCCAAATACGTTTGGAAAACTGTATGCCTTTTTGAGATTGAAAAAAATCCTACGTTAATCAAGTTATCTTTGTGTGAGCTAGCAATTTCCACATCTATTTTGTCAAAGCATCCCTTTCTTTCCAGCCATATTTAGTAACATTTCATGGAATGATGTGTCTTGGATCACATTTTAGAAAACCAGGGAGGTAGCCCACACAAGGGATGTGGAGCCAGGAGCACCGGATTTGACTCCTGGCTCTGTCACCTTACTCTGTGTATGACCTTGAGCAAATCACAACCTCTTTATATGTACTTTCACATTGGAAGAGTGAGGATGATAAATACTGATCTTGATCCGGGTTGTTTTATGGATTAAATGATGTTATTATGACCGTGCTTTAAAGACTATAAAAAGGTATCATTAGCGATCACAGAGAAATATAAGATTATATTTAAAAATTAATACTGTACAGGTATAAAGAAAGTTGCCCCAGCAGTTCTTACTCAACATTGTCTACTTAAGTCTACTTAGAGGCCATCGCTGAGGGGAGCGAGGAAGTCCAGTACAAAGGTCAAAAGGAAGATTAGAGCATGCTGGATCCAGAAATGTCTTTGGTGATAATTGAGTTTTAACCCTCTCATTTTATAGCAGATGAAGCTGAGATCCAGAGTGGTCAAAAGAATGGCTTAAGGTCACTCAAAAAGTTAATATTGGAAACATCTGATTCTCATCCAGAGATTAGACTCATTGCCAAGGGCTGTCTCACTCTGAGACAAATCACCACCCCATGAAATTTTCAATCTAATTAGGAGACACAAGATATGCAAATGACGTCATCAGAAAACAAGACAACATGGAACAAAATTTTAAAGCTCAAAAAATGTGGCTGATGGTAACCATGCGAGGGGATGGGTATGTTAATTAGCTTGACTGTAGTAGTCATTTCAAAATGATACGCACATCAAAATATCACACCTTAAATATATACAGTTTTTAGTAAAAAAAATGTGTCTGGGGCTCCAGGGTGGGTCAGTCAGTTAAGGGTCTGACTTTTGATTTCCGCTTGGGGCTGTGAATTCGGGGTCTTGGGATCTAGCCCTGCAGGCGGCTGGCTCTGCGCTTAGCAGGGAGTCTGCTGGAGATTCTCTCTCCTCTCCTTCTCCCTCCGCGCTCTCTCTCTCTCAAATAAATAAATCTTTTTTAAGATTTTATTTATTTATTTGAGAGAGAGAGAGAATGAGAGATAGAAAGCACAAGAGGGAAGAGGGTCAGAGGGAGAAAGCAGACTCCCTGCTGAGCAGGAAGCCCGATGTGGACTCGATCCCGGGACTCCAGGATCATGACCTGAGCCGAAGGCAGTCGCTTCACACACTGAGCCACCCAGGTGCCCTAAATAAATAAATCTTAAAAAAAAAAAATGTGGTTGAAGTAACAGGGACAATGAGAATGCAGGAATGAGTAAGCTAAACATCCAGGCTGAATTGGAGATTGGACTGGAGCTGGGAAGAATGTACAACACCACGTTGGATTTGGATACCTCAAGAGGAGAAAAATAGTAGTGTTCCAGAATGGAATTGGAAATGATAGTAAGACCAAATGGCTGGCAGTAGTCTAAATAAGTGGGCATTACAGTTTTGGTGAAATAGTCAACAGTAAACATTTATTGGACGCTTCCAAATTCTATGAAGTCTCTGGAGCTTTGAGGAGGATATGAGAAGTAGATAAGATGGTCTCTGACTTTGGAAAGCTTATTTTTTATTTGGAGAGAAGAGATGGGAACATAAGACTAAACTGCAGAATGTGAGCAAGTAAGTATACAGTATAAAGGGGTGAAATATGTACTGTTAGGGAAGGATTTCTGGAGATGAGTTTTGTTGTTTCTTGGAAAACTATGCATGTGATTGTTTTTGGAAGCATTTGGGATAACCTGTGTCATCCCCTGAATTAAGAGGGAAATTTCAATATGCATATAATATAGGTCTATGGATTACTGCTGTGTACTTGGTCTTTATTAACTTACAATCCTTTTCCTGTCTTCTCTTTCTTTTTTTTAATATTTTATTTATTTATTTGACAGAAAGAGAACACAAGGAGGGGAGCGCAGGCAGAGGGGGAGGGAGGGGCAGGCTCCCCGATGCGGGACTCAGTCCCAGGACCCTGGGATCATGACCTGAGCTGAAGGCAGATGCTTAACCAACTGAGCCACCCAGGGGCCCTCCCTGTCATTTATTGTAAACCAGACGGTGGACTAGAATGCCTATGTAAATATGATCACCTGTCCAGATTTGAACCCAGAATAGTAAGTACCTGCTCTTATTTGTGTCTGAGGATTTGCTACCTCTTCCTCTTTCACCTCCTTCACATTCCCATTCTTCCCAGAGTAGCTAATCTAGGTATAAAAGAGCATAAAATGTAAGATTAAGGAATCATTTTAGGCTCTACCCTGTTAGTCACCATTCCCTCCAGCTAACCAGTTCCCAAGTCCTTTGGGACTTTTGACATTCTAAATATTTCTCAACCTGTTCTCTGCTCTCTATGGGCATTTTCCTCTGTCGCCGGGTCAGATCATAACCATTTCTCACCTCATTTATGCAGTAACATTACAACTGGTTTTTAGGTCTGCCTGCCTCCAATCTCTTTTCTCCAATCCTTAATTTCATCTCTCTTACAGGTAGAACTACTTTCCAAAAACGCAAATCTGCTTATACCTCTAGTGAAAATCCTTCTAAGGTTCCATTTAGCCTCTGGGCAAAGTCCAAACTCTTTGCCTGGCACACAGAACCTTTCTGGTCCTGGCTCCTGCTTACCTCTCAGTATCTCATCTCTAGTCACTCCCAAAACAAAAATTGGGTCCTTATCCATAAAGTCGGTATGTTTTTGAGTTTCTCAATAATTTTTTTTTCCATGCTAGAGAGTTGCTTGGCTTCCTTCAAACTGCTGAACCCCTACTTATCCTTTAAAACTCCCGCGTTCCTGGTTACCTCTGTTATGAATTCCCTTTAGCAAGTTTTTCCCTGTTGCTATAGCAGGGACTTCAGCACTTTTTAGAGGTATCACAATCGACTGTTAAGTCGGCCATTGTAGTCAGCTGTGTGTTTCTTCACAAAGGACTTTAAAGGCTTCTCTGTCTTTTTTTTTTAAGATTTTATTTATTTATTCATGAGAGACAGAGGAGGAGGAGGAGGAGGAGAGAGAGAGAGAGAGAGAGAGAGAGAGAGAAGCAGAGGGAGAAGCAGGCTCCCAAGGAGCAGGGAGCCCAATGTGGGACTCGATCCCAGGACCCTGGGATCATGACCTGAGCCAAAGGCAGACGCTTAACCATCTGAGCCACCCAGGTGCCCTTCTCTCTGTGTCTTCAGGGATGAGGACAGGGATGGCAGGTCCCCTAGAAGCAATGCACCTGGTGAGGTCTTCCCTCCATTCTGCCCCTCCCTACTGCCCTCACTTGAAGGCATCAAGAGAAGTGCTACGAGGAGTTAAAATCATCAGGAGAAAGAAGAGTGAATTAGATTTAAAGAAAACAAAAAAGAGGAGGAAAAAGAAAGGCAAGGTAGTAATATATGACTTTGCCAAGGCAGCAGGGAAAGGATGTCCATCAGGAGACAGTGCCTTCTGCAACAGGAAAGGCTTTAAATCCCCAAAAAGGCCCATCTATTTTCCTTTTCAGGCAAAACAACACGAATGTTATCCAAATCTTTTGGAAATGAGCAAATTCCTTCCTTTCCCCTGCCCTCAAGCCTCAACTAGGCGAAGGGTTTTTAGTTTATGTGTGTGGTGACCTGAAGTTGGTAGCCCAGCAGGGGAGTTCCCAGGCCTGGGACAGAGAAGCCAGGCCTCAGGGCTAGCTCAGGGAACCAAGAAGAAACCCACCTTTGTTCTTTAATATTTTGCCGGGGGATGACAGATCTGACATTAAACCTCCAGAAAACTGGTTAAAATCCTAACACTGTGGAGGAGTGCAGACCTCCGGTATACAGGTAGGTCCTAATGATCAGAAAATCTTTTGAAAACACCTCGTTGTAACCTAACCATAAAGTCACTTGGGTGGCCAATCCTGAAAAGTGGAGTCTGTTCTGTAGAGTCCTTCCCGGCAAATGGCACCGGCAAACAAGTTTTGCAATATCGAGGCACAGAAGGCCATTTATTTTTCTGATTGTGCAATGAATAAAAGACAAAATTGTTCCTTTTTCGAAGGCATTCAGATTTTTTAAAAAGGTAGAGTAATAATTAAAAAGCCCTTTGAAAAAGGCATTTTCTTTCCTTTACCGAAAGCTTCCTATTACCGTGGCTGGTTCTTAGCTAGGTTGTTATGACATAATCCTCCCCGTAAGGTCTGGTCATCCCGACTCTCTGGACGAGGCCAAGGACAAGCTCCGAGAAGGCACCGGCTGCCTTTCAGGAAGGGCTAAGGTTTGATTTGAATCCAGGTCTCTAACCACCAGTTTCGGAGAACTTGCTAGACCACGGTTACCTCCCGAAACAGTGCTGCCAATAAAAATCTAACCGATTGTGCTACCCGAGTAGTTCTCCTTTCAAGGGAAGGAGGGTCCACGGCATGGGACGGGGAATAAGACGTACAGCAGTGAGCAGGAGGCAGTGTGAGCGACCCCACTTTTCATTTACCCAGAGGGGAGCCTGAGAGAAGATAATTTAAAACATTACTTCTCCGCAGCCACAGTTAAAACAAGGAAATTTATGATGCAGAATGGCTGCGTAAGACTTGACGAAGTTAAGAAGGCGAAGAAGGCCCGAGGAGTCTGAGCCGGGCCTTGCTCCTTCCTTCCCGTCAGCGATTAAATAACCATGACAGGGGGCAGAGGCAGGTAGAAGGCGGCTCCCTCGTGGCCCGCGCGGGGCATCTTCCCGGCACTCGGCGTTCCAGATGCTTCCCTGCCGTTCGCAAGGCCGTGCGGCTCGGTCTCCCGTATTCCACTCATTTTGCAGCTCCGCGTGTTAGCCTCGCTCGCCCGCGGGCACCCCCGGCGCCAGGCACCACTCCGCGGGCAGAGCTCGAGCTGGACGTCCCCGGGCGGGTTTATCTCTCCGCCGGAGGCGGCCGCCCGAGGTGCCCTTGCCGGCCACCCCCGACGTCCGGCTCGGCCGGCGGGCCGCGTGCCGCGCCAGGAGGTGGCCTTCCAGCGCGTGCGGCTGCGGGGCGCCGGCCGAGGTGACCTCAGCCTACCCCGGGCCCGGCCGCAGCACGCCGTGTGCGAAGACGCGAGGCGGTGTCCTGAGCTGACACCGGCTGCGCGGCACAAGCAGCAGGCGCCGCCGATCAACTAGTTCGCACCGAGGATTCCTCTTGGTGCGTGGCCCAGTTCTCCTTAGGACTGGCTCCAACCCCTCGCCGACACCGCCCCCCGCGCCGCCACGCTCCGAGGCCTTCCCCCAGGAAGCCTCGCGTCCCTCCCCCGCCGCTCGGCTCGGGCCGGCGCGCGCGCGATTCCTCGATTCCACAGGCGGTTCGCGCCGCGGGTGGGGGCGGGGCGCCGCCGGGGGAGGGGGGCCGGGGCCCGGGGGCGGGGGCGGGCCGGCGTGGGGAGTTCCTCGCTCGCGGACCACACGCTCTGCGGGCCAATCCCAAGCCAGCCTCTAGCAGTGTCACACGCGGGACACATCCAAGCGTTTGTTGGCAGGGCCGGTGAGGGGGGAGGGGGCGAGGAGGAGGGAGGGGAGTTGAGTGACAGGCTTTGCGGGGCAGGCTGGGAATTGTAGTTCCCAGCTCCCGTGGCCATAGCCATTTTGTAGTCGGGGGACTACAACTTCCAGAAGATCAAGGGGACCATTCTAAGGTGCCCCGGGAATAGGCGGCTCTCCCCGGGGCCGGGCGTCTTGGGGCACTGGTATCCAGCAGCCCGGCTGCAGGTAGACGCGAGGGGCGGGGGTGGGGGCTGGCGTGTGGCGGCTGTGGGGTGAGCGGCAAGCTGGGGAAAGGGGGTGAGGTGGAGCGACCGAGCGTGCCATGCATTGGGCTAGGGAGCCTCTCTCAATTCCACTCCTAGGCTCGGCGTGGGAGCGATGCCTGAGGGTTTGCCCGGGAAGGGTTCGTCGAAGCTTCTCGGGTGTCTAGTCGATGGGGCTGCGGGGGTCCTCCGGACTGGGCCGGGGTCGGTCTGCGCCGGAGTAGGCGGGCGCCTGGTGGCTCAGCTGTGGGAGTTTTCGGCTAGCGTCCGTCGGGGAATTACCCGAGGAGCCCTAACTTGTATAAAAGCAGAGTCCATTTAAAGTTGGGCTGGATAGCCTCTCTCTCATTGGTTAGGGGGCTTGGAAAAAAGAGACTCGGCGAGCCCTCGCTGTGGTGCTGCCGCCGCCGCCGCCGCCGCTGGAGTTGACTCTTCTGCTCGCGCTGCTGCTGCAGCACAAACGTGACTTCCAACATTTTTTATTTATCTTTCCCTTTTCTTTTCCAAGATGTAACTACAGATCAGACACTAAGGACCTTCACGTTTCGCTGATGTATTTTTTGGAGGAAAAAGGGGGGGAGTGAAGGGCGTCGGTTTTTTTTTTGTGTGTGTGTGTTTCGGGGGAAATTTTCCATTATGAGTGTTTTACTAAAGTGAATTTTTTTTGTTGTTGTTGTTTGCTTCGTTCGTCTTTGGCTCTTTTTTTTTTTTTTCCTTCCCAATTTCGGATTTATTTCAAGGCGAATCGGGCTTTGGGGGAAGAGGAAGAAAAGTCGGATTACAAGATCAACCACCACCAACAACAATAAAAACCACCAGGATATTTTTTTGCAAATTTCTGACGGCTTTAAATTCATGAAGCAATTGTCCCCTTTTGCAATCAGCATTTGGATCTCAGAATGAGCAAGGAAAGACCCAAGAGGAATATCATTCAGAAGAAATACGTAAGTGCTCTTAACAACACATCCTTTGACTTGCAGTTTTAAGCAATGGCTGTGAATGTCAAGTTTATAGATAATTCTGCAGCTGAAGGGTTTTAAACACAGCGTCCGATAAGGCTGTTTCTTTCTTTTCTGAAAGAGGGCTTTTCAGGCAAAGTCGTGTCTGCCTAGTTTGGATGAAAAAACAGATTGGTGTAGCGATACCTCAAGTGAATAAATTGACCTCGAATGACACAACCATAATCTAGTTTTAGATGAAAGGCTAGGGATTTTGGTGGAGCTTGGGGGGGGGGGGGGGGCTGCGGTAATGTAACTAAACTGCATTCTCGGGCGGATTTGGCCCCATATTGCACTTTGCATGCAAATGAGCTTGTGTTATTATTATTAATGTTATTTGGAAAATCGTGTAACGCGTGTGTGTTGGAAGCCCTTTAAGTTGCAATCGAGGGTCCGATTATGGCGATCTTGTTCCCTGCACTGGCATATCAAATTTAATGTATGTGGTCGTTTTGGCTTATTTGGTTCGCAACGTAAATCAGTTGGGAATCATGTTACAGCGAATGCATTTGTTGGGATTGACTTTAATAATGGGACTGGTTTTGTTTAAAAATTCATGGTTTCCAGTTTTAGGGAGAAAAGACATACAATATAGCTAATGTTTTTAAGTAGGTACGTGAATACATGTGTAAGTGACTACAAATAAATTCTCCCTGTTAAGTGGGCTTCTGAAATTGGGTGATTATTCAGAGATTTAAATGGCTTGGAATAGTTAAATTTGTTTTGTGCATAGTACAGCTACGTTTTGATTGGCATGGGGAGTGTTTTTGTTTTGTGTATGGCTTTTTTTTTTTTAAGTTTGGGGGGAGGGAGGGTAGAGGGGGACGGAGGATTAACCAAATATGCACTCGAGTGATCGGTGATTAGCTGCATGCTTTAAATCAGAGAACCCATTTTTTTTTTAAAAGCCCAAATGAACATACACTAGGAATAATGCAACGTTATAAGAAAGTTTAACTCGAGTCGACAAATTGGTGTTAATATTTTCCCTTTTTGAGCAATGTGATGTGTGTAATGGGAGATGACCTTCGGGGCACTGGTTTTTGTAAAAAAATACATTTAATGAAAAACCCGAATGCCTCTTCTAGAGGGCTGATTCTAATCTAGGCACGTAAACTTCAACTATGAAAGAAATGCAAGGTTAAATAATCAAGCTCAACTTAAAAAAGCTGTTCCCTGAAGAATTTAAGAATTAAAATACATCCGCATTGCAGAGGGCTGGGTAGAATGCAAAGGACTAGTTTAAACTCGGGCTGTAGAAACTGCATGGAGACAACCTTGCCTTGGAGCGTGGACGCCTTCCCGGGGCACGTCCGATCCGGGTGCAGCCACAAAGCAAATGGGGTAGAACTTGGACAAGAACCGCCTCCGCCGCCCCCACCCCTTCTCCCGACCCCCATCCCAGACCCCGCTAAGTTGGAGAGCGGTGTGGGGTGGGATTTTTTTGTTGCTGGCGGTCAGTGGATTGTGTCGAGTCGGGGCGTCCGGCCGCAAGCCCCGTGGCTGGCGGCGGCCGCGGGAGGCAGAGCACGAGTTGACGCCGGGGGAGCGGAGCGGAGCCCGTGTTCCCGACGTGCTCGAGCCGGCAGCCGAGGGGAGGGCGCGCGGGGGTCGCGGCGGGCTGGGCCGGGGCCGGGCGGGCGCGCGCGCGCGCGGCCTGTAGGGGGCGGGCTGCCGGCTCCGGCGCCGGGCTCCGGGCTGCTCGGGCTGCGGCTCCGGCTCGGGGCTGGCCGGCCAGCCGGCTGGCGGGTGGGTGGGGCGCGGGGGCGGTGCGGCCTGCTGGGCCCGGGGGAAGGGAGGGGAGGGGGCGGTGCGGTGCGCCATGGGGGGGGGCGGGGCGTGCCGGGGTGGGGGCGGTGCGGCGCACAGCTGCAGCGGGCGCCCCCCGCCGCGCGCACGGCCGAGCATGGCGGCGGCGGCCCGGCCGGCCGGCTCCCCGCGGCCCTGCCCGCCGGCTCCAGTGCCGTCTCGAGAGCAACAGGTTAAGCCGGCGAGACGTCAGCGCGCCCCCTCCCCGCCCCCCGGTTCTCCCCCCAGCCTCGCGCCGGCCTTCCCCCCCTTCCTCCCTCTGCCGCCCCCTCCCCCGCTCCGGGTTCCCGGACGCTCCCGGCCGCGTTCTGTTGTCATTGTGACGTCACAAAGGGACGGGCCCGGGTGGAACCTTCTCCTCCTACTCCGTGACGTCAAAAGTCGGGCGGGAGGTTCCACGCGGCGGGGCGGCCGGGGGAGGAGGGAGAGAGCGGAGGCGGGGGCCGCGGCGGAGCTGGGCTGCGGCGTGGGAGGAGGAAGAGGAGGAGGAGGATGCGATCGGCCTCCGCCTTCCGCCCCGAAACGCTGCGCTTCCCTGCAGGTGAGCGCCTGGGAGCCTTTGGTCCCCCAACGAGGGCTGCCGACCTAGCTCCGGTTCCATTCAGGGGTGGGGAGCCGGGAGGAGACGCCTCCTTTCTGCAGAAATGTGTTTCGCCTCTTCTGTTTCTAGGTCGGCTGACGGTGTGGCATTACTACGGTGGTCGCTGTGATCGCTCAGCAGCGCTTTTGAAAAAGCAAGGAAACTTTATTCAGGGAACGCTTTGCTTTGTAGGAGGACTGTGTTGTGGATTTGGCCACCTCGTCACTTGAAGTCGTGTTTGGGGTGCCTTTGGGGGATGTGACGGGATGCCTTCCTGGGTGATGCTGCTCAGCAGCAACTGTTGCTCTTTCTGGGAGCCCTGTAATACCGTGGGAGGGGGTGGCGCGCCTCCTTCGCTGTGCCAGCTCTGTGCTTTATCTTTTGGGGCGGGGGGGACCAGGCAAGACTCGTCTTTGATACGTGTTTTTGGAAGAGCACGGGACAACTAAGTCTCAGGGTACTCTGCGCTTAGTACTTCCGGACGGTAGAACAGGAGGCTTTCAGTCTGAGTCTGTTTAGTCGTCTGTAAAATGGAAAAGGTAACACCTGCCTTTGCCTCTCACTTTTATCTGGAAGGATCCTGTGCGGGAACGATGTAAAACAGAGTATGCTGCTCTTTGTGTCAGGGGGTGTTATTCCTTGAGCTGGTGGAAGGCAGCACATTTCCTACAGTTGGTCTCAGAAGCCTAAGATGCCTGCTGAGTTGCCGTTCAGTTTATTGCCTCCGCAAAGCAGAGTTGGGGGGTGGGATTGTCGATGGCAGGCTTTGGGAGAAATGATGGTTGTATTTTGTATTAAATGGTATCCTTGAGAAACTCATAAATTGTAATGTAATCCCGTCTTAATTGTGTTGGGCACGACTCCCACCACAATACCTTGAATCACTGAAAACATTTGCTTTCAAAGCCCCAATCCCCTTGGACAATAAAAACAGTTACATGTCTCTGCTCCATGATGTTTTCTGCCATTTCCATCACTCCACTGGATGGGTTATTTCTAGGGAGAGTAACGAGGATGATATCGAGGCTTCAACACCATTTGATCTTTGAGGCTTTATAGTTATAGCAGGTAGGAGTTTGAAATTAAAAAAAAAAAAAAAAATCTCTGCCACACAAAGATCCGAGTCATGTGCTGAGCACAAAAACAAATTACCAGTTTGATTTCTAGGACAGCTCAGGCAGAATTTGTACCACTAGGCTGTCAGGTTTTAAGTATCTAATTTTCTGATGTAAAAGTTGCAGTATGATTAAACAAAACTGGGAAAAGATCACATTACAAGGTTCAAAAACAGGATTTCCTATAATTACAATTACATAAAATTATAAAGAAAAAAGGAGAAGTATACCAAAATATAGTGGTAGGATTTACGAGCTCCCCCCCCCCCCCTTTTATACCATTGGGTTATTTCACAGTTCTGAGGGGAAAAAAAAAAACCTTGTACTTGTCATTTAATTGCTATGTTTTTTCTTTCCTTTGCTGTTTACATGGCTTGCTTTCTGCCTCTGTCTAGTAGTGGAAAACTTTATTCTTTGTTACGTAAATGTATATGGCAGGGGCATTTGAGCGGCTTTTACTATATGCAGAGATTATGGAAGTTAGACTATCAAGAGTCCAAAGTGTGTCGTATAAATTTAAAAGGAAAAAGAAGTTGTGTCCCCAAATAATCCGACTTACTGTTGCCTGCATGATTATCACTTCATGGTAGACAAGTAGCTGACTTGTGTGTCTTCCACAGTCATTGGCCCACATAGCCACCTGGAATTAATTGGTATTCAGATGGTGTAATGGCTGTGTCTTTTCTCATAGTAGGTCACACCACTTCCTGTTGCTGAGCTGGGGGCTATTGACTCACTTCCAAGTGCCTTGGAAATAACTCCAGTGTTTAATATATACCTTGCTCCAAAGGTTATTTAAACTTCTCTTCAGAAAGAAAATCTTTTGTTGGAATATATAACTGGTATCTGTTACGTTCAAAATGGGAACTATCTTCCTCCTTTCAAAGATGACACAGACAAGTCATGTGAAGCCTAGTACGTTAAAACACTTGGTAAAGCCCAAACCGGAATATTTTTAAGGTTTGCCCTTGATCATGATGTTCTTAGGACCCAGGTTACTGATATTTTTATCTAAAGTGGTTAAAAAGTTTTGCAGTGTAAGAAATTTCGTTTTTGGACCTTTAGTTGCATTGTTCTTTTTTAAAAAGAATTTATTTTGTTTTAAAGATTTTATTTGAGAGTGAGAGAGCGAGCAAGGGGGGGGCACAGGGAGAGGGAGGGAGAATCTCAAGCAGAGTCCCCGCTGAATGCAGAGCTCACGACCCTGAGATCATGACCTGAACTGAAACGAAGAGTCGGACGTTTAGTTTAACCCACTGCGCCACCCGGGTGCCCCAAGAATTTATTTTTAAGTAATCTCTACACCCAAGGTGGGACTTGAACTCACAACCTGGAGGTCCGAGAGTCGTGTGTTCCAGGGACAGAGCCAGCCAGGCACCCCTGTTGCATTGTTCCAATCCTGTTGGTGGTCCATCTCTACGTCTCCCCCAGGATTACATAACCATTGTCCTAACCACCTAACTACGTATCCAACCTGCCTGCTCTTCTAGCTGCAGAATGTCCTGGCTGTCAGACCCTAGCACGGTGCTCCTGGTCAGTGATTAGCCCTGGGGTGTGTCCCTCTGTCCCCTTTGGCTCCCACCCATAGAAGGCTTGCCAAGTGTCAGTTGTTTGTTTCCAAATCTGGTTATTCCAGTTAGACTTATTATTGCAATTACAGTTAAATATTATGTAAACCTTTGAACAAGTGTGGAAAGAGAGTTGGTTTCTTTTTTTTTTTTTTTTGAGAGTTGGTTTCTGTGAAAACTTAAGTTGACTGTTTTGGGAACGCTTGATAAAAGTTGAATTACTAAAAAAAAAAAAAAATCCGGCCATTAAATTAGATGTGGGCCCCGCCCATTTAAAAAACTTGGGGAAAATCTTAGGGCTTGTGTACATGCATTGTTTGGCAAGTGATTCCCTTTGAAGAATCAAACTTCACTTATGCCCAAACTCCCTTCCCAACAAACACACCAAAAAAAAAAAAGCATAACGTGGAACACTGAAGAATTCTCAACAAATCTGTTACTAAAAGTACGTTTAGGTGTTTAAGTTAGAATGTGAAAATCTATATGGATTTTAAGGTTTCCCGCCTGACTTTACAGGAGCTAACCAGCCTCTGGCCCCTATCTCCTGATTAGAACGCTTCCATTGTATTTAGCCTTAATCCCCAGGTATTAGAGCAGGCTCCCTATCTAGTTCATGCCAGGTGGCACAGGTGACTTAGAGTGGTCCTGCCGAGGTAACTTGTATTAACTTTTAGAATTAAAAACACAGTTGTGTCAGTCACTGGATGGCAGGGGGCAGAAAGATTTGTGATTTTACACCTAACTTATATGGAGTTCAGAAGCTCGTATCTTAATTATTGGGTCTCACTTAGGAGATACTGCTGAAGGTTTGCTCCCTTTCAAATCCTTAAATGTACCTCTTAATGGAAAGGAGACCAATTGAATCTCAGTATCTTAGTTTGAATCAATTTCTCTTTTGTTTCTTTCAATCTCCAGGAGGTAACCTCTGATACCTGCCTCTCCCTCCTGCCCCCCCCAGGTCTCAGGTACTTCTCCAGCTGGCCTCTAGTCTCCCTTTTTCTGGTTCCTTTTGTGCCCCTAAAGCCTTTTCCCTGCCTGCCTCATGATTGCAGCCTTCCTTCGTTCCGGAGGTGGGAGCTCTGATGACTTTGGTGTTGCTGTTAATTTGTCTGTTTTGTAGACCATCTGAGTGAGGTTTTTCTTACCCTTTTAATCTTTCTTCGGACTTCAGTTCACACTATACCTTCTGCCAGCTTCACGCCTTTTATTTATTTTTAAAAATTTTAAAAAAATGTGTTAGAACTCAGTGCCTGCAAGGGGGAGGGGGAGGGCAGAGGGAGAAGGAGGCTCTCCGCTGAGCAGGGAACCTGCTGCGGGGCTCGATCCCAGGACCCTGGGATCATGACCTGAGCCAAAGGCAGACACCCAGGTGCCCCAGCCTCCCCCTTATTAAAGGGAGTTTTCATTCATTGCCGATTCAGGGTACGGTCACTAAAAGCAGAGCTGAACCTTGTAGGAAGTGGCGGGAAGGGCTGGATACCCCTTGGCTCCTGGTCAGGGAAACCTGCCTGCTTCCGGGACTTGCTCTTCCTGCCTCTGCTTGCACGTGGCTTGTGATTTTAGTTCCCTGAGGACGTCTGGGATCAGAAATGGTCTGTGTTGTACGGACGTAGATCCTGTCCCACTGGGTGAGGGCCTAGGTCCCACCTGAGTGAGCAGCTGGGACGACACATCCTGGGCCTCTCAGGTGTCTGTCTGGGTTTCTTTCCACTTCCACACTGTTTTTGCAACAGATTTTGCTCATCTTGTGAGAACGCTGCCCATCTCTCCTGGGGTTCTCTTTGAAGTTTGAAGAAATGTGCCAGAAGAGCTTGGATTGTAGAAAACCCCGTAGATGGGCCACACAACACCCACTCCTCCTGAAAGCATCATGAAGAGAAGGCCCAGTCAGTTCGGAAATCACCGCCCACATTGGTTTCCATAGTGCGTTCACACAGAAAAAAGAGGCTGTTGAGTCCATTTTACAGAAGAGAAAACCAAGGCAGAGAGACACTGGCCAGAGAGTTAAAGGCTACGTATTTCTTTCCCACTTTTTCATTCTCTTTAGAAGTAAAATCACTGTAGCCCCGAAAAGGGGGAGAAAAGGCCATAACCGGGGCTCTGGGCAGACTCCGGAGAGGTTTTCTTTGCTTAAGAAAGTTGGGGAAGTTAAGGCAGTTTGTCAGCCTCCTGGAACAGAAGGAGTGCGTCTGTCTCAAGTGCATGTTTGTGTTTGTTGTTTTTTTAAACACCAGTTGGTGGAGCTACCCCCTTATCCCCAGCTGGCTGTCTCCTTGACTTCTCATTGGAAAAAGAGCCGAGATCCCAGGACCCCTTGGGCCTGGCTGGTTTGTGCTCTGTGTTTTTGTAAGCGTCCCCCGCACCCTCTCGGTGGTACCTGAGGTCCTGCTGGGCGCATTAGCTCTCCAGGATTCCGAGAAAGGAGAACCTGCTTTCTCGTTGCAGGGGCTGTGACAAATCTGCTGGATAATCTTGGTTTTTTTTTTTTTTTTTTTTTTTGGCTCTTGTATTGTTGCCCCTGAATTTGCTGTTTAGGAGACTGTGGGGCGCTGGGGAAATCATTTGCCCTCAGTCCTCACCAGGGTCGGGGCCATGCGGTAAACAAAGGCTGCCCAGATATGTTAATGAAGCAGCATGAGTAATGGGAACATTATACATAATTACTCACATAGTCATAGGATGTATGAGGAGGTTAGAAAGGGGAACCCTACTGGTTGAAGTTCTGGAGAGCTGTTTTTGAGGGCTGGTGCTGCCTGAGAGGCCTAAATTGGATTTTAAGTTCTAATTTTGTAAGTCTGTCAAGCTCCACCACCCATGAAGAGGAAGGCCAGTGTGCATTGAAATGTCATCACCAGCAGTGTTTAGTTACCAGGAATCCTAGAAGGTTAACAAAATAGCCAGGTTTTGCCCCTTCATCCTCCCAGTGCAGCTCTTCCCTCATACACCTGTTTTCTCCAGTAGAAGCAGGAGTTTTTTCCCAGCACTCTTATTGGGGGGGGGGGGAATGGTGCAGCGAGAGGGTGTGTGTGTGTGTGTGTGTATCTGTCTGTCTGTTTTCCATCAGGAGACCCTCTGGTTTGCTTGCTCTGAATGAATGCTCCAGGAGAGTGTGGGAGACCTTTTGGTGCCCTGTTTTATTGCTCTTTTTTAAAAATCCGCGAGGTTGTTTCCCTATTATTTCCTAAGCACAATTTTGGTTAGGGCTTGATCTGCAGCGGTTATCTCTTGGTTCTCGTTTCTACCAGTTGTTAAAGTGTTTGGTGCCTTTGGGGGCCGAAACAGGTGCCAGGAGGAAATGAGCAGCGATTAGGACTTGAGCATGTGTTTCTTGCATTTATTCCTTCCATAGGTTTGCAGAAGGAGGGCTCAGGTATAGACATTAAAACCTGGAGTGTTTTGTAATTTGCGTATGTGCCTTTCCACTAGTATGTGGGCTTCAGTAACACATTCCCAAGATTTCATTCACAGGCTCGTCGTGAATATGTAGGGCACGTCTGAGGTAATGGACAGGATCGAGAATGAGAGCTGAGTTCAAGGTTGGGTCCTGCGTTACACGGGCCACGTGACCCCTGGGCAGGCCATGGAACCTCACTGAGCTGCTTCCTCATCTGGAAAACTGGTTCCATGTACCTCCTGGGCTGGTTACTGGGAGAGCTGGTGAGATTTTTGATGTGAAAGCACTTTGTAAATTGCATACGCCCGCACAAATGGTCAAGGTATCATTACACAGTTGGAAATCACCAACCTGGAGACATCGGGCCTGCCGGCAGCCTTCCTAGCTGACTCAAATAAATGAGTCAAATGAATTCTCTACTTTGCTTCTTAATAAACCAAATGAGTAGCTTTAGAAGTCCATTTTCATGTCCTCTCTTCCCAGCCCCCCACTCCCTCTGTTTGTTGAAGCTCTCTTTATCATCCAGCACTTGACTCCCAAGCCTGTCGGGGTGGTGAACCAGAGGCAGCTTTGACAGTTGAGAGGAGGTGGCCCCGAATCTCTGCACAAAGATGTTCTGCCCAAGATGTTTAAACCGGATCTTGGAGCAATAATCCTTGAAATTGAAAATCCGATCATAATCCTTCATTGGCTTCCTGTGGCTTTCAGGATAAATCTAAACCAAGTGTGTCCTCAGCACATCACGAGAAGCCCTTTTTGCTGTACCCTGGGCCTATCCTGGCACTTGTTTCAGTTTAGCAGAGCTCACTCAGCCCCTTGGCCTTTGCACGTCCTGGTTCCTCGAGTGGGTTGCCTGAAGGAGCCCACCCGGCCTTTCTGAGGCCTTGCAGGACAGCCTGCTACCCCTGTCCTCCAGTCAGGCAGGGCTAAGCCCCTTCTCTCTGTCGCCCTGACTCCTTAAACCTACCTCTGGGCACTGGAATCTGTGGTTGCCTGTCTCTGATCCTATTACAACCCGCCAAGAGGAGGGGCCGAATTTAACATCAGTGCGCAGCTGAGGAAAGAACTGTTGAGGTGAACTTTTGGAGTATGTCAGATACTGCCTAGTTGTGGGAGGGAATTGTTATGGCTCTAGTGGAAAAAGATGAACGTAGCTAACAGAAATCTCTTAACTGAGAAAACAGAGGTGTGTGGGGCCGTTGAGTGACTTGCTTGAGGCCCCACATGTCGTCAGTGACACAGCCAGGGCATGAAATCCAGGCCCCGATACAGCAGCAGGCTTTCTGTTGCTACTGTTCTTGGGACACGGTTTTCTGAATCCTGCCTCCTTCCAGGTGGATTCTCAGTTATCCATGGTAACTGCAGTCACTGAATCGTTTCCATGGGAAAACAAAATCCACAGGTAAGCCCCATACCTAGATGCCAGTAGCACTAGTCACGTTTTGAAGACAACTTTTTTGCTTCATAAGAAATCCTTCCGTTCGGAGGACTGCAAATGATAAGAACCATTGCAATCGCATACTGGGCATTCCTGCACTTGTGGGGAGATACACACATATACACGTATAGTTTGACGTGTGTGGGTGCGTGCTCCTGAGTGATGTTCTGTTATGTGCTTTTTGCATTTATATCTTATCTTGATGATCAGAATACAACACTGCAGCGTTATTTTTAATGGCTGCAGGGCACTTGGTTGATCTCTACCACGGTTTACTTGACCTGCCTGTTCTCGATGGCCTTTTCAGTTTGGGGCCTATGGTGCAAAATGATGTGCCCAGCAGGCCTTTATCTGTATCTTTTCACTTAACTCCCAGATTCCTCAAAGTGGAATTACTGGCTCAGAAATGCCCATGTTTTGTTTTTTTGTTTTTTGTTTTAGTAGGCTGCACGCCCAGCGTGGAGCCCAGTGCAGGGCTTGAACTCACGACCCTGAGATCAAAACCTGAGCCGCCATCAAGAGTCGGGCACTGAACCCACTGAGCCACCAGGGCGCACCAGAAGTGCCCCCTGTTTACAGTGAGAACCCTGTTACCCCACTGTTTTCTCAGAGAGACTGTACTAATCGACAGTCCCATGAGCAGTGCATATGAGGCCAGTGGGTTGGTTTGTTTGTTGGCTTTTAAAAACCAATACACAGGCCCTTGTAACGAGTAGTCAAGATGTCAGTTGGGTTTTATTTAAGTTTCTGTTTTCTTTCCTTGTCCTTTCTCAGGGCTTTCCAACGGAACGAGATAAGATAGGTGAAATCACTTTGTAAAACAAAATTGCTCTAAGAACACAGCGCGGTATTAGAACGACTGTGGTCATGAAGGGTGAACAGAGTATGTGTACTGGTACAATTACATATTTCCTGTTGATGAAATGCTTTCTTGTGAGGCTTGACATGCGTTAAGATGATCTGGAATCTTAACGTTTTCACGTGTAATTTCAGCCCCGTTTGTGAGGTGGGCTTTGCGTGGTTACAAAGGCCCCAGCGGGCCCTGGCTTGGCAGACCATTCAGTTACATACAGCTGATATATTCTGGTTGCTTGCCATGCTCTGGCACCAGGTTAGGTGTTAGGAAAAAGGTTATCGTCCTTGTTCTCAGAAAATTTATAGTTTAGTTGACTGCAGGGCTGCAGAACACTGGGAAAAGAGCAGGTGGCCTTGGATAGATGACTTGACCTGAATCTCCGTTTCTTCATCTATAAAATGGGGAGAATTACACCTTTAATCTCAAGGACATTTTGGAGGAGGCAGTGGGAGGCACCATGGGAAGTGCTTTATAAACTGGTATCTAGATTGTGGTGTTCTTGTAAGTCCACAGGTGGTCTTGGCTGACATTCTCTGGCCTCAAGGTTGAAGAGGGAACATAGTGTTTCTGGATTATCTTCTTTGCTGATTATAGCATGTTCTGTCATCTGAAGAAGAAAAGGGTAGAAATGAAAATAAGGGGCGCCTGGGTGGCTCAGTCCGTTAAGCGTTGGATGCTTGGTTTTGGCTCAGGTCGTGATCTCAGGGTCCTGGGATCCAGCCCCATGTGGGGCTCTGCACTCAACAGGGAGTCTGCTTTGGATTCTCCCTCTCTCCTTCTGCCGCCCCTTCCCCCAGTGTGTGCTCTCTTTCTCTCTCTCAAGTAAATAAATAAAAAACAATGAAAATCATGCAGGTGCTCAGCACTTTCCTTCTCGCCAAGACTTGCTTTTTCTTCCTAACTTAAGGGGAAAAATGCAGCCTGCTCTCTACACTGGACACACTTTGTTCAGATGCTGGATTCCCCACCCCTCCACCCCGGCGTATGAGGTCGAGGTGGTATCACAGTGCTGCTTAAGAAGCATTACTTTTTGGTGTTTTAAAAGAGTAGTTTTGGATAAACCTCTTTTCCTTCCTTTTTAATTCTGTAGTCAAAATGTCCCTTTAGAGATGTGGTAGAACTTGAACGTTTATTGGTTTTACCCAAATTGCCCCCTTTTCCATTCTTGGGCCGCCCAGAGCATGAAAGCTCCGTGTGTTCTATTTTCAGCTCGTAATAATGTCTTGATGTTGGAGGATGAAAGAGCCAACAGGAATGGAAGGCATTGCATAAGGAGCCATGGCCTGGAGTCCCAGTTAAATTGGTAGCACATGGTTTTCACGTGCCTTGGAGGGCTTTGGTCGCGTTGTCTTGCTGGAGCTGCATGGGCCACCGCACCACAAAACTTGGTCCCCGATACTTGGCACGTGACTCCTTTTCATATCGACGATTCTGAGTGGCAAAGGCCTGCTGTCTTTGAAGCCAAATGAACAGTGGACTTGGTTTCTTTTCTTTTCTTTTTTTTTTTTTTTAAAGATTTTATTTATTTATTTGACAGAGAGGGAGACAGCGGAGAGGGAACACAAGCAGGGGAGCAGGAGAGGGAGAAGCAGGCTTCCCACCGAGCAGGGAGCCGATGCAGGGCTCGATCCCAGGACCCCGGGACCATGACCTGAGCCGAAGGCAGACGCTTAATGACTGAGCCACCCAGGCGCCCCTAGACTTGGTTTCTTAACAGTGTAGAAAGCCTGAAATGTTGGGTGGGGCCCTCTGCAGAGCCATTCCTGTGCGTTTATTTAGGAACAGGGTTGAAGGGGCTTGGTAGGGGCCAAGGAAACCGTCTTCTTGAGTCTGATGAGTTTGGCCTGGCTTTAACATTCAGTTATACCAGCCCTGCAGCCTTTTTGCTTGGACTCCTCCTTGGTTGCTCTTTTTTGAGGCACGTTTATTTTATGTATTGACTTACAGATACCGCACCCTCATTCCAAAAAGGATTTAAGGCCACAATGAGCAGTCCTCCTGGGAGCAAGTAATTTTTGCTTTGATCTGACAAAAGTTGACTTTCTTTTTTTTTTTTTAAAGATTTTATTTATTTATTTGAGACAGAATGAGAGAGAGAGAGAGCACATGAGAGGGGGGAGGGTCAGAGGGAGAAGCACACTCCCTGCCGAGCAGGGAGCCCGATGCGGGACTCGATCCCGGGGCTCCAGGATCATGACCTGAGCCGAAGGCAGTCGCCCAACCAACTGAGCCACCCAGGCGTCCAAAAGTTGACTTTCTAACTGCAAAAAGCGACAACCACATGAAAACACACCGGCAGCGAGTTCTTGTCCTTCTCCACCCAGCGGTGTTAGGGCCGAGTAGTTTTTTGCTTTAGCTTTGGGACTTGGAGCTAAAACTTTTAATTAAAGGCGAGTTTTGTTAAGTAATATTGGTATTGACACCCTGACAGAACTCTTAATCTGCAAGAATTTTAAAGATGCATGAAAGTAATCCCCAGCGGTGGTAACATCCTTGAGTGGCAGAGATCCGGTTTCTGTTTAAATGCCAGGATGGTTTATCACTTTTTTCCACAGTGCAGGGGGCCAGGGAGGGTTCTGGATTTAATAATAAACTTCTTTGGGGGGGGGTTAGTGATTGGGAGATGTTCGTGCATGATTCAGCGTCCTGTGTCTTTAAAAATGTTTTCAAATACCCATTCTGTATCGTAATCGTCAAAACTACTGTTAGGATTCCAAACCATTGTGGTTTAAACTTAGCTGGAATCTGAAAGGTGGCTGACAGAGTGAAAGGAAACCTCCTTTAAATAAGGAACACATTTGGCCTGCCTGATTGTTCCAGAGTCTGGGCTCTGGGCACATCTGAGCCACGGGCCAAGTCTCCCAGTTGAAGAGGTTGGGGAATACTTGTTTCAATCCTTTGGCCTGTTCCCCTCCTCCCCCCACCCCAGCTCCATCTAAACACCATCAATTAGTCCTGCAGAAACTCTTGCTGCAGATACGGACTTGCAAAGCTTCATGTTACAACCACGTTCTTGTCTAGATGAGAAACACACTCTTTTGTTTTTGTCCTTGTGATAAATCAGAACTCTAATGATGCTATTAAAACGGGTTCTCTTCTGGCCCTGGTAAGCTAGAAAGCCCTGGGAGGCAGGGAGTGCGGATCTGACTTTGGGGAATATCTCTGAAGCTCAGAAGCGGTCTTCTTTTCTCCGAATTCTGCTCCGTGCTCGCATTCAGTGATGTGATCCCTGCCCCGGTGCTGACCTGGCCCAAAATGAAGCACGTTTTTCTCCCCAACCCGCTTTTTATTGCTTTCCTTCTTCCACGAGACTTGCTGAAGTTGTCATGTTATTTCTTTCCAGAATTTATTGGAGCGGTAGGCAAAGCCTCTTGGGAGTATAAATAATGATGATTATAAAGAACAGTCAGTTTACCAAGGAAGGCCATTATCTTTGACTTGCAAAAGCCAGCCCCACATTTGCTTACAGTTTTTAATACAAATGAAGACCTCAGTGGTCCTATTGTCAGAGGAGTCCTTTTACTCTCTCTGTACACTGCCGTCATCTCTGTAAAGAACAGAACCACCTTGCCCCCGGGTACGAGTGCTTGTTCCTTGGGACAGACATTATATATGAGCCAGGGAAGGCCTTGGATGGTGGTTCGTGGTTGCTTTTTTCCGCTCCCATCAACAGCAAATAATCCTCCTTTGCCGGTGTGGAAAGATTGCTAAAGTTGATAAATAATATCTAATTTACTTCTGGAGTCCCCTCCTTTCTGCTTCCTACCCAACTTAAGAATCCAAAGATGGCTTTAAAAGTCATTGAAAGGGTTTGTCTGAATAGGCCCTGGCATTGAGTAAATGCATTTAAATGGTAGACTCCCATGCTCTTAATTAAAGCCCACAGCATAGCTCGGGGGGTGGGGGGTATGGGGGCGGGGAATAGGAAGCCTAAATTTGCAGGTTTAATTTTTTGGGGAGATTGAAGTTACCCCTCGTTGCACTTTGAAGTTTAAGTACAGTGTTTTATAGATATATATTCTTGGCACACATTGTTGTCCTTTGCTGCTGTTTCTTTAGCAAAAGTGTCAGCCCATTTTAGCCTTTCTTTTTTAAAACTCTCCTACATCTCTAACTTATTCCAGTTCGTTTGGCAGTTCGTCAACTATTTTTCTTTTGGCGTTTCAGTGGTAGTTCAAGACGGAAGGCATTTTAAGCATCTCAGTCTTTTCCCTGAGTGATTTTGGATGTGAATGTGATTTTTCCTCCCCTTAACAATTCAGCGTTTTTTTTTTTTTTTTTTTTTTAGTATACTCAGAGTTGTGCAAGCATCACCATGATCAGTTTTAGAACATTTTTGTCACCCCCCCCGAAGGAAACTCCATACCCATTGACAGTCACCCCACATTTCATCCAGTGTCCGTGGTCTCTGGCAGCCACAAATCCACTTTCTGTCTCTCTGGACATTTCGTATATACATGGAATCCTACGCTATGGGGCTTTTTGTGACTGATTTCTTTCACTTAGCATAACATTTTCAAGGTTCACGCATGTTGTTAGCATGGACCAGTACCTTTTTATGACCAGATAGTATTTCATCATATGGGCATACCGCATTTTGCTAATCCATCCATCAGCTGATGGACATTCAGGTCGTTTTCCTCCTTTGGCTCTTGTGAATAATGCTGCTACGGACATTTGTGTACAAGTATTTGTGTGTGTGTGTGTGTGTGGGGGGGTGATATTTGCATTTCTCTTGGAATATCTCCGGTTAGGAAACCTGGCACATCAAACCCACTCATGACTAGATGTGTTTACTGCTCTTGAGTTAACCTGCTAAGCGATTCTCTCAGCTTGTGTCCCTGAGCCACTGTGTGTTCTGTTGAGCTGAGTGCTAGCTGGGTTCTCCCCTTCTGGGGCTCTGGCCTTGCCTTTGGGGACTGGGGGTTCTCCTTTTCCTCCCTGCCTGACTGCCACGCCTCATTATGTGTGTAGGGGGGCCAAGAGTGGCCTTACTTCCTCTGCCCTTTTGCAGACTGTGGACAGTGTTCACAGAAGTTTAAGCTAGAACCATGTGTGTATGCTCCACTTAGGCATGAAAAAAAGGGTGGGACTTTGAATTTTGCTTTTTGTGGGTGCTCAGGTGTTTTTGGCTGTAGTGGTGGGTCTTTCAGATCCACATAGAGTTTTGGGAGGGGTAAAGACCCTGGCTCCTCTCTGGGAGCATGAAGAGGGACTAGAGGAACTGTTGCCCTGTCTTACCTCAGTTTTGACTTTCTCGTGGTTATGTTAACGTTTTTTCTGCAAAACACCTTGGGGCATAGAACCGCTGTCTACCTAGAGATTCTCCCCGATTTTCTTGGTCCTTCCAGGCCTGCTTTGCCTAAACATAAAAGCGCTTACTAGGCTCTTCATAATGAACTCCTTTAAGAAATGGGAGTCGTTTTAAGGAAGAGGGATGGTGCCATGTTTTCTTTTGATGTTTTTGATTTATAACAGATTTATTTTTCCCAAGTTGGTGTGAAATTATCGAGATGATCTTGGTCTCTTCTTTGAGTCAGAAACTTTTTGCTTCTTTTTAAGTGTTCAAGAAATTGTGAGGCAAGAGAGGAGAGGTGGAATGGTGGGGGAGTGGTCTGCAAAAGTGACGTGGCCCAAGGGTGTCCCAAAGACTTTTGGGAGGTGCAGAGTAGAGTGCATGGGGACATGCACTCTACTCGAGGAGTGTGGATGTCTGTGCCTTACCTCGAGGTTCCTGGTGAAAATTGGAAGCCAAAGACCAGTGTGTCTGTTAGCATTTGGAATCTTATTTATTACATAGTGCTTAAGTTTGGAGTCAGAAACATTTCTGACTCAACGATGTTAATCATGTTTTTTCACACTGGTTTTTCTGGCACAGCTCCCTGTCCCAACTTGACTCTCGTGCTCAGGTCATTGTTTTGGCTTACCCAATGGGGAGCCCCAACAGACAGCTACATTTGGCATTTTTCTCTGTAGTGGCCAAACAACCAAGAATTGGCAAAGTTAGATACCTACCTCAGTTTAGAAGGTAGGTGTGAGTGAATGTGTGTGTGTGTTTGTGTGTGTGTGTATGAATATCTAAGAAGGAGCTACTTTTATAATCTTTGCATTGTTTAACTGGAAATCTGTGTCCTGTTCTGCCCAGCTGCCTTTGTGTGGTGTACCTATAACCTATCCACATCCTTGTGCCATTTCAAAAGCAAATGCCACATCCCTCCTCCTAAAATTGCTTATTAGAGCTAATTTTAAGAATTGAGTTAGAACTGCCCTCTAATGTAATGCAGAATATTTCCCAATAATGCCTAGGTTAACAATGATAGTCTTGCTGTATTGTGCAAAAAGGGCTTCTGTTCAGACCCAGCTGGGTTTCAGGCTTAATTCATTGCTCTATGGTGGGATCACCACAGCTGCTGTGGGGCCCTTTACAAATGCAAAAAAGCTGTCAGTGTTTGTTTCATCAGCTGCATAAGTGATGAGGCCAAGTTGAGGAATCCATTCCAGTGTTGCAGCGTGCAGGCTGCGCCATTATTGTTTACAGAATTAGTGTGTTGGAGCTTTAAAATAGTTGGCACATCGACCGCCCTTTTAGAAGCACAAAACTAAGGAACAGGACCCGTTGGTTGTCCTTGTCATGTTGGCCGGATCCAGCCCAGCCCTTGTCTTGAACAGCCACGGCTCCAATCTGTGCTGTGGGACTGACCTTTTGGCCAAGGTGGGGGACACTGAATTTCTTGTCCCTTGAGATCCCCCTCCACCCCAAGCTTAGGTTTGCTTTCATTTGTTTTTAGTCCTTTATTTAGAGTGATTGTAATTGAATTTTAAAGGCTTCGTCAGCCTCCCAGGCCCAGATAAGTATGCCCCAGATAGGTATGGGGTTGGCAGCTGGGACTTCAGATATCTGCAGTAACCTTCTAGATTCTGCTTTGTGGGATTTATTTTGCCAAGTGATAATGCTTTGGGGATTGCCCTCATTTCTCCCCACGGATAGAGAAGTTAAGGCTACTTCTTGGCTGCAGAAAGACCCACCGGACAGGTCCCCGTCCAGCCAATTAGGGGGTGTTCCCCAGGGTCCCTCAGTGGATGCCAACCCCTTTCCACAGGGACCTGGTGTAGCCTTGGCTGCATGTTCAGTCCCTTTTGGGTCAGGCAAGCGTGTGTTTGGGAACTAAACATGCATACATGATCTTTCACAGGCTAGTGTGGCATTGTCCCAGCTTCCCCTGATTTATTTCTAGCCCCCTTGTCAGCTCATGGGTCTTTCTAAAAGTCCTGCTTGGTGGAAGCTGGAGGGCGGCGGTGGCGGCCAGTCTGTATAGGTTTTAAAAGCAGAGCCTGTCAGGTCTCTTCAGCCAATGGTGATGAATAATGGTGCTTCCTTCCTCCCAGCTGGAAATGTCCTGAAGTGCTCTCGCATATTCATAAAAAGGATGGCACGAGGCTCTGGGTCTCCAAATTAAAGGTCAGCACTGCTCAGCTCCAGACCTCAACCACCGTCACATGGGCTCTTCTTAATTCCTTTATGTCTCCACGTTTTGCCCTACGAATCCTCTGGAGCACAAGAGGACATGGGTCTGATGAATCCCCTGTGGTATATGTGCTAATTAAGCAGAGTTGGGCGGGGTCCTTCTATGGCCTCTTCTTTTAAAGAGCTCTTTTGGGGGCGAGGATGGACAAGTATAATTTAACTCTTCCTTAACGGTGAACTTCAGTGGAGAGCAAATACAAATAACAGTTCAGATCTTTAACTTTTTTTTATTTTTATTATTATTTTTATTATTTATTTGTTTGTTAAAGATTATTTATTTATTTGACAGAGAGAGACACAGCGAGAGAAGGAACACAAGCAGGGGGAGTGGGAGAGGGAGAAGCAGGCTTCCCAAGGAGCAGGGAGCCCGATGCGGGGCTCGATCCCAGGACCCCGGGATGGGAGTTGACCTGAGCCGAAGGGAGATGCTTAACGACTCAGCCACCCACGCGCCCTTTAACTGCCTTCTTAACACCCTCTGGCTGGCCACCACACACGCGCGCACGCACGCACCCCAGAACAGTAGTGGTGAAAAGGAAAGTGGCCCACAGTGAGCTCGGCATCCCCTCCCCCTGGGGGCGGGGAGAGGCTCGTTTGTAGGGCCTCATAAGGAAGCCAGTGTTAGGGTCATTGTTCTCCACCTAGTAGTGCTTGGCCGCACTTGCGGGAACCGTTTCGGCCCCACCCGTTTCTCTCCTGGCTGGGGTGCTTGTGTATTTCCAGCTTATGGAACCTTTGATCAAAGCCCCTTCTGCTTTTAGGGCAGTCCTCCTGAGTCAACAGCGTGTTCTTGTTCTAGTTTGTTTTGAAAGTATGGCCTTCTTCTTTGAGTTTTTAGCAGTTTTGTTGAATATTTATCCAGATGATTGTGTGTTGTGTGCGCGTGCATGTATGTGTGTGTGTTCGTGTTTATTCAAGTGAATTCATCATCTCGTGACCCCGAGGGACCTCCTAGAAAAGTCACTGCTCTAAGTCAGTGACTGAATACCCTCCCTGCCACTTACTAGCTGAGCACCCCAGAAAATCACCGGGCCTCAGCTTCAAGCCAGCCTCAGTGTTCTCCACTGTAAAACGGGGTGCACGTGCCTCCCCGAGCAAAGGGTAGGTGTTTTAGTGTGTGTGCCCCCCACGTGGCAGGCGTCCCCTTCCCACCTGCACACCGGTGTGGCTCCTACAGGGCTTGGACTGTGCAGCCTGCTGCGTGGCCAACTGTGAGAGAGAGGGTGAGCTCACCGCTCCGCACATAAAAAAATGTGTCCGCAGAGAGCCTGCGCTTCCTGGAATGTTGTTCTTCTGACCTCAGTGTCCTCCGCCCATCCAAAAAAACTAAAAAAAAAAAAAATCTTAGGCTAGCAGGTCACTAGCACCCAACGTAGGGCTGAGAGCCTTAACTTCTCCCACACAGCTGTGGCTCAGAGATGGGCTCAAGGGAAGTGAAAGGTCTGGGGATGCCAGTAGGGGGGAAAGGAACGCCCAAATCCTAACCGGCTGGCTGTGCCCCATTGCTCCCTTGCAGGGGTGAAACAGTCCGCTCAGAACGCTGGGCTTAGCGTCGGGTTTCCCAGTGAAATGTCAGCCTCAGCATGCCCTGGGAATGGACTGTGCCGGTTCTCGTGATTTCCGGTTGACTCCTTTCAGCCCATGCTTTTGGAACTGTGGGAGGACAGTTCATGGGCTCTTCTGCCTTGGGGGGTCGGGTGTGATGGAAGAATAGGATTTCACCTTGGTTTCGTCACAGAGGACTTCACAGAGAGGGCCTCCTGGCCGATTGCCTGACAGCTCTTTGTCACTGTCCGTTCATCTCGATGGGCTGGGGGTTGGTTAGTGGGCAGTGTGCATGCTGATCCCCAGAGGGCTATGTATTTTACCTACATTCCCGAGGGTGGTGTTGTGTTACTTGGGGGCCATTCATCTGAGGGTTCAGCACAAGGAAAGTTGGTTCCCTGGAATGCACATTGACACACTCCCAGGACGCTGGTGGGTCAGAACCTCTAAGGTCTTCACCCCTGAGTTTGGAGGGGAGATGAGTCATTGGTACTCTCTGGCCTCAGTGGGCATGCATGAAGCACAGACTGCTTCCCCGCTCCATGGTGGACGGGAGTGAAACCTTTGCTCCTAACTGCCCATCCACTCACTGGAAATTGTGGTAAGAGGTGGCGGGCCTCCACTTTGTTCTTGCTGTGGAAGGCCCAGATACCCGTCGCTTGATGCAGAAATTTAAAGCCAAACCTCCGAACCCTCGCAGACGGCCTGTTTGACCCTAATTAGCTTTCCTCTAAGGGCAGAGCTAGATTTTCCGATGTTAAGCGCGCTCACAACACAACCGAGAAGCTCATCTTTGACCTCTTAGTGTTGACAGGGGTTATCTTGCTGCTCCTAACAGGATAGAAACTCAACTAAAAAGTTCATTTGCCCAGACGATTGTCATTTCCTTCTTAGGAGTGCGGCTTTAGTCCGGGACTTCATCTAGTTCCGAGGGCAACGGTTGCGCCCTCCCCTCCCCCCGTCCCCCGTTAAGCTGCTTTCCATTATCTGGTTGTGGCAGAATGGACTGTTGTTTTGGGGGGGGGGGGGTGGGGTAAGGCCTGGGGAGCTGGGGGTGAGAGAAAGGAGCTGCTAAGACTCCGTTCTGCCTTATATCTGAGAGGATGGTGGCTTTAGAATGGGGGTAAAATGGGAGGGAGCTAGGGTCGCTGAAGCATGACCGGCCTCCAGAGGCCCCTGGGACTTCACAACAACAACAAAAAAGGGAGCTTTTGGTAGAATCTTTCACATGCACACGTCTTCCTCCCCTGCATCCATTCTCCTCCTGCTGTTCCGTAAATCTCCCGGTTGGCAATTTTTAACACGGGAGCCTCCTTCCTGTGCCTCTCTTGGCAGAATGCTCACACGCAGCTGCAGAGAATCCCCTCCTCCTCTTCACAGCATCTCTCATTTAAAAGCATTAGTGGGGCCACCAAACAAAATAAAAACTTGAGGGTTGTTCAGAAGTGCAAGCCAAGTTTAATTAAAACTCCAGGAAGTTGGGGGCTATAACTCTTTTTGTTAAATCTCTTAAAGTCAGGCGCACGCCAGGGGCAGGCAAGGTGGAAAATGCCAGGGAGGCTCTTCCCAGCGGCTGTTCCCAGCGGGCTGTTCCTAGGGAAGGCCTCGCTGTCTGGTTCGTGCTCGGGGAACACCCCAGAGCTTGTGCCATACCCGGCCGTCACCTCGCAGTGGCCTGCAATGGTTGCCGCTTTGTTAGGTGGTTGCTTCCTTAGAGGAGGAAGAAAAGCCTAGAATAGCTTTCTGTCTCCTCCCATCCCAATCTGCAAGCCCCATACCCAGTGCTCTGCCTCCCCCCCCCCCCCCGCCAGTCCCTGACCAAGCCACTGGGCTGTGACACGTCTTCAATAAAACATAAAGTTTCTGACTTGACAACTGTCTTCTAACATTGGCTCTTTGTTATTTAAAAAAATTTTTTTTATCAAAACAGTTTTTTTAATTAGTATTTTTAAAGTAAGCCCTGTGCCCTACGTGAGGTTGAACGCACGACCTGGAGATCAAAGAGTCGCGTGCTCCACCCGTTGAGCCAGCCAGGCGCCCCTAACATTGGCCTTTTCATCTTTTCGTATACTTTGAGGTCCATCTGAGCATTCTGGGTGATGGGCTGGTTCCTTGGTCTTGGAGATTGTTTTACACATGTTCACAAACAACTACATTTGCTCCGTCGGAGAACACTCTCTGTTACTATTCAGGCAGCATTTATGGCCATCTGAAGTGCTCTCACTGATGATGTAGACCACAGCCCAGTCAGGATCCAGAAGCAAATTGCGGTCTAGCCAGACCTGGACTGTCCCCAGGACAGAATTTTTCTCACAGATTGAGAAGATCAGTAAATTTAATATTTGGTGACATGGCCTTAAATTGAGTTTTGCCAGGAGGTGGTTCAGCTTCATCTCAGCTTTGAAATGGCTTTCCTGAGGAGTTATGTGGAAATTGTGTGTGTGTTGTTTGTGTTTCTACACACAGAGTTTTTATGTAGGGAACATAGCCTTTCCTTACTGCTTCTGTAGGACCTAGCACTTCTTTTCTTCAGACAAAATGGTTTACTTAGGATCATTCCTGGGTATTCGTGTATTTGACCCTAACCATTTATTTGAGGTAGTCTGACAGTCTCTTCTCATTTCATAGGTATGGAATTGAGATTTTTAAGAAGCTTAATAGTTTCGAGTCCCAGACCCTCAGCTCTATGGTGACTGGGCTCTAGGTGACGGGGTTATGTTTTTGCTCTACCTTGAAAAAGCTGTGGGACCTTATCTACGGTTGAGTCTCCTTCGTTGCAAAGTCAGAGGCTACGATTGGAACAGTTGCCCTGCGGAATGCCGTAATTTTTGTCTTCTAGACATTTGCAGCTCAACTTCTCTTCACTTTATTCAGTTTTATTTCCACAAATATATATTATCTACTTCGTATGATTTGTCCAGTGACGTATTTTTACTCTTGTGGTGTGGAAGGACATGGGAAGGACTTTCAGGATTGAGACCAGATGAGTTCCCACTGGCCTAAAATCCTCCCAAGCCTCATCACACAAGGGTCTTGTTAAAAGGGAGCTTCTCATTCAGCAGGTCTGCCTTTCTGCCAGGCTCCTGGGAGATGGTGCTCCCTCTCACAGCAAGGGTTTAGGAGTAGCTCTGGGGAGTTTGTGCTGTGGTTCGCCCTTCTCCTAGCTCTGCTCTGTTCCAGTCAGAGCAGCTTCTTAATCATTGGGGAGTTCTCCTGAGATCTCCGCTACCAAAAAAAGTTTGAGAACTATCATTTTAGGGGATCCCGCTTTCTGAACCAGCAGGAACGGTCGGTTCCATGACCAACATGGAATGACCACGTTGGTCATTCTTCCTCAGCTGAAAGATGTTTAAAAGCACTGGTGGGATTGTAAACCCTAATAAACATTGCTTGAAAAAAGCCATTTTTTGGCCCCGTGTCCTATATGCTCTGCTTTCTGAGGACCATTCTTCAGTTTTTATTCTGGAAAGAAGCCTGGTGTTGTTTCCTTGCAGACAACTAGTTATAATGCACTGTCTGTATAGTGTTACGCATTTCCCAAAACTCTGTCATGTCTCATTTGGTAAACACAGAGCAGTCTCAGGGATTTCTGTATGGAGCCCTTGCTGTTTTGCTGGTTTCTATCCAGAACTCATCTTTTTTTTTAAAGGTTTTATTTATTTATTTGAGAGAAAGAGTAAGAGAGAGAGGGAACACAAGCGGGGGAGTGGGAGAGGGAGAAGCAGGCTTCCCGCCGAGCAGGGAGCCCGATGCGGGGCTCGATTCCAGGACCCTGGGACCATGACCTGAGCCCAAGGCAGATGCTTAATGACTGAGCCACCCAGGCGCCCCTATCCAGAACTCATCTTGAAAGCTTTTATGTCTTTAAAAGAGGAAAAGTTCTCTGTTGGATAATAGCTACCATCGAGGGAATGCATACCTACATAAACATACAGTATTTTACCTATTCAAGTGGAAGTAGCAGCTTTCCCCAGCTTGCAGTTGAGGAAACAAGGCTGGGAAGAGGGGCCCAGGATTGAGCGCCCCTTCCCTCCTCCCCGGTAAGGTTTGAATCCTGGTGCCTGGAGGTCACGCAGCCAGAGCCCTGGGTTTCAATTCTGACTCTGGTCATTTACTTAATCTCCTAACTCCCTCAGGGAAACTGAGACACAGATGATTGGGAAAATGGGGGTCCTAAGTATAGCATTCGTGTCATTTAATTTGGAATGTCTGCCAACTTCCTGTACATTTTATTTTTATTACTATTTTATTTATTATTACTGCCATACTGTCACTGAATTTATAAACCTAATTCCTCCTCTCAAGGCCCCTCCCCCCAAGCCCCCAAGAAATTTTTAAAAACACATTGTCCCTAGTGTTGAAAGCTGGATCTTTTTTTTTTTTTTTTTTAAGATTTTATTCATTTGACAGAGAGAGACAGCAAGAGAGGGAACACAAGCAGGTTTTCCTCTCAGATTAAAGGTATGATGTTAGGTTAGGAGATTATATTTATATATTGTCAACATTACAAAATAAAACCCGGTAAGTGGCTATTTATGGAGAAGGAAACTGGGCAATTCAGAAGTGATGCCTACCAGATTTTTGCGGGTCTTCATATTTTACTCATTTTCTGGTGTGTGGGGGAAATTCCTTCTGCCAGGCAGCACTGCAGCTTCCTCAGATTAAGAGCAACTGCCTGTCCTGGGCTCCCCCAAACTCATGTGCACTGATGCCTTGAGACTATTTTTAAAAATATTTTTCATTTGCTAACAGTACTGAATACACACAGTGGGTTTTCTGGAAACACGGCGAATAGCCAAATGATTAAAGATTCGTAAATGGGACGTGCATTTATAAAGTCCTACAGTCGTCCCCACCAGTGTCCCCTCTGGGACATGCTCTTATTTATAAAAGGAGGAAGTGATCTTTAAGTGATGGTGTCTTATAAAACTTTTTTTTGGGGGGCTCCAGGCTGGCTCAGTCGGTGGAGCGTGCGACTCTTGATCTTGGGCTTGTGAGTATGAGCCCCACTTTGGTTGTGGAGATTACTTAAAAATAAAATCTTCGGGGGCACCTGGGTGGCTTAGTAAGTGTTCGACTCTTGATTTCAGCTCCGGTTTTGATCCCGTGAGTTCAAGCCCCGTGTTGGGCTCCTCCATGCTGGGCATGGAGTCTACTTTAAATAAATACACATATATGTAATAAGTAAATGAAATCTTAAAAACCCACAACTGTTTTTAAGGCTGCTTTTTGGAAGCCTGATTTTTAGATGTAATGTATATTAGTAGCACCCTGGACTTGAGTCCCCCAAAGATCAATTAATTTCATTCTTGTGGGGATACTCACTGAACATGTTTTTTCTTTTTCTTTAAGACTTTTTTTTTTTTTTAATTTGACAGAGAGATAGCAGGGAACCAGGAACACAAGCGGGGAGAGGGAGAGGGAGAAGCAGGCTTCCCGCAGAGCAGGGAGCCCGATGCCGGGCTTGATCCCAGGACCCTGAGATGAAGACCTGAGCCGAAGGCAGATGCTTAACCACTGAGCCACCCAGGCGCCCCGAACGTGTTTTTTTTTTTTTTTTTTTTTTTGCGCCCTTCTGTATCTCTTTCAAAATATTTCTGACTCTCTTGTCTTTGTTTTCTGTCTTTCAAAAAATAGGTTTTTTGGACGTTAAGAAATATTTTACTTTGCATTTTGTGAGAATCTTGGGGATGTCCTTACTGTTTTTGCATGCTTTTTAAAAGAGGCGTGTGAAGAAACTGGTGCATTTTTGTCTGTTAACTAGAGAATTACGTGATTCGGTTTTATTTTCATAGAAAAGCTAAAGGTTCCTATGTAGTATTACCTAATATTTTGTTCTGAAGAAACATGTTCTATTCATAAAACAGGAAGTGTGTGGGAAAAGGGCATTCAGCAGCATGTTGGGTTCCCAGATCCAAATTAATTTGCCTTCGTTCAGATAATTTAACACAGCCTAGTAACTGATGTTTCCAGAGTGGTTTATTATAGAGTAGCCCAGGAAGTAAAAGTGTGATTTTAAACTTGAGTTTCTGTGTGAAGGGGGTAATTTAGACCAGAGCCAACAATTCTGTTGGCTGACTTTTGATTCTGGATTTTTCTCTCGGTGTTGATCCTTGGCACCTTTAGAGGTTTTCACTCCCCCTTTGCTGTCCTCCCCCCCACCCCCCGGCCATTATTCCCTCATTGCATCAGTGGGACCCTTAAAAAGCTATTGACAATGTAATGGTCTAAAGCTCCACCTGCAGTTAGAAGCCGGTCATCCTTCTGGAATGTTCTGTAGGAGGCTGGTACAAGGGTCTGGTCTGAATTAGGTTTTGGTCAGGTAGGCCTTTAGTTTTGTGGTCTCTGGAGAGGCCACTGGACTGCAAAGAGATGCCTTCAGGCATCCCTGTTTGTGTAATAGGATTAAAATGGGTTACCTGGGTCTCTGTGACCTGGGGTCACAAGCTTCGGGCCCAAGTTGCCACAGGAGGTGTGCAGACAGCAGGGAAGAGATATTGGATCTCTCTTGCAAAGCGTCTGGGCTCAGGATCCAAGACTGGAGAAGGAGAGGCACAGTGCAAGGGGCAGCAGAGAGGAAGTTGCCCTTGGGGTCAGAGGTAAGACCAGAAGAAGCTGGGAAACGTCCTTACCTAGAAAGAGGTTCTGTAGACAGGCCTTTGGATATTCAGCGTTTCCTTTCTTTTAAAAGGCCCTGTGCACAGCTGAATTGGAAAATTTCCTACACACACAGCTTCTTCATTAGATACTGATACCGGTTAATTCAGAATCGCTTGTAATTGGAAGCAGCTGCTATTTCCCAGCTGACGAGGTGTTTGAATCAGATGCTTTGAATTAGCTGGACTTGGATTATTCATATTTTAATTAAAGTCCATTTTATTCCCCCCCCAGTCTCTTGCCTCTCCAATGACCAGGATTTTACAGTAATACATTTGAAATTACACGAGCATCCCAGTAGAAAGGCATAATATAAGTTCAAGGACTTGCAGTTGATTTTGGTCTTGCATCATTAAATAGTGAATTTAGCTGCATTGCCAATTCCCCGCTCTCACCCTCTGAATCTTGCTTCTGTCATGGGGGAAGATTTCATTCCATTTAGAAAAGTTGAGACTTTTGTTCCCTTTCCTCCTCTTGGGATACAGGCGTATTAGCCTAATTGCTTGTGTCACTGCTACCAGGGAAGGTGCTGCATGAAATGGGATAAGCAATTTTCTGGTACTTTTCTTCATCTAATGGGGTTTGCAAATTAAGCCATGAATAGTGGGGCTTTGGGGCAGTGGGGAAATTTTCTTAGAAGAAAAAAAAGTTAGCAAGTGCAAGGGTGAGGCTATTTAGTGCTTCTGTTTAGATACAGAATGTTCCACAAGCAGCTTGCAGGGAAAACCCGACTATCTCAATTTTCAGGGGAAGAAATAAGAGGGAGATTGCCTTGCCTTGCTCTCTCCGTGATGCTAATGAGGAAAAGAGGCAAAGCTGGAGGGAAGGAGATAAATGGATGTTTCCTCCCTTCCTTTCCCTGTTGAAGGTAGCTAACTTGACTCAAGTTTGACTTGACAAATGTTCTAGGTAATTTAATTTCGTGTTAGTCCCTCTCCTCCCCTTGAGTGTCCAAATTTGGCTGACTTGCAGAAAAACCACGGCAATGCAGACGTGCCTGTTAGAATGCGAAAGCATTCTCCGTGATCTCGGAAATTTAAAAAGGGTGTAGGAGACTTGAGCTTTGTCCAAAAGGGAAAGCATATACCTGTCAGTGCATTTGGGGAATTATGTAAATCACCGTCCATGTGTCCCGAAGGATTTGGCACTGTCAAATACCGGAGCACGGGGGAGAGCAGGGGAAGTCAGTCTAGGCTGGCTGTTTCTGGGGGGAGGAAGTAGAAGGTGACCACTGAAACAGGGAAATAGTTCATCCAGCCTAGTCCTTCCGTTTTTCTGTCTTCCCAGAGCTTGTCTGAGGGTCTAGAAGTAATTGGCAGCCCCTAACCAGAGAACCTCTTTCTCCTGTGCTTATTACTCTGCACTGGATCAGAGATTTGGAGGCCCCACAGAAGGCAGCTGGGAGTTTTCTTGGCCCATGTACATAGTCAGGGACTGACACAGAGACTGGCCTTGGAGGAGAGACAGGCTGGAGTGTTGTCTTTCGGGAGGGTCCTTCTGCGTGTCATCCGTGCCCCCTGGAATTTTCCAGTGGCTTATTCAACACGGAATTGCTGCGGTGGTTTCTTGGTCATAGGCCTGGGACAGTTCGGTTGCTTTTTGGACTTTCCCCAGGTTACAAGGCCATCAACAGAAAAATTAAACCCCAGGTATACCTTAAGGAAGACGGAACACATCTGACAGGGCAAAATGTTGTTATCATGTATTTCATTGGAAAGTTATGGTTCTTTCAGATTTTTAGTGCTTCACAAATAAGTGAACAAGCACTTGGTTGCATTCTCTCCATTGCAGTAACTACCACATTCTTGAGTGCTTTTGCCTGGTAATGAATAGCGTTAAGCCTTCAAGTAGATGAACTATGTATATTCTCATACACCTTTGCAAAGCAGGATTTATTTTTATTTTTACTTATGAAAAGACATTGGCTTTAGGTATAAAATGGCCTAAAGCAGTATGCGGTGTGGGGGCGGGGGGTGGCTGGATGTGAAGCCCAATTTGCTCCATTGTGCTGATTTTATTTAATTAATTAATCCATTCATTTATTTTCCAAGCCAAACTGTATCCAGCTTTATTAAAGATACTTTTCTCCATTGTGCTGATTTTAATAATGAGATGATATTTCCGTCCCCCAAAGGTGTCTCCAGGCTTAGAGATGTTGCCTCTTCTCTCCTGGGGAGAGCCTCGACCGTTTCCCGCCAGTCTCTTTGTCAGGATACTCCAGTGGAAAAAGGAACTAGTAGTTAAACGGGACTCTTTAATCAAGGTCCAGCAGGCCTCATTTTGCATTTTAAGGTTAGCTGTTGGAAATAATAATAAGGTGACATAATGATTTTTATTAATTGAATAGCTGTTGCTGAAGCATTATATTTATTGCACTTTCCAAAAATATTTTAAGAAGGAAGACAGGAAACATTTCTCAACTATATGGCTTATTAAGAGATAACCGAGTTTGGAAAAAACCAATCAAGAATTCCATCTAGTTAGAAAGGCTTGAGGACAGTTCAGGGGAAAGTTAGCAAGAACAGTATGGATACATGGAGAGAAAGCAGAAACAGCTTCTTTTCTGGGGAAGAGAGCACACTGTTGGAGCAAGCCATAAAGAAAATGGAAGGAAGGGCGCCTGGGTGGCTCATTTGGTTAAGCGACTGCCTTTGGCTCAGGTCATGATCCTGGAGTCCAGGGATCGAGTCCCGCATGGGGCTCCCTGCTCAACAGGGAGTCTGCTTCTCCCTCTGACACCCCTACCCCTGTGCACTCGCTCGCTCTCATTCTCTTTCTCAAATAAAATCTTTTAAAAAAAAGAAAAAGAAAAAAAATGGAAGGAAAAAAATTAACCCCACTAAGGAATATGAATTCAGTGAAATCGTATTGGCTGAATATTGATAATTAAGGTAGGCACAGTTAAGGAGGAAGAAGGGTCTGGACTGCCCTCCACAGCCTCCCATCTGCCAGAGCTGCTGCCTAAGGGAATTGATTGTAGGAGGAGCGGGTGGGGGAGAGGTTCCCCAGCTGCAGAGCCTGGCAGGTAGCCACTGGTGGCCATGGGGACCTCCACCACCGCCTTGGGCCTAGCCCCACCCTGGCTGCCGAATGCCTCATGTTGTCTGGGATTTTCATTTGATGGGACTGAACCCACCTTTGGTGGAGGTGGTGAGTGGATTAAGGGGAGGGGAAGAGGTTGAATATGAATGTTTGTCAGCGAAAAGAGAAGGAAAGTCAGACAGTATAAAGAAGGAATTTCATTTTTTAAATTAATTTATCTTTTTTAAAAAAGATTTATTTATTTGACAGAGCACACAAGCAAGGGGGAGAAGCAGGCTCTCTGCTGAGCAAGGACCCTGGGATCATGACCTGAGCTCAGGCCACCCGGGTGCCCCTAAAGAAGGCATTTAATTAGAGGATAAAAAAGAATTCCAGAATTAAGAAAAAGAGAGACACCTTCGGTTCTCAAAAACTTTTTAGTGTGGGGAAGAATTGCCCACGCCCACCGCCACTGAACCAAGAGATGCTGGTCCCACCTAGCATTAGGAGAGGACACAGCTGGTATTAGAACCTAGCCCTGTGGGGTGCTTTTAGTTATTTACTTTAAAAAGTGTTTGTTGCCTTCTCAGCAAAATATATAGGAGGCCCTGTGGTGGGGGGGGGGGTGGGGGATTGTGAAGGAGGGACAGGGAAGAGAGGGAGGGTTAGTGGCAGGTGTCCAGGCAGAGGAACGAGAAGTTGTAGGGCTGATGGCTGTCTGCCCTAGGCATCAGCAAAAAAAAAAAAAAAAAAAAAAAAAAAAAAAAGTTTACATTTGAAGTGGAATTCAGGAAGGAAATGCTTTGAGATTGATTTTTTTTTTTTTGCACAAGAAAAACTAATTATTACATATCTATTGATAGTGGGCATTGATAATGGACAGTAAGCTCCTGGTCCTCATTATTCTATCTCCTGACTCCCCTGTACAAGGAGGTTCTCTAATGTATACATACAGACCTAGGATTTCAGTCCTCTGGCCCTAGGAGGGCGTGTGCATTTTCAACATTAGTGAATACGAGGTGGTCGAAATACTACATTCCTTCCAGCAACATCTGTGTCCCAGGTGATACACATCTTTGATAAACTTTGATATTACCAGGTTTTTTTTTTTTTTTTTTTTTTAATTTTGTGCATCCGACTCGTAAGGCGTATGGATTCTTGTGGTGAACTTGACGGTACAGCATACTTTCTGTTTTCAGTGATATTCTGGGGTCACGGACGTGTCCAAGTGTATTACACCACTTGCATTTTGACTCTTGTCACTTCCGTTGGCTCTCCCAGCCCAACTGTCTTGTCCTGAAATGACTTCATTGTTTCCCCACGCTTGGGTTGATTGGTCACGTTGATGAGGCACTACCCTCCAGTCTACTTACTGTTGGAGATTGTTGTTGTGTTTTTTTTTTTAGATGATGTTTCTTTTTTTTTTTAAAGATTTTATTTATTTATTTGAGAGAGAGAGAATGAGAGATAGAGAGCATGAGAGGGAAGTGGTTCAGAGGGAGAAGCAGACTCCCCACCGAGCAGGGAGCCCAATGTGGGACTCGATCCCGGGACTCCAGGATCATGACCTGAGCCGAAGGCAGTCGCTCAACCAGCTGAGCCACCCGGGCGCCCGATTGTTGTTGTTTTTTAAAGACTTTATTTGTTAGAGAGAGTGCAGAGTGAGAGAGAGAGTGCACGAGAAAGAATGAGCAGGGGAAGGGCAGAGGGAGAGGGAGAGGGAGAGGGAGAAGCAGGCTCCCCACTGAGTGGGGAGAGCTCCATCCCAGGACACCAGGATCATGACCTGAGCTAAAGGCAGATGCTAAACTGACTGAGCCACCCAGGCGCCCCCACTGTTGGAGATTGTTAGGGGAAAAAAAAAAGTGTCACTTTTCTGTTCAAATATTCCAAACCGCTCCTTGCTTATGGGATAAAATCTAAACTCTGAAACATTACCTAAAACCCTTCATTAGATCTGTCTTACCTTATCTCCTCCTGTGTGTCAGACATTCGTTTTCAGCTGTCAGGGTCATGGTCCTTTAAAACTATGGTCCTTTGGCCCATTTCCTTGTTCCATTTCACTGCCACTGAACCTCTGCCTCCCCCTTCAAGTCTCAGCATCATCGAACTCTGTGTGCCTATTCTGTGTTGTTGGTTATCACTAGAGAGCGTCCACCTTGTGCTGGGCACTTGGCCTTGATCTGGGAGAACAGCATGAACAAAGGTACGGGGTTCCGTCGACAGGCAAATACCTGTATGGTTCATCTTTGGGACTCCTGGCACTTGGCAGGCAGTCAGTAAATGTTGTTATCCTGATTTCCATATTAACCAGCGGCTCATCCAGATGAATGTGATTAAGTCCCTTTCCCTGATGTTTTATATTAGGAAGAATGTCACATTGAGTAGGTGAAGGAATGTTGTGATGTACACGGGGACCCTCCTGGCTTAGACTCCAAGATTAACATCCGGTTGTATGTTTGTGTATCACCCAGGGTCTACTCTCGCCCCCCCCCCCCCCCCATTTGTGACTTTGGAAAATTTGGAATGGTGCTCTTAGTTATCCATTAAAAAAGGATAAAAATAAATAGACTGTTGCTTCTGTTGCGGCACTTTTAGTGGTAATAAAAAAAAATAATTTCAATGACTTTGGCTTTTTTTCTGCCAAAGTAAACGTTGGCTCTTTTTCAGCTGTAGTAATGTAGCTTCTCTCAATTTGTTCGAGTTATACTAAAGCAGGGCCAAGTTGAGAAATTAGTTTCTCGGTTTTTTCCCTTCCAATTTAGAAAAAAAAAAATTAGATTTTGGATACTCTTGTTCCTATAATCTTCCCGGTTCTCTCCTCCTTTTGCATTAAAAAAGATGATGAAGATCTGGCTAAGTTGTCAGTGGAAGGAACAGCGCGGTCTGATTCTTAGGGTATCTCTAGGAGGTGGTTGTTGGTGTTAATCTTCAAATAGATTGTTGTACCCTGTATTGAAGGTAAACTAGTCTGTTTCTTCTGAACCTTAAGATGGTAGGTCAAGGGCCATCTAACCTTTTGGTTTTTAACATGTGATTTTTGCTTTTCTGCAATGCAAGTTCATTGCTAGCCTGGAAATCCAAGCAGCGTCAAGTAATGACCACTGTGTCAGCAAGCGCGAACTCAGCGCCCTTACGCATTAGCTGGTATTCGAAAGATGGATTTGGGGTATGTTAGAGAGTATTAGGGGTGTCAGGGCTTGATTTTGGGGAGCGTGGCAGGGCCGAATGTAATGTGCCTTTGGGAAGCAGCTTCTAGTCAGCCTGCCCAAAGGTGGGCTATAAGCCCCTTGAACTTGAACAGTAGGTGACTGGTTTGGCCAGGTGACCTGCAGAGAAAGCCATTTTGGGTTTGCCCCAGATGATCTTTCACTCTTCACTGTTTTTTTGGTTCACATGATGCCATTAAGGTACAACTTGGTGTCCAAAAGAAAAAGAATGTGAATACATCGTGGCATACAGAATTCAATTTGATTTTTTTTTTTTTTAAAGACTTAATTCACTTATTTGTCAGAGCATAGGCAGGGTGAGCGGCAGGCAGAGGGAGAAGCAGGCTTCCCGTCGAGCAAGGAGCCCGAATGGGACTCGATCCCAGGACCCTGGGATCATGACCTGAGCCGAAGGCAGACGCTAAACTGACTGAGCCACCCAGGCGTCCCTAGAATTCAATTCAATTTTGAATTTTGAAAAAATGTCAGGGTCAAATTCAGAAACCTTCAGAGCAGAATATGAAATCCCTCCATATTTCCCCTGTACTCCCGTTCAGTTTTCTTTCCATATATTTACATGCATATTTATGCAGACATATCTATTCTATTGTAAAGTGTTTTTTTGGTAAAGATTTTATTTATTTATTTGACAGAGGGAGACACAGTGAGAGGGGAACACAGTAGGGAGAGTGAGAGAGAGGGAGAAGCAGACTTCCCACTGAGCAGGGAGCCCGATGCAGGGCTCCATCCTGGGATCATGACCTGAGCCGAGGGTGGACGCTTAACTGAGGCACCCAAGTGCCCCCAGCCCATCCTTCCTTCCTTCTTTCCTTCCTTCCTTCCTTCTTTCCTTCCGCTTGTTTTATATGAATGAAATGGGGCCATGTTGGGTGATTTAGCCTTTTCTCACATAACTGTGTCTTGAAGATCTTTCCACGCTGCCCTTGATAAAAGTCGCGTCCCGTCCCACAAGATCTGTGTCCTGTAACTTCTCTAAGCACTTGCTCATGATTTCCTTACTAGACAAATGCTTGCTGGCATTTAGGAGCCGCTCTGCAGACATTTAGGTTGTTTCCACTGTTTTGTGTACTTAGAAACAAATTTCTTTCTGGACATCTTTCACACATGTGGGCATATTGGCTTAGGATACCATTGGAAGTACCAAGTCCACGGGTATGTGCTCAGTTTTTATAGCAGGAAGAGCTTTTTCTGTCCAAAAAGGTTTAACCAACTTGCATCCCCACCAGCAGTGTAGGAGAGTCTTTATTTCCCTCCCTTCTTGCCAACACTTGGTATTATAAAGCTGCTTCGGTTTTTGCTTGACGAATAAACAGGGCTCGTCACTGTTGTATAATTTGAATTTGTCTGTATTGCGTGGTCTTTGTTGGTCTGTTGGCCTTGCATATTTCTTTTGTTCATGACCTTTGCCCCATTTTTTTTTTTTAAAGATTTTATTTATTTATTTTACAGAGAGCTACAGCGAGAGAGGGAACGCAAGCAGGGGGAGTGGGAGAGGGAGAAGCAGGCTTCCCGCGGAGCAGGGAGCCTGATGCGGGGCCGATCCCAGGACCCCGGGATCATGACCTGAGCCGAAGGCAGAGGCTTAACCAGCTGAGCCACCCAGGCGCCCCTGCCCAGTTTTTAAAAAAGATTTTATTTATTTATTTTAGAGAGGGGTGGGGGGGGCAGAGGGAGAGGGGGAGAGAGAATCTCAAGCGGACTCCTCACTGAGCGTGGAGCCCGACTCGATCCCACAACCCTGAGACGGAATCAAGAGTTGGGCACTTCACTGACTGAGCCACCCAGGTGCCCTGACCTTTACCCATTTTTATAGTGGTTTGTCTTTTTCTTGTCAGAGCTTTTTATGTTCTGGATGTTTCTTTCCTTTTTTTTTTTAAGATGTATTTATTTGACAGAGAGAGACACAGCGAGAGAGGGAGCACAAGCAGGGGGAGTGGGAGAGGGAGAAGCAGGCTTCCCGCCGAGCAGGGAGCCCGATGCGGGGCTCGATCCCAGGACCCTGGGACCGCGACCTGAGCCGAAGGCAGACGCTTAACAACTGAGACACCCAGGCGCCCTTGTTCTGGATGTTTCTTAAACCCATTTACAAATATTTCCTCTTACAGAAAGTTTAAAATTTTTCTGTAGTCCAGTTTGGTTTTCCTTTATGGACTTTGTGTCTTGCTTAGGAATGCTTTTATGACCTCAAGAATATGAAAATATTCTCTAAGAAATTTTATTTTCTTTTATTACTTCCCACGTAGTTAAGTATCACCCTCCAATTTTTTAATCCTCTCTGCACTCCCCATCAACCACTAAAATGGTATGAAACCTCAGGTCTCTGGAATCTTCTGGTAATGATTTCTTTTGACAGCCACATGTTTACAGATACCTTAGGGTTGATCCCCATCTATGTACAAAGGCTCAAAATGTACTTTTAATTTTATTTATTTATTTGTTTGTAAAAACACTTTTATTTTTAAGTAGACTCCACGCCCAGTGCGGGACTTAAAATCATGACCCCCCAAGATCACATGATCTACCTACTGAGCTAGGTTACTAGCTAAAATGTTACTTTTTAGAGTTTTGGTACTCAGTTACTATCATGACCATCATTATCCTGTACTAAATGATGTATTAATCTTCCCATTGGATATATGTGAAAACAGCTCTGGCCTGTGCATTAGAATTTCTGGATTGGAAATCTATATATAAAAGTGTGCATAAATTCTGTTTTCTTTTAAAGATTTTATTTGCGAGAGAGTGAGCGCGCGCGAGAGAGCATGAGCAGGGGCAAGGGGCAGAGGAAAAGGGAGAAGCAGGCTCCCCGCTGAGCAGGGAGCCCAGTCCAGGAACTCCAGGATCATGACCTGAGCTGAAGGCAGATGCTTAACCAACTGAGCCACCCAGGCGCCCTATTTATGACTTCTTTGGTCCTGAAGAAGAAGGACGAAACAGATGATGAGATAAAGGGGTAGCACGCGTGGTAGCACCGTGTCACATACATGGAAGGTAGAAAACAGACAAAAGGAACACAGAAGTCGGACCTGGCCTCTGACAGAACAGCTCACCTTGCCGCCACACCTGGGTCAGTAAGTCACTTCCAGGACTGGCTCTGAACCCCGTGCCTGGTCTGTACTCAGTGCAGCTTGCCTTTGTTGTATGTATTTACCATCCACCTTTTCTTTTGAAGGGCAGAACTGCTTTAAAAACATTTTTAGAAAACTGCTTTAGGCTTGTGTTTGTTTTTTTTTTTTAACTTTTCTTTCCTGAACTCTAGTTTTTCCTGATTTTTTTTTCCTTTTTTGATACTTGCCACTTAACCATTGGCATGATGAAGGTCTCCTAATGTCTGCTTTTGTGATGTAATGAACTATAATATGGGTTATGAGTGTAACTAGGCTATGAGTGTAAAGTAGATCTATAAAAAGCCCCTGATGATGGGGCTGGGCCTCTGTGGTAAGATGTCACTGCGTTTGTGCATGAACTCTGAAATTGCTTTTCGATGCCTCAGAGACCTTTTGTTTGTTTTCTATTTCTCTACTATATTCCCTAATAAGTGAAGTTATAGGATAACTGAATTCTAGAAAAGAAGGCAGTGTCTTTTTTTTGTAACCTTCTGCTTCCATAAAATTCATATTGCACTAGAACAATTTGAAAAGCCTTTGGAATCTCTTGTAAAGGAATTTTTGCAGGCATCAACATGCATTATGTATCAGACTTCTATATTAAAACCCACTTGATGAAAGCACAGCGGATTTATGCCGCTTGACTCAGCAACCAGCAACTTCAGAGTAGAGAGCTAGGATTGTTCTTGATAGATTGGTGATGCTCCATTTGGTGATGCTCCGTTTTCTAAACGTGTTCCCTTCCTAGCACAACCCACCAGAGCCTCACCCTGGGAAGCTTTCGTGTCCCAGCTCGCTTCCCTGTACTCACCTGCCTTATCTTTGCTGCCTGTCCTGTTGTCCTTGCCCCATCTTCCAGACACCCGGGAAAGTGATCCCGTCCCAGCCTTAAAACCCTTCTGGAGTCTCCCCTTGCTCTCAGCGTGAGGGAGCCTTCTGGCCCATTCCTGGCGGGCTTCTGTTGACTCGGCATCTCCTACCCCCCCCTCCTCCCTCCCTCCCTCCCTCCTCCAGTCCCAAAAACCTTGAGCCCTTCTTGTTCTTCTTGTCTGCTCTAACATGTCCTTTTCTTGATCTGGAAGGCACTTGAACCTTTTGCAATCTGGTGAAATCCGTTGACCTCTTTCTTAAAATGTTTCCAGATGTTTAAAGTAGAACATTCAGGATTACAAAGGGAACCCATTACCTTGAAACAGAGCCATCAGAATATTAAAAAGCAAGTTTGTGATATGGCAGCATGGGCTTCTGAATCCCCTGTTAAATAACAAGCCCTAATTGCGGGGGGGGGGTGGGCATCTGATCATTGTAATTTCAGAGTGATGATAGCAAACTGTATTTCATGCTCTCTGCAACCCACTGTAATGGGATACAAGAATATTTATTTTTTTTTGGATCTCAAACTCACAGTTACTTTTAATATCTGGTTTATTGCCTACATTCATAGTTGGAGGAAATGCTAAGTTTCAGTAAGAGGTTAACCAAAATGAGGATGTAACTGTTCGCTTATCCAGGTTTCCAGACTTAAGAGCTCCATGAATCTTCTCCTTGAACCCCCTGGACACCTGTCCTTTCTTCCTGCAGCTGTGCCCTGTGCCCAGGGCTCTCTTCGTCCCAGTGTTCTCCAGCCTCAGCTTAAATGTCATTTCCTCAAAGTGGCCTTTCTAGGTCAGGAGCCTGTGATTACATGCGGTTGGCAGCACTCTCTCCTTATCTGCAGCCTTTTGAATCGTGGATATTTACCAGAAGATTTGTAGGATACCTGCTTCCCACGGGGGGGGGGTTCTGTGGCTGTGTGAGCTTTGGGGGTGCAGTGACTGTCCACCCATCAATCCCCAGGGCCTAGTGCAGTGTCACAGGCACTCGTTAGACACTGACTTCATCGATGACCTAGAGGGCGCCCTAAGGAGTGGGGGCGAACCACGTGAGAAGAGATCAGGAAGTGTGACAATCCCAGGCAGTGGCTCCAGGGCCCACGAGTGAGAGGCACGTGGGTGGGTAAGGTGAGAGATGAAGTAGAGCATAGCCAGGAATGTTCTAGGAATGCAGACGTGTTATTTCTTTGTCTCAGTCCCTTCCAGTGGGATGTAAGCCCCACACATCCGTATATGCAAATTTTTGCAGAAGCACAAATGTTTGTGTGTGTGTGTGTGGTCATATGTGTTAGACATTGGTCCCACTGCCTTGCATTGCCTGGCACCTGATAGGTGCTCAGTGTCTACTAAATGTATGACTGTAAGTTACTTGGGCTGCAGCTTGCTCATTTCCAAAAATGAGGGGGCGTCCTCGCAAGGCCCTTTCTAGATTCTCCCAAGGTTACTCTCCCCCTGCAGCTAGAGAATTTACCATAGGGCATTAAGTGGGCCCTCAGGGGTTCTCAGGGTGAATGATGCGGATTTTGCCTTGTGCAGAGGAAGGAAGGGAGGAATGGATCCTGAAGCAGCTGGTATAGAGGGGAGGAGAAGGCCCTTGGAGCCATTTGGGTGCTAATTGCCCAGGGCCTCAGGTCTCTGATCACCTTTTCTTCTAACGGAGCGGTGGAGCCTTGTACTAGTTGACAGTGTGCTGAGGCCTGGGGTACAGCTGGGGTTGCTGGTCCCAAGTCCTGGCGGGAGGAGAGAGGCCGAAGGGAGATGTCACTGGGGCAGTTCTGTTGGTGGGTTTGGTGAAACTCGGTTAACAATTCTGTCTGACGAGGTGGCACTTGTACTGGGCCTTTGGGAAGTGATTTCGTCCTGTAGCCAGGCTGAGCGTGTGGGGGAAGGATTCAGGTGAACTAGAAGAATAAGGAGCAGATCTGTGCGTAGTGTCTTTAGGAAGCAGAATCTGGAGGGCTTCTTGGGAGGGGAACAGTCTAGAAGGAGTATCTTTTAGTTTCTTTTAATGCCAATTTTTTCCTACTCTTACATATTTTATTTTTAAAGTTGTATTTATTTAAATAATCTCTACATCCAACGTGGGGCTTGGACTCACAACCCCGAGATCAAGTCACATGCTCTTCTGACTGAGCCAGCCAGGCGCCCCTCTCTCACGTACTTTATTTATTTTTAAAGATTTTTTTTTTATTTATCTGATGGTGAGAGAGGGAACACAAGCAGGGGGAGTGGGAGAGGGAGAAGCAGACTCCTGCTGAGCAGGGAGCCCCGACGCGGGGCTCGATCCCAGGACCCTGGGACCATGACCTGAGCCAAAGGCAGACCCTTAACTACTGAGCCACGCAGGCACGCCTCTCTCATGTATTTTAAAAAGACTTGACTTAATCGGGACAAGAAACTGAGTGTACTGCATTAGTTATGGGGAAAAAAACCCCAGATAAATCTATAAGCCAGTGAACCACTCATCTTCATGGGAAGAGGGAGGGAGAGGATTCTTAATTTTTTAATCATGTTAATTTTTATTTTAATCAATAAAAATCAGTAGTTTGGCCTGTAGCCACCTTAGCAAACATCTGTTGGTGTATGATTTACATACAAACACGCCGATTCCGAGTATTTACTCCCTTGAGTTTTGTAGCCCTATATCCCTTCATGTAACTCTCACCAAATGATAATACGTTTTCATCACTCTGAAAATTCCCTCACACCCTCTGTAGTTGCTCAATCTCCTTCCATCCACTGCTTTGATTTCTGTCACCAAAGGTAAGCCTTGCCTGTTCTTCACAGTTTATCCTCGCAGATTCATTCGTGGTGTTGCATTCATCATTAGCTCGTTCCTTTTTGTTGCTGAATAATTTTGCGTCATATGGACACAACACAGTTTGTGTACTTGCTGCTAGTATTTTCTTAATTTAAGATAAGACACTGTTCTAGAAAGATTTGCATGTGTAGTTGGCCAGAATGTTTGTAAAGCGCAGGGGCTTTGGGTCATTTCCCGTTTCTGGCTGTTAGTTGAGTTCGTAGCTCGTATGTTTCATTTCACACGAACCCGTCGCTCAGTTTTGTAAAGTGCTCCACTCATCTTGCACCCTTGAACGTTTCACCTGCTCCACGTCCCTGTCAACTTGAATATAGTCAATCTTAAGCGCTTTCCAGAAATGGTTAGTAGCCTTAGTATCTGGCCAGAGTGAAGCTCATGTGATGAACAGTTGGTTTTCAAAGAGGCTAAAAAAGGTTTGGAAAATTCACGTTAGATTGAGCTTGTAGAGTTACTGAGTGACATATTGGTGAAAGTGTTTGCCTTTTCTTGGGTTGGAAGTAACGCCTTTATTCATCTTCTTGAAGCTTTGACTCTCCTACTTAAAAAAACAAAAAACAAAACCACCCTCACTTTTCACACGTGGTATGTCTTTGTATTGAGTAAAGCACAGGGGCTGTTAAGGGGCACAATCTGCTGTTTTCCCCGCCAGTTCTAAGTGACTTAAGATGATCCAGTTTCTTTCTCAGCGTGCATCAGACTTCAAATAATAGTTAAGTCAAGAAGGGAGAATACCTTGGACCAAAGGAGGTTGGAGCACTGGCCCTCAAATGAAGGGACATAGCAGAGCCCATGACACCCCAAATCACAGTGAAAGTGTAGCAGTGCACTGAATAGGCAACTGGACCTCCCAGCTCAGGGGTAGGATACCGCCTTCCTGCATAATTCTCACATGCATATTTTATTATTTTTTTTATTTTTATTTTTAAAGATTTTATTTATTTATTTTTATTTGAGAGAGAGAATGAGATAGAGAGTACAAGAGGGAAGAGGGTCAGAGGGAGAAGCAGACTCCCTGCTGAGCAGGGAGCCCGATGTGGGACTTGATCCGGGGACTCCAGGATCATGACCCGAGCCGAAGGCAGTTGCTTAAACCAACTGAGCCACCCAGGCGCCCAACACATGCATATTTTAAAGCAGTGTTTTTTCCCTCAAGTAGCAACAGAGAAACCACAGAAAAAAGCAGGAAAAAAAGCGATCCCTCTCTCCAAGACCCCACACAGCCCCTGTAAACATTTTATTTTTCTTTTTACAGCCGTTTCAGCCCTCCATGCAAATCGTTTTGTAATACTGTATGCGAATTTTGTTTCCCTATTTTTTCCACTAGGTACTATCACAGGCATTGCCTTACGTTATTACATATTTTCCATAATAACGTTTTTTTTTCTACCCCACTTCATTGCCAACTCTTCCTTTTCTGAAACAACCGCTTCACTTTAGATTTTCATAATGAGTGAATCTTACTAGGTCTTCCCTCTGTTTCCCAGTCCTTTGTGATGCAGCTTCTTTTTGTATTTGTTTTTTTCCATAATAACAATTTTAATGGGCATGTATCTGTTCAGTGAATGTACAACCCGGTGTTTTTTGTTTTGTTTTGTTTTTTAAAACCATTCCACTATATTTAAAGATTTTAAATTGTTTTGAATTTTGGTGACACTACCCAAGTATGACCATCTTTTGTATATTAAGCTTTTTATTTCCTTTATGCTAGATTACCAAATAGAGAATGCCTGGGTCAGTGGAAGTAGGCATCTTAAGCCTCTTGTATTTACTGATTTACCAGAAATGTAATACCGCTGCCCCCCCCCCCCACAAAGGCTGAGTGAGTGGATCACTTTGGCACCCCAGAGCCCACTGAAATATTTAAATATTGAAACTGTGAAATCCAGAGTCACCTGAAAGTTTAAGTTGTAGTATTTTCTTAATTATTGACACTGTTCTAGAAAGATTTGCATGTGTAGTTGGCCAGAATATACGCAGGACAGTCGTTTTCCTTCAAGCTTTGAGAACTGTTTGCCTTTTGAAAGCTGTGTATCCCTAAAATAATTGAAGAAATTGACCAGCTAACGGAAGGTTTACCCAGCTAGCTCCAAGCCTGTCCAGATGCCCGGGGTGTTGAAGGGCCTCACAGAGAGGAGGTACCTTTCCCTGCTAGGGCCTGGTTGCTTATTGGTGCCCTTGAACCTGTCCCTAGTTACTTCACTAGGGGTTCCCTGAACTCTACAATGGACCAAAGTGTGATTAACCTTTGTGATTGGTGATTGTGTTTGGATTTAGGTCTCCTTGCATTTTTCTCTCCCTGCCTACTGGTCTTGAGCTGATCTGTAGAAATGGCAAACCTTGTGAGGCATTATGAATTCATGGTGGTTAAGGGCATTGGGCCACTTTCAAGGACAACCCTTTTTCCTTTTTCTTAACCTAAATTGTGATGCCTGTTGATATCTGTTCAACTTTCTACTAATAAGTTATTTTAGAATTGAATATTAAAGCACTCTCATTCTTTGAAGGGACAGATATTTTGCAAACAAAGGAATTAGTGGGCATTAGTTTTGACCGGACATGGTAAATGTTTGAGCCAAGGCTTTGTTCAGTGTTCTTTTATTTGTGCAGTAAACATGGATTGTTTCTTAGTAATTCCCAGTAAGACTGTCCCTTATCTCAAAGAGCTCACTGTTTAGACAGGTTCACAAAGTGATGATTATAATGTGTCAGTGAACTGGGTGTCATGCATAGGCTATTATGGAAGCTTCCAAGAAGGGGGTAGTCTTGGAGTGAGGTGGGTAAACCCATTTGGAGTGAGGTGGATAATCAGGGAGAGCTTCCTGGAGGAAGCCAGTTTCTTAATTAAGGGTGAGTAGAAAAAGTTAGGTAAAAGGCTGGGGCTTGAATGGTGAGAGCAGCAGGACCAAAGAACATGGCAGGCCTGAGGGAGAGGAGTGAAAGCACAAGGGCCTGGAGCAGTATGTGTGCATGGGTGTGTATATGTGTGTGCACCTTTGTATGTTAGTGTGTACATTTGCTGGAGCGGAGAGGTCAGTGCAGGGTTTGGGAGGGGGTGAGGCGAGGCTGGAGAGGTAGAACTTGTTCCTGTTGGTAATCAAGAATCAATGAATCATAAAGATTTATAAGCTGGGGGGGGTAGTGAGCTTTGGGGTGGTGATGAACTGTGGGGTGGTTACAGCCTGAACTCTGATGGGGGCTGGCTTCAGCGTTAGGGCCTCTACCTGACTGTCTCCTAAAGGAGAAGATGCAGGGGAAGGTGGTTGTCACCTGGGAGACAACTGGGAGCTGGCAACAGAGGGAGGATGTTGGAACAGAGGTTGTTTTAGGAGAGACTATAATGCACTCAGAGACCCTTTTCTTTTCAGTGGAGCAGTAATAGAATTTCTTCAAAGAGGAAACCTATCTGTAAATCGTTTTAAGGATTTAGATAACCTGAAAGCAGTATAGCAGGTAACTAGAATTTGCCCACCCTGCATGGTCTGGAAACTCCCTGGTATAGAACCATCCATTGCATTATGTGGACTGTTGGTGTGAACAGATGTGTCATTTCTATTGTTAATGAAGTTAATTTTATGTAAGTGAAGATTTCAAGAGGTGTGAAGCAGTTAGCATTTTAGGGCTATTTTAACTGGGAAAAAAATCTCTCTTTTTTTTAAGATTAAAAAAAAAAGTAATCTCTACACCCAACATGGGGCTTGAACCCCCAACCCTGAGACCACAAGTTGCATGTTCTACTCACTGAGTCAGCCAGGCATCCCTGAGCTGGTGGGGGTGGGGGAATCTCTATTAAAAAAGAAAAGAAAAGATTTATTTATTTATTTGAGAGAGATTGAGGGCAGAGAAGGGCAGAGGGAGAGAACCTCAAGCAGACTCCCCGCTGAGCGCAGAGCCCGACACAGGGCTGGATCTCATCAACCTGAGATCACGACCTGAGCCGAAACCAAGAGTCAGATGCTTAACTGAGCCACCCAGGTGCCCCTGTTGGCGGGGGGGGGGGGGGGTCTTTTTAATTGAACAGCTGTTTTACTCTGGCCCTTAAGTGGAGATTGTGGTGTAATGAAAATCCCGTTGGTATTGCTCGAAGTCATGGCTCTTTGCTATACGATGAGGTAGAGTTTAAGAAATGTCTGTTTCATGATGGAGCAGGTCTTTGTTGTTGGCTGCTTCTGGTTTTATATTTGGAAAAAACACACGCAAAAGAGGGGCCACTTCTGCCAGGCCTGTCGTTTGAGGCTAGAAGTGTCTGGAAAGGTGATTCCCCATCTCCCCCTGCTCCCCTCCTTTCTCCTTCATTTTCTGATCTTGCTTCTTTTCAGTCCAAAAACAAAGTTTCCTTTTATCTTTTGAGTAACTTCCAAAAAGAAATGCTTCTGTCAGTACCGTTTTTGTTAAGTGGCTTGGTCAGTCACATTTTTATTAGCCTGAAGTAAACGCTATTTTTTATTAGTCTTGGCATGATTCTTGGCATACGTGACTGCAGTTGGACCTTTGCAGTGCTTCGAATGGTATCTTTTTTGGGGGGTATTCATTCAAGCTTGTGGATTTTTCTTTTTTAAAGATTTTATTTATTAGAGAGAGAACACAAGCAGGGGGAGTGGGAGAGGGAGAAGCAGACTCCCTGCTGAGCAGGGAGCCCGATGCGGGGCTCGATCCCAGGACCCCGGGATCATGACCTGAGCTGAAGGCAGATGCTTAACGACCCAGGTGCCCCAAGCTGGTGGATTTTGCTAGAGAAGTCGGTGACACCGGTACCCTGTCCCATCTTTCAACTCCTGGGGACTTTTTTCCTCCACACTCCCCCCCCCCCTTTTCTCTCCTTAGTTTGTGGTATGTTGTAAAATTTACTTTTAAATGAAACGTTGTGGAAATAGTACAAAGGATTTCTGTCATTTCAACATTGTATCATGTTTGTCACTTCTCAATCGTTGGAGTGTAAGTTGCAGACGTAACCCCCCCCCTTTCTCCCCAGATACTCCCGTGTGTATTTGCTAAAACATGAGACTGTCCTCTTACAAAACTGTGGTTTAGTTTACTAGATGAGGAAGTTCATAATCGGGGGGCCCTTCGAGTCATCCGCCGTGTCCCTGTACCATGTCCCATTCATTCCTTGGGCGGTGCTCCCTGACTCTCCACCCCGGCAAAGGGGTGCTGGGCTCATCATGTACTTTCCCAGCCCCTTCTGTATCTTGACCCATCTTATGGTCTTTGATGCCGTTGCAAAAATTTTGTCTTTAATTTCATTTTCCATTTTGGTTTATGCCACAGCATTCACAGCACCTCAGGGGTGGTTTTTGTCTATATTGTGGGTTCCTGCTTACATCCTCCGAGCGGCTCCATCCTTGAAGTGTCCACTTCCATTGGGGTAGGTGTAGCGAGTCTCGGAATTCCTAAACCAAGGCATCTTCATAGGTGTTGTTTCAACTCGGTATTTTTAATGATTTCTTTTTGCCTGTCTTGTCCTGGGTTTACTACTTACGTGGTTAGGCTTTTATAAGTCACGTCCATTCCTGGACCGCATACAAGTCTTCTAGGGATATTTGCCCCTACTCACCAGGGTTGGTGAGTTCCATTCATTCTCTTCCGTGCCTCTGGACCCCTGCTGTGGGGGTCCCAACCTCTTTGATTCTTTTTGGAATCCTTTCCTACTAATGTGTCAAGAATGGGCAGGGAAGTTGGAAAAAATAAACTATTACATTATTTAGTTATATTTTCTCCCTAAGCATAACACGTTCAAATTTTTCCTTTTGAAAGGCGTGTATTTGTAGTAGAGAAAATTCAGAAAGTAGAAAAATGAAAAAGACTGGGGAGCTAGGATATTCATCTTGCTCTTATGGTAATCCCAATCTGTACATAAATAGATGTAAGACTGTTAAATCACATTTACAATGTAATGCTTGTTCTTTAAGGGACTCTCCCCAGGAACGCTGTAGCAGAAATTTATTATTATTATTACTATTATTTAAAGATTCTTATTTATTAGAGAGAGAGCATGAGTGGGGGAAGGGGGGAGGGAGAAGCAGACTCCCTGCTGGGTGTGGAGTCCCGAGCCCCCATGCTTCTCGTGCGGACACAGACATGGGGCTCAATCCCAGGACCCTGAGATCATGACCTGAGCTGAAGTCAGATGCTTAACCTACTGAGCCGCCCAGACGCCCCTGTTATTATTTTTTAAAGTAATCTCTACCCCCATCATGGGGCTCTAACTCATGACCCCAAGATCAAAGAGTTGAATGCTCTACCAACTGAGCCAGCCATGCAGGTGTCCCTTTAGCAGAAATTTAGTAACCAAGGCATTTTGGGGAGTGTATACAACTTTTTCTTCATATATGGCAACAGAAATTGATGTAATCAGAATGTAATCAAAACTACATTTGAATTGTAGCTCAAGGCATTTTGTTTTCAGTTTGTTAATTTGCTTTATTAGATAGTTTCTCAGGACTCCTCTATTTTCTCATACCTTTATTTAGATAGTAAAAATAAAGTATTTCCTGAAAAAGTGACTGCTAGTTTTTGCTAGACAGTTTGTAACGAAGTCACAGGGTTGTGAAGGGTCCTGAGTTCATTACTACGGTGAGAACTCGCCATTTCACGAGTGTCTCTAGTTACGTTTTGTTAATAACTTTGTTACGTGTGCGGTGGAAATCTCAAGGATTTGGATAATTGCCTTTTTCAGTTTCTCTGAGCTGTAGAGAATAAACCCGATGCACTCAGTGTAGTTTACTTTTTATAGTGAACATTCATTATTTCTCAGGAAAACACCCTCCCCTCAATTAAGACCTGAATCAAACCACCAACAGAATTGAATGAGACACGGTTGTGTGGTATGTCGCACGTGTGTTCTGAGAAATACATTCTGTTGTGTGGGAGCAGGGGAAGCAAGAAGGTCCAGTGGTCAGGTAATTTGGGGGTACTGGGGCTCTTTCTTAGAGAATCACAGTGCCTAAGAGAAAGAAACCTGTTTAACCTGACATTTCTCAAACTTAGTTCATCAACGAACCCCGATTTTGATGGTTTCCTGGGATCCCCTTTGGGAAAGACCAAAGTTGTGTGAAGAGCATCAGCTGTGTTGTGCTCATGCCGCCTCTGCCAACAACTAATTTGTAAAAATGCAGGCGTCAGTGGGGACACGAACATTTCCAGTTTCTCCTCAACAGCGTTCCAGGTGTGCTTGGCCCAGGGAAGAAATGGCATGGATCTCTGGGTGGGGGCCTGGGGAGAGGGTCTGCGCTGGTGGAACCCCTTCTTTGGGAACCAAAACGTCCGTTGAGTCCCGGCTTTTGGCTGTGTTCTCTTGTGCCTTAGGGCATTAAGCTCATACCATCAGCTCTCAAAGTTGGCGTTATCCCCCTGTTATTCCCGAGTGAGGAATTTAAGCTTAGGGGAGGGGGTGGGGCTGGAATACAAACGTAGGCTGGCTTGCCTTCAGAAGCCCTGGTTTCCTGCTCTGTTAGGCTTGGGAGAGGAAATAAGAGCACGTCTGCCCAGCTCTTCCAAAACCTGTGGTCTTTGTCTCTGTTCCCTTTTCTTTCCACTGCACTGTAGCTTGGGGGCCACCCAGATGGCCCCACTGCAGTTTCCAGAGCAGTCCTCAGTTGGCCGGAAGTTACCGAGGCAGACCTGCCAGTTTCCTCACTTCAAAAGGGTGGGTGTGGGTGAATGAGATAAGATACGTCGTATTGAATCATTTTTTCTGTTGGTCTGACTTGCCTGCCTTGAGGATGATCACCTGGTCTCCTCTTGGTTATCACTCTGCTGTCCCTCGGAAACCTGGACTTCGTCTGGCCAAGGGCAAGGTCTCAGGCTCTCTGTGGTGGGGGCTTGCTGCCATGTCTCCCCGCAACCCAGAGTTTCTGGTGTCTCCCATCCCTGGACTTCCAGATGAACATGGGATGTGTTTTCTCATCAGTCCAGTATTTGGAAGAACCAAATCACTGATTCCAGAGTGTGCGCGTTTAACCCTCCATTTGGGGTTGAGATGGCGTGGAACTAGGTTGCGTAGCCCGAGATCTGTTCGAAAACTTTTTAGCAGTGAAGGCTGGATGTGGTTTTCCTAATTCTTTTATTTGTTATACCTTTCCTCTCCTAAGCATTTAAAAACCGTTGCTTAGGGGCGCCTGGGTGGCTCGGTTGGTTGAGCGTCTGTCTTCACCTCAGGTCACGATCCCAGGGTCCTGAGATCGAGCCCTGCATCGGGCTCCCTGCTCCGCAGGAAGGCTGCTTCTCTTTCTCCCTCTGCCTGCTTGTACTGTCTCTCTCTGTCAAATAAATAAATAAAATCTTAAAAAAAAAAACACAAAAACAAAACCCAAACCCTCTGCTTAAAGACGAATGAATTCGTAAGGTGATCTGAAATCTATTTTAAGGACAAAATGCACAGTAATACCTGTGTAAAACTTACCCACCTTAAAGGTGTGCTGTGGGCATTGAGGCAAAGCCGGGGGCCTGGGAGCAGAAAGGTTCACTCCACTAGGATTGGACAGTTGACATTTAAGCTTCGTTCCACGGAAGCGTCTGGGCTTTGCCCATGACCCCTCTCCCTTCATCTCCAGCTCCCTGAGATACTGTGCTCATTCAGAGCTTATTCCGAGTAATAAACTGCACCCGTAATTCATGAGCTCGCAAGGCCTTCTTTAACTGCTTGCAGCCGGGAGAATAATGACAACATTTAAAATTACAGATCGCTCATTTTGGGTCCTTTCTGTTTCAAGTTATGAATGAAATTTATGAGCCAATTACTGGTTGGTGGAGTCTGTTTGCAAAGACCAAGTTAGTGCCCCATGTTGTCACTGCTGCTGTTTGTGCGCGTGCAAGAGGGGTGAAGAAAGGGAGGAGGCTATCCATAAGCCTTGTTTCCCAAAGCTTGCATTCTTAATTCGAAATCTTTTTTATTTTTAAGATTTTATTTATTTATTTGACAGAGACAGACACAGCGAGAGAGGGAACACAAGCAGGGGGAGTGGGAGAGGGAGAAGCAGGCTTCCCACGGAGCAGGGAGCCCGATGCGGGGCTCGATCCCAGGACCCTGGGACCATGACCTGAGCTGAAGGCAGATGCTTAATGACTGAGCCACCCGGGTGCCCTCAAAATCTTTTTAAAAGAAGGGTGAGGGTTATCCAGACTGTATCAGGGATACAGTTATCATTTGTCAGTCAGTAGGCAGCTCTCCGGGGAGGGAATTCGGGTAGCCGGGAAGCAGAATACGTTGGGGCTGGAAGCGCCTGGGTATAAAAGTAAGATTCCCTACGTGTAGTCTCTTTACAAACCGAAGACTGGCAGGCAAACATTTAAAGCAGTGTACGTGTGTAGGTAACTAAGTTTTCAGTAACTATTTCTGAAATGGCTGTAATTACTGAAATCCTAGGTCTTTAAATATTCCAAAGGAACAGCAGGGCCACGTAAGGAGGAAGCTACAAAATGATAGGGTGTGACTCAAGTTTAGCAAATTGGAACTTGAGCTCCCCCCCCCCATGAAATTTTTTTCTCTTTTCAGAGACTGGTGAGCGAGTGAGCATAACATGAATGCATTTAGAAGGTAGACCGTATTAATCATGGGCTTTTCACTTTCTGTCACGAGCTTTAGACGTTTTGGCTTGAAATCAGTCATCAGTGTACTCCTTGGGATGTTTACAGAACATCTCGTTTATATCTTGATTTCTTTCTAGCCTCTCACCCGGTGTCATCTGGGTGACTGGAAGTGACATTTGTTTATTGACTGTGGAGGCTGCATTACGCTAATGGATAATCGCAACCCATCTTCATTGTTGGCCAGGTCTTCTTTCTTTTAAAAGATTTAGAGTGTGGGGGGGAAGGAGGGAGCACGTGCTGGGCAGAGGGGGAGAGGGCGAGAGAGAATGTCAAGCAGACTCCCCACTCAGCACAGAGCCCATCCCCAAGACCCTGAGATCATGACCTGAGCCAAAACCAAGAGTCAGACGCTCAACCAGCTGAGCCACCCAGGCGCCCCACATTTTCTTTCCTTTATAGAATTAACTCTGCGGCCTGCAATAAGTCCTTGAGAGTGGTTTTGTGTGGGACAATTCTGGGCACCATGGATTGATGGGAAGAATGAATGCAGAACTATCGTTGTCCCGTATATATTTGAAACATAAGGGAAACTTGCTTGGGGACTTGAGTATTATGTTCACATCAGGAAATGAAGGTGCTCTCTTGGTGTGTTGATGGACATGTTTTATTCTTAGCCTGTGAAGGAAATGTCTGGTTTAATGACTTAGGCTTTAACAAGGCGAGCTCCTTATTTTTCTGGAGTACTAAAAATTGTGATTAACAGAGATTGTTAGTGTTGGCGAATTGTACGTTGCTGTGTTTTTTGGGTCACTGGGAACATGGAAAAGTATAACTCTGACAGGAAAAAATTGGTCTCTTAACTCCTTATGTAGGAGGGGAAGGGGATGCCTTTTGATCTTTCTGCATGAAAGGTAATAATAATTTATGACATCCAAATCCTTCATTTTACAATTATTATAAATGTGTTACTTCAGGAATGATGAAGAAAGCTGCCCAATGTAGCGTTACTAGCTAAAAGCCTAAAGGTGTAAGTTCTGTTTTTGCTTTGATGATATTCAGGATGGTTTCTGTACATACTTCATATTGATTAAATGTACTGAAGTTTCTTTACATTCTTTTCCAAATTTTCTAATTTCGCCAGCTTCATTGATTTTACAGTGAGGCACTTTTATAACTGGGGATTTCTCCTGTATCTAAAACAGGGCTTCCTGCCCACTGCCCAAGGGAGACCATTTTAACACAAAGAAGAACAGAGAACCTCATTTAATAATACATTTATTGTGGTCACAGGATTTCTGGTGGTTCATTTTCTAAATTGGTGATGGTTGGGGTGGCTCCGTTGTTGGGCGTCTGCCTTCGGCTCAGGTCGTGATCCCAGGGTCCTGGGATCGAGCCCCACATCGGGCTCCTTGCTCTGCGGGAAGCCTGCTTCTCCCTCTCCCACTCCCCCTGCTTGTGTTCCCTCTCTCTCTGTCAATTAAATAAATAAGATCTTTAAAAAAAAATTGGTGATGGTTATGAACTACAAAGAATTTTCAGTAAACTTCCTCTCTGTTCATGCTTGATGGCAGGAATTAGAATAAAATGGCAGTTCTCCTGTGTGGTCGTAAAGGTAAGTTGTAGAAATTTGGGGCTCATTTTGACAGCTGTACAACGGTTGGTTCCTTGACCGCCCTGCCTTCACTTGCTTCCTGGCAGGAGGTCTGATTGTGTCTTAAGGCATACATCCCATAGGGCAGCACTTCTGAGACCTGCATAGGAATCACCCAGGGACCTTGCGGCAATGCCTGTGGTGGTTCAGTTGTCCGGGACAGGCTTTCGAGGATGCATTTCAAACCAGCTGGTCCTGAGCCAGGAGGGTGGGGGGCGGGAGCGTGGCCGAGGCCCATCGGCCCACCTGTAAGTTCACTTGCACCTGCTGCCCTGGGCCTTTCCTCTTTAGGAGGCTTATTTATCCTCAGGGCTTGATCTTCTAAAGCTCAGCAGTTTTGTTTCCTTTTTATTAGCACTATGTAAAATGCTTATCCACCCTCCTTGCCCAGTCACGTTTAGACCCTACTTCGAGAAGAGTTGCCCTTTTGGTAATTACTTAAATGATTATGAGTAAAATCGTTTGATGATTTTTTTAATACTGGCCTCAACATCCTGTCCCCCAGAAAAACCCCAAATCCAGTCACCATTACGGAAGGGAAGCTAGTTGAAGAGGACAGTATAGTTGAGGGGAGTGTAAGTTTTCAATTTGCAATATTTCGAGTGCAGAAGTTAACTGTGTTTGTAATTGGTCATGTTCAGTGCCTTCTTTTTAGTTCACCTGGGATGCATCCTGGCTGGCTGTAGGGTTAGTAATAGATAATCTTGAACCCAGAACTCAACCCAGTGCATAGTTTATGGCTAAGAGCAATGAGTTCACATCCTAACTCTGCCATTTGTTTAAGCTGTGTGACTTTGGGCAAGTTGTTTACATGTTCTGTGCTTCAGTTTCTTTAGCTGAGATGGTTGGGGTGAGTATCTTCCCAGTTGGGTTGCTGTAGAGGTGATTAGAGGAGCTAGTAAATACCAAGGGCCTGTAGACATTCCTAGAGTAAGCACAGGTGGTAGTGGTGCCTACCCCCCGGTAATCAGCCATGAGAACCTGTGACCATCTGGCCTTGGTTCTGCCTTGAGCTTTCCAGCCTCTGCTGTCCCTGCCTTCCCCCAGCCCCACCTCCTTTGTTCCTCCCTCCTGGAGTGGGTGGTAGAGAGTGGACATGGTTTACTGATTGCCCACTATAATTTGGGTTGATTAACCAGCACTTTCTGGGGTAACCTCCTGGAGAGGTGATAATTAATTCATTTTCTCAGAGAACTCTAGAGCAGGAGGATTCTCCATCTCTCGGCAGTCTTTTCCAGGTGGTCAAGCTGCAGACACCGGGAAGAAGCTGGCTTGTGGGGGTCCAGCCCTCCCTGCATCGGCCAGACTGTTATCCAGTGGCCCTTCTCAGACTCCCATTGCTAGATGACTGATGCTTTACTTTTGACTTTACCATGGCCCTTTTCCCTCGAACCCTTTAAAAAATCACAACCTCAAAATCCATCAACAAACATTTATTGAGCATTTCCTTGTGGGCCCAGGGGCTCTGTGGATTTCTGCCCCAAATCCCACAGTCAACCCAGGGAGCACATGGTAGCCCTGGCCGGGGTCCCCAGAGTTTTCTCTGCTTCTGGCGGGGAGCAAGCACAAGCCTGGGGTTTTGTTGGCCCGGGTTTGTTGCCTGTGATGTCCTGCTGGAAAATCTGCGGCTGCCTGTCCTTGGGAGGCTAGCCGCGGGGCTTGCGTTCCACAGCGGCCGCAAGGGGAGAATTTAACACATGTCCACCGGAGACAAACATGGGCTGGCCATTTCGAGCAGTGCCCCCTTCTCTACATATCCTGACTCGAGGGGCTGCAAGCAGTTGGGATCTGGGTTCCCCCAGATGCCCTAGCTCGCCGACGGAGACTCTCTTCACCACGTTCGATTCCATTCTAATGCACCATCGTCTCTTCCTGGAATGCAGTCCAGCGTCGAGTTAAAATTGGTTTCCTTCTCTGGTGATGTTTCTCTTGTTATTTTCATCTGCAGATGAGTTGAGGTTCAAGCTAAAATAGGGTTCTTATGTGTGAGTAAAGCAGCTTATTTCCCCACGGTCTGTGACCTCGTAGTCGGGTAATAGGCAGAGCTGATGTCCTTGTTGACCGAGTATAAAACGAAGTTCAAGGGGCCTTATACAAGGGTTTTTGGCCTTGGTGTTTTTCTGGTCCCTTTGGGTACTCCCCCCAATACCTGACATTCTGAGTGTTAAGAGATGAACTCACCAGCTCAAGTGAAGTGTTAGGAATTACTGGGACGGTGTATGAGTGTTTACAAGGGATCTCACCATCTCAAGGGTTATTTGTGCTTTACACATCACATTATGCACATAGACACATTCTCAACTTCTTTAAGGAAAGAATTTACTAGCATTCACTACTGTGATTTTAGCCACAGTGTTTAAAATGTGGAGAATTACTCAGTTTGTTTTCTTTTTTTTTTAAAGATTTTATTTATTTGAGAGAGAGAGAGAGAGGGAGGGAGAGAGAGCACAAGCAACAGGGAGAAGCAGACACCCCGCTGAGCTGGGAGCCGGACGCGGGGCTCAGTCCCAGAACCCTGAGATCATGACCTGAGCTGAAGGCAGATGCTTAACCAACTGAGCCACCCAGGTGCCCCTCAGATTTTACTTTTTAAGTAGTCTTTGCACCTGGGATGCCTGGGTGGCTGAGTCCGTTAAATGTCTGACTTTGGATGTGGGTCCTGGGATGGAGCTCTGTGCTCAGTGGGGAGTCTACTTGTCTCTCTCCCTCTGCCCCCCTGCCACCCCCCTCATGCTCTCTCTCTCTCTCTCTCTCTCTCTCTCTCTCTCTCAAAAAAAAAAAAAAAATACCTCTGCACCCAATGTGGGGCTTGAATTCACAACCCCACGATCAGGAGTCACATGCTCCACTCACTGAGCCAGCCAGGTGCTCCCCAAAACCTTTAAACTTTCTGTTGAAGTAGCACACGTTAGACATGTTGACAAATCATAATGTACATTGGGAGTTTTCAGAAATTGAACATACCTGTTGTTTAACCAGCACCTCGGTCAAGAAACAGAATCTTATCAGCTCCTCCCTAGAAGCTGTTTTCGACAGCATAGTTGAGTTTGGAATTGTTTGGACTCTTAAACAGGCGTGGGAAGTCCTTTCAGAAGAGGAGGGCAGAACAGGGTACAAGGAGGGAGGAAAGCACAAGGGGCAAGTGCAATGGAGAACAAATGAAAGGTTCGGCAAGATTGACGGCCTGTCCTTTCTCCTGTCTGCATCCTTACACTTTAAAGTTTAAATATCTGTTTTCTTCTGTTTTTAGTAGATTGCAATGAACATTTACATTCAAGCTTTAAAATTCCTTGGACCTCTGTTTTTGGGGAAAAGAAGGGGGACGGTTGTGGCTTCTAAAAAAAACCTGTATCTCACCCACCAGGAAATTTGACAGACCATTTTTGAATTTCATTATCTAGTATTTGAGGCTTTGGATGTCGCACCTGGGTAGTTTTCCCTTTTCTGATGATGCACTTCCATAAATCAACAGCACTTTTGTTTGGGGGGGGGGTGAATTTTGTATATGTCTGTACTTTAGTTTCTCCCTTTAATTATGTGATTAATTTCAGACGTTTTACGAGTAGCCAGTGAGAACATATTCATTGCCCAAATTTGCTAGGATAGCAGAGTCTGGTTTCAGTTAATTTGTAGAGTTCATTATAGTGCATAATTCATCAGGTCCAAGAAATCCAGACTCCTAGCCAGTGTAGCTTAAAACTTAATTATTTTCTTTGGAGCCAGTCAGTGACAGCTAAAACAAGCACTTGCTAAACTAGAAACCCTGAGTTGGTTTTTCTCATTCAAACCTGAGTTTCCATTCTAATGCTCATGACACAGCATGGTAGTGACATCACTTTCTCATTGAATTTTTCCAGTCTTTTGGATCCGTGCAGATAATTCCGTTTTGTTCCCTGTAATGTCCCTTAGCAGCTTTTAGTCATCTTAATCTTTTCCCTCTTTTTACATTTTTCTCCTAACAAGTTTTGTTTTACTCCTTTGTGTTGTCTTAAGAACACAACTACCATCCGAAAACCTCCTTCCTATGATGAAATGCGTTCTGTGTTTATTTATTTACTTTTATTTTTTATTTTTCAAAGATTCTATTTATTTGACAGAGACAGCGAGAGAGGGAACACAAGCCAGGGGGAGGGGAGAGGGAGAAGCAGGCTTCCCGCGGAGCAGGGGGCCCGATGAGGGGCTCGATCCCAGGACCCTGGGATCATGACCTGAGCCGAAGGCAGTTGCTTAACGACTGAGCCACCCGGGTGCCCCTCTTGACTTATTTTTAAAAAAAGATTTATTCATTTGTTTTAGAGAGAGCGTGGGGGGAGGGGCAGAGGGAGAGAGAATCTCAGGGAGAGCACTGAGCACAGAGCCCCAGCGGGGGCTCCATCTCACAAACCTTGAGTCCCTGGCCTGAGTCAGGATCAAGGGCAGGACGCTTAACGGGCTGCGCCACCTTAGTCTCCCCATGTTCTGCTAAATGAAATTTTATTTATTATTATTATTATTTAAAAAATATTTTATTTGATAGAGAGCACAAGCAGGGGAGGTGGCAGGCAGAGGGAGAAGGCAGGCCTCCCACTGAGCAGGGAGCCAATGCTCCCTGGGACTCAGTCCCAGACTCTGGGACCATGACCTGAGCCGAAGGCAGCTGCTTAACTGGCTGGGCCACCCAGGCGCCCCCTGCTAAATGAAATTTTAGAAGGTGGACTGTTGACGGCGATTCTGCTTGTATCTTTAATTAATTAATCAGTTTATTTTTAAGTGGGCTCCATGCCCAGTGTGGAGCCCAGCCTGGGGCTTGGACTCAGGACCCCGAGATCAAGACCCAAGCTGAAACCGAGTCAGACCTTGAACCAGCTGTGCCACCCAGGTGCCCCCCCAATACTCAAAAAATAAACCTCTTCGCCAGCCCTTCGTTCTTACACAAGGTCCTTCATTATTCTCATGGTTCTCATCCGTCTTTGTCCACACGGAAATGACAGCGAGGGTGAAAATGTGTCTGACAGTTCCGTGGCACTGGCTGAGTGCTGGGCAGTTGTCTTAAGCATTTTACATGTATTAACTCATCTGATCCTTACACTACCCGTGTCAGCAGGTACTGTTAACCACATGTCAGACCCCAGCTCGCAGGCTGTCTGGCTCCTGAATCTTACTCATAGCCACCAAAGACTTGCCGTTGGCACCGTTTGCCGTTTTGTTTATCCCCCTGCCTTTCCCGAGAAACTAAGACGTCCAAAGAAGTGGAAATATAATGTTGTTTTTGCTCCTTCTTTTACTTTCCTTATTTAAAAAAAAAAAAGGCGGGGGTGGGGGGCTGGTGCGCCTGGATGGCTCAGTCGGTTAAACATCTGCCTTCAGCTCAGGTCATGATTCTGGGGTCCTGGGGTCCTGGGGTCCTGGGATCGGGTTCCTTGCTCTGCGGGGAGCCCGCTTCTCCCTCTCCCTCTGCCCCTGCTTGTGCGCTCTCTGACAAACAAACAAACAAAATCTTAAAAAAAGGTATCTTTTAGAAACTTACTTCATTTACATCTGAACGTTGGTAAAAATTGAGGAAGAGATAACTCTATCCCCCTGCTCCCTACCTTGTGGTTAAATAGTGACAGTTGATCTGTTGAATGCCTGCCTTTCTTAAAAAAAAAAAAAAAAGAAAAAAAAACCCCAAAAAACCAGGGAGATTAAGCAATTGTACCAAATGTTATCAGGAGAGTCATTTATTTTTACTACATATATTACAGTGAGGGCCATAAGTGGTGAGCGAAGTCAGACCCTCCCCATTTTGAGAAGACATGAGATCTGCCATTAAAATATGCTGCCATGGGCGCCTGGGTGGCTCAGTTGGTTAAGCGACTGCCTTCGGCTCGGGTCGTGATCCTGGAGTCCCGGGATCGAGTCCCGCATCGGGCTCCCCTCCCCCCTCTCATGCTCTCTCTCTCTCATTCTCTCTCAAATAAATAAATAAAATCTTTTAAAAAAACCTATGCTACCGTGCTGTTGGTGACTGAGCTGGTTGTTTGGTCCACCATGACTCTGTGCTTGGCTGCGGCCTGTGTGCGGTCAGTAGGCCGTGAGCTGTGATAGGGCTTTGGTTAACGTAGGAAAGTTTCACTATGGCTGTTTTCCAGTTTCACTTGAAGAATGCAGTGGGGGGCCCTCTGGAAGTTGAAGAATAGTAGCCAAACACGAGTGATCTTTTTGGGTGACTGACCTCCCGGTGACGCTGGCCCCATGTCTTTTCCTTGTTATTCTGGCCTGCCTGGGCCCGAATACTTAAAGCAACTGCAGAGTCCACGTTGGAAAGCTCTTGGGGGAAAATTCCATTCTTTCGAATTTGATGTAGTACCTCTTTCTGTCTCTTTCAGCTGGTTCCAGTTTTTTCCTCCCACGTAGCTAAACATTATCTCCCATCCCGCAGGCTCATTGTTCCATCTTCTCCGGGCTGAACAACCCTGTGTTGCCTCAGCCATTTTTCAAATGAAGTTTTCAGGGGCCTCCATCATTCTGGTTGTGGAGACCCCGTTATTCTCAAAAACTCGTAACCCATGTTTCAAGCTCTCAGTATATTATAGCTAGTACATTTTGCCTGCCATTTGATTCAGGTACTCTGCTTGTAGGAATTTATTTAGATTTGGCCATAGGGATATGTATCAAGTGTATTTCACTTGTGTATCATAGTAAAAAATGGTAACCAGTAGGGGATTGGTTAAATGAGGGAACATCTGTTCCATGCAATCATTAAAATGATATGGTAGCAAGAATATTTAATGACATAATGTTGTAAATGAGAGAAACAAAGTGAGAAAACAGTATGTACAGGTTAATCTTTTTTTCTGGTAGAGTCATTTCAATAAATAAGATTTTTGTTCAGGAAGCATACTGTAAAAGGTTGTATACCCCAATCAGCAGTGTTTGTATATTGGCGCAGTCAGAACACGTTCAGTTTTATTTTTGTTGGTTTATCTGAGTAATATTTATTGATCGCCTGCTATATGCTGGGCCCGCGCTGAGTGCTGGGCACCCCTTGGGCGGCTGTTACGTTATTACACTTAACACACAGGGAGGGGCATTACAGTTATTACACAGGGAGGGACAAGTGTTTTGGTTAGCCAAGTGTCAGGGGTGCTGTGGGCAGGGAGGGGGCAGGTGCAGAGGGTGGTGGAGAGTGGTGTGTTCCAGAGTGCATTTTAGGGTTCTGAGGTGGGAAAGAGCATGCAGGACTTGGGGGAGAGGGAGGGATGCTCAAGAGGTAAGGCTTAGTTGTATTTTCTCCAGGAAATAGGTATTATGACGCAGTTTAAAAAGAGTCGGGGAAGCAGTGGGAACACAGAGGGTGCGCCCTGTCTTCTTAAGAAGCAGCTAATCCAGCTGTGGATTGAGGCAAGGGAGGTTTTCCCAGACTGGCTTGGTGGCTGTGCTGGGCGTCTTTGGTGATACAGATGAACACCAGATAACTAATTTAATTTCTAGAAGTGCTGCTTAAGTGCTTTTGCCTCCTACTACTGGTTAGAGCAAAACAAGCATGTGATTTATGTAAAAATACATGAATATTAGTTTTTATCATTACCCTGCAGAACAGCATAAAAGTGACGCTTCCTGCCGTAGCCGCTTTGCAGAATAAAATTAAGAAAATCAGTATTCTTTACAAATGACTAGTCACAGTAGAAAAAAACTGTCTGTTGAACTTACCATTTGTAGATAGCATTAATAAGCCTCCCCCTCCCATGTTACCCCAACCAAAACTGAAACATGATTTACATAGCAAAACACAAGCTGAGTGAAAGATGGCCCTGAATTCTAGCGTAGGGATGCTCAAGATGGCCCGAGGCCTGCTTTGACTACATCCGCATGCCCCACTCCTGTTTCTGGCCCATGCTCTCTTCAATTTCATGCCAGGCAGTTCTGGAGACATGGGGACACCCTCACCTTTTTATGGAAGTTCCTGCAGGTACTAAAAGGGAATGGGCCTGGGACTTCTGACCAGTGTCTTCCATGAGATGGGGTTTCAGCTTTGAAAATCGGCACTCTTCTAGAAGCTGAGAGACTGGGGCAGGAGACCCATATCATCCCTGCCCCAAATCCAGTAACTACCCCAGGAGTGCTTGATTGCCTGCTTCCTTCCACCTAGTACAAAGCCCAAGTGTGGGGAGCCTCCCTCAGATGTGGGACTGTAAATTTCTGGGTTTGAAAGAGTATCAGCACTTGTGAGGACATCTTTTTCTCTCCACAGCTTAGTATTGGATTGGCTTTTCTGCATAACACGGAAACAAATCCCTTCACACAAACCACACATGGCACGCTGATTCATTTTGCAGAGAAGTGACTTTTTAGTTTTCTCTTGACTTTTCCTTTTTTTTTTTTTAAGATAAAATCTACCTTTCCTTTAAATGTCTCAAGTCTTGAAAGGGTTTGTATTGTAAATATTTCTTTAATAAGTCACTTTTGACAGCACGAAACTTGGAGGAATTTTCCACAATTGGACCAGGTCCCTCAACTGTATCACCAAAGGTGTGGCTTTTGGCTTTGACTTGTATTTAATTTGGGTGGCAGAAAAATCAGTTTAACCTAATGAGTTGTCACAACTCAATTCTACCTCCCCTATCCTTCTTTTGTTTTTAGACAATCGTAAATCTGTTCAGAATTTTTTAAAAAGTCAAGTCTGTCGAAGTACAATTTACAACACAATGCTTTCAAGCGTACGGTTGGATAAATTTTGACAACTGCATACACCTGGGTATTACCATCCCATTGAGATAATGCAGCACTTTTTTTAAAGATTTAATTTAATTTGATTTAATTAATTAATTATCAATCAGAGCGAGTGCGTGTGTGTGCACGCACAAGCGGGGGGAATGGCAGGCAGAGAGAGAAGCAGGCTTCCCGCCGAGCAGGGACTCATCCCAGGACCCCGAGATCATGACCTGAGCCGAAGGCAGATGCTTAACCGACTGAGCCACCCAGGGGTCCCGAGGCAACATTTTTGTCACCTCAGAAAGTTCCCTTATTTATGCCTCTGCAGCCAGTTTCCCCCCTTCCCCAGTCCTGGGCCAATGCTGACCTGATTTCTAACACTATTGTAAAATTTCTTATAAATGGAAACAGTCTTGTGTCGAATTCCTTCACTGCAGTGTCTTTTTGAGACTCACCCATGCTGGGTGCACCAGTAGCTCATTCCTTCCTTTTATAGCTGAAAAGCTTACCCTTTCTTTCTATGCCTTTCTTTGGTTTTCTGTGGCTTTCTGTCTTTCTGGCCTGGTCCTTCCATTATTCTGTGTAGAGTCTGTTTCTCAACTGGGCATTAAAGCAACCTTTATGTTTCATACAAACTGAAAAAGCCAAGTGACTGGAGAGCGATCCATCCACCCTCACCCATCCAGATGAGGGTAAAAAAAAAAAGGCGGTCTTGTTCTATAGTATCAGCTGGATCTAAATGCTGGAATTCTGACTCTAGGTTAGCATCTTCCCCTTAAACCAGGCTGCCAGCCTCCCTTTTCACAAAGTAATAAGAGCTTTTTTGTTCGATCGTGTTGCTTGTTTTGAAACTTAGATTTTTGGGAAAGGGTTCAATGCAGAATATCCCGGAGTTCAGCACTAGGCAACTGTCTGCTACCTCTTGACATTTCTTCCTTCCGTAGAAATGGAAAAGCATGCCTTCTTCCAAACAGTGAGGACCCATGGAACCTTCAGTAACAGGAAAATGTCTAATAATCTCTGCTAGTATAGTTTTAATTGAGAAAGTCCCATTCTGTTGGATCTTTGTGCTTGCTTGGTGCATACACGCTGTAACATCTCATTCCTTTTTGTATGAAGAAAGTACTGTGTTGAGAGCGAGTGTATTGTCAGGTACATTTGGGGGGAGGGGGTGGTCTGGACTTGGAATCACTGTGTACTAGCTCTTCTTGCCCCAGGAGGCTCTGCCCAAACACCAGCAACTGGGACATGCTTCTCACAGGTCTTTCAATTTGTACCTCTTCACTGGTGACTTCACGTCCTGAAGAGGGCTGGTTCTGAGAAATCTGCTGTCAACACTGAAATGACCCCCGTTGCTGGTCAAATCAAAGCCTGCAGGTCATTGGAGAACCACACCTGTTTAAATCGTGGGGTGACGCTCGAACTCCCAGCGATGAGGTGCGTTTTCCCAGCGATGACGCTCGAACTCCCAACGATGAGATGCCGGACTAGTTTTGTTTGGCTTGCGAGTCTGGGGAAGAACAGCCAGTCTGAAACCAGACTTGGTGGCAGCATTCCCTGGCTGATCTCTCTCTCTCTCTCTCTCTCTCTCTATCTATCTCTATCTCTATCTCTATCTCTATCAGAACTTGTTTAAGAACGGATTATTAGAAAGTTTCTTCCAACTTGGACTTTTTTTTTTTTAAGATTTTATTTATTTATTTGGCTGAGAGCCCGCGCACGCACAAGCAGGGGGAGGGAGAGAAAGAGAAGCAGACTCCCTGCTGAGCGAGGAGCCAGATGTGGGACTGCATCCCAGGACCCTGGGACCATGACCTGAGGTGAAGACAGATGCCCAACCGACTGAGCCAGCCAGGCGCTCCCCCCTCCCCAGTTGGGCTTTTAAGAAAATAAATACCTTAAGTATGTTTGTCCTTTAGAGCCCTGCCCTGGGCCTTGCAGGGGGGGAGTTGGTTATCACCTTTGGCTATCTCCCTCAAGCCAGAAATGCCCTCCTGGCCCCAGGCACCCCTTTTGTTTTTCTCTTCCTTAATCTTGCTTGGGAAGAGTCTGCTGTCTCTGGGCCCAAGATCAGAGGACAAGTCACTCTGATTCTGGATAGCAGATTACCTCTCGGGTGATCCTGTTCCCAGGTGTGAATACCTGTGAGGATTCCAGAGGTCAAGGAACCTAGTGAAGTTAACTCAGGTGGCAAGGTTGGACTGGAATTCCGGTGCTGATCTGCCCAGAGGGCCCACTGTGGCTCCGAGGGGGGCCCCCCCGCTGTGTTGCTCTCGGTTAGTCTGTTCCATTGCTCTTTTATTTCTAGCCATTTCCCACTATCTGTCAGATACCTTACTTATTCTTTACTTGTTTTCGGTTTTCTCCACTGAATATAAATTCCTCGAGAGCAGGAATCTCTTTGTTCTTGCTCACAGATTTACCTAAAACCATGCCTGGCACTTCATGCTTCCTGAGTGTTGTTGAAGGAACGGATGAGCAAAGCATACTTTGAAATTTGCTGTAGTTCACGTTGTGACTTGGGGTCTCCGATCTGTCTCGGGCAGGGCTTCGATTCAATACCTGATAATGGGGGGTCAGTAAAAACCATGTGGTAGCTAAAACTCCTGTAGTTTGGTACTTGTGTGTTGAGGCTGACTGACCCCTGGAAAGGTACTTTGAGGCCTCTTGGAGGGGCAGGAGGGGCAGGAAAGAGGAAGCTTGAATTTGCAGAGTGGTAGAGGGAATCTGTGGAACACCGATGCCAGGAGGTGGATCTTGGAGGAAATGTTTTGGGGACTGCAGATTTTGTGATTCTTGGTTTCTGGAGAATGATCATCAGTAAAGCAAAAAAAAAAACCAAAACCCAAAACCAAAAGACAAAAAAAATCCCCAAAAAACCCCCGAAACCAACAAAACATAAAAAACCCTCCAAAACCATACCTGGATACCTGGCTACTACTGTGAGTGTCTTTCACAAGAAACAGGAGTGTGGCATGCTTGTCTGAGAATTATCGTTGTACTTACACATGTTGATTCCGTCAGAAAGAAGAGGTTAGGCATGACAAATGTCGGCCTCTTTAAGATTCGGACTGGTGGATGCTCTGTGGGACTGCAGAGGGTCAGAAACCGGGTTGGTCCCTGGGAGTTTTGTACATTTAACTGCAGTGTGGGTGTCTTGCAAAGTGATGCCTCCCCCCCGCCCTGTGCCCTGTGATATCAGCTGGCTTCTTCCCAGGATGGTGAAAACCAAGGTGGGACTTGGTGCCTCATCTTGAAGAATTACAGTTTCAGACCGCTTTGATCTTCAGCATGGGACACGGAGCGGAGCTGTGAACTCCGGAGTGAGGAGTGGAATCCGGGGTTCTGACCAATACCACCAGCGTTGAGCGGTCGTGTATCTAGGGTGCAGTTCGTATACCTTCATAATTAGGAAGGGGTGTGGCCAAGTGAGTTTTCAGTCTAATACTTTAACCCCGATTAGGAGAGTGCTTTAAAGAAGCAAGTCCTGGGGCGCTTGGGTGGCTCAGTCAGTTAAGCATCTGATTCTTGATTTCAGCTCAGGTCATGATCCTCAGGGTTGTGGGACTGAGCCCCGCCTTGGGCTCCATGGTCAGTTTAGAGTCTGCTTGAGATTGTCTCTCTCCCTCTTCCTCTGCCCCTCCTCTCACTCCCACTCTCTAAATAAATAAATAAAATCTTAAAAAAAAAAATAGAGGCGCCTGGGTGGCTTAGTCTTTAAGCATCTGCCTTTGGCTCAGGTCATGATCCCAGGGTCCTGGGATCGAGCCCCGCGTCGGGCTCCCTGCTCTGTGGGGAGTCTGCTTCTCCCTCTCCTGCTCCTTCCCCTACTCTCTCTCTCTCTGTCAAACAAATCTTTAAAAAATAAATAAATAAATAAAAGCAAGTCCTGTCGATGTGTGTCGACTGGGCCCAGTGTGCCTGCCATCTCTTTAGTACCTGCTATTATGACTGACTTTCAGAATATGATTTTTTTTTAATGGTTCCCAAATCTATGAAAGAAGGAAGTGATGCTTTTAAATTAATCTTCTTTGTTCAGATGGATTTCCTAGAGGCTGAGGACATAAGCTGAAGCCAGGATTAGAGCAAAGGTGATTCACGTGGGTCCTGCTTTCTTTTGGTTCCATTCCATAAATGTCATTTGGTTAAGTATGTTCTCAGCTAATACCACAGGTACAACTAAGTGGGGGGGGGGGGGGACTGGCTGGTACATGTTTTGATTTTAAAAAGCGAGCGTCTTCCTCGAAGATGAAATACAGATTTTGCTGTTCTTCAGTTAGCAATATTTTCTAATAAAGATTGCCTTTTTAATTCAAGGTTTGTTGCCGAAGGATGGTAGCACCTTTTATGGTTCGTACTGCTTAAAAGTGGAGATATTTTGGGGCGCCTGGGTGGCACGGACGGGTAAGCGGCCGACTCATGATTTTGGTTCAGGTGTGATCTCGGGGTCATGAGATCGAGCCCCACGGCGGGCTCTGTGCTCAGCATGGAGCCTGCTTGAGCTTCCCTCCCCCCCCCCCCCACATGCATGCTCCCTCTCAAATAAACAAATCTTAAAAAAAAAAAAAGGTCTTGAAGAAAAAAGTGAGGATATTTTGGACCATTCTTGACAGTAACAATAGTGGTATCACTAAAATCCCCTCACTGCAAAGATTACCCACCCCTCTCTCTATCGCTTTGGAATGTCCTCAGTCTCTGCAAAGAGCTCAGGTCTTGTCCAGTTTTTAGCTGACCTTTGAAGCAGTTTGATTTAGTGAAAAGGATCACTTGAGCCAGATCAGACGCCTTGGGTTTGAAGCTCAGCTGTGAGGCTAGTGGAAGGGCTGTGTGGGCAAGTCATCTATCCTGTGTGTGCCTCTGTTTCCTCCCGAGTGAAAAGGGAATTAATGGCAGTACCTTTGATGTAGGGTTTAAATGAGTGTACCGTCTGGTGCAGAATGAGTCCCTGTATTAGCAGTTGTGATTTTTATACATCCTTTTGCTGCCAGTTACTTATGATTAAAAGTGGAATGGTGCTGCAGAATTTTTAACTTGATTGTATCAACTTAGCAACCAAAAAAAAAAATTTTTTTTTAAGCAATAGAATTTTTTAGTCAGAAATGATTTCTTCCTGTCCGTGAAAACCCCTTGAGAAAGGGGGAAGAAACAGCTCTTAGAACCAGTTCACAAATGTCTCTAAAATGTAAAGCCGTATTAACTCTTCAGTTTTTTTTTTTTTCTCTTGCACTTGAGAATGTGTAAGGATCATTTAGGATAATAGTTTGGCTTCCGAGGTGAGTTATTTATAGTTTGGTGTTAACTTTGGGAGTCATTTAAGGGTTGATGCATGGACTTGTGGGTAAAATAAACTTTTGTTTGATATCTGCAAACATTGTTTGAGGAGTAATTTCCCCCAAAACTCCCTAGGAAATTTTTACCTTTTACCTTAGTAAATCTGGAGTTTTGCTTCTTTGCACTTAAATTTTGCCCTGCTTACAAGGTGAGTTCTTCCAAACCTACCTGATTGCTTATGGTGTAACCAGTGGGTTCCAGAATCCCAACCACACTGTGCTCTCTGAATCCTGAGATGTTGGCTTGGAATGCATTTTTGGGGTTTCAGTTTGAGTTAGTTCCTCTGGTTGAGTTTCTAATCTGAGGAGATGCATAGGTATTTGTTCTAGGTCCTTCTGTGCCCCCTTCTGTGCTCAAGAGGCAGAGGGAGAAGCAGCCTCCCCGCTGAGCAGGGAGCTTGACCCCAGGACCCTGGGATCATGACCCCAGCCGAAGGCAGACGCTTAACCGACTGAGCCACACAGGCGTCCTGGCATTTGGGGTTTAAAAGATGAGTGGAAAAGGAAAAGAGCAAGGAGCAAGGTCAGGGGAGCTGTGCCCCGTCGCTGCTGCTTGGGTTTGGGGGTTGCTCTCTGCAGTCACTCAGGGGATCCCGTAGAAGAAGCAGGATTTCCTCGTAGGATACCTGGGACATGTTACACATGCAGCGTGAACTTTGGGGCGTTTCTTGATTTTTGCTGTTGTGACCACCTCATCTATAAGGAGAAGCTTGCCCTGTAGCCCTCTAGCTGGAAACAGAGTCTCGGAGAAGCACACACTCTTGAAGAGCTTGTCCTGACCCTCCCCTGGAGGCACCCCCACACCCTCTCTTTAATCGCAAGGCGACTCTCTGAGGAGCGAGGAGCGTCCTTGGGGACAGGCCTGATTCACTGGTGTGGCTGTGCAGGGGCTGGCCTGCCTCATTAGAAAACGTGTTTTGGGGCCGAGACAGTGAGGGATGGGAAAGGTAACAAAACCCTCTTGGGATTCCCAGATTGCTCAGGATGTTATAAACAGTAAGTGCCTCCTTTGATCTCGGAGGGTGGTGTGGGCCCAGCCAGCGAGGGGGGTGGTGGTGGTTCTTGAGAGAGAGGTGGAGCCAGACAGCCATAATGGCTTGTCCAAAGGCTGCTATGAATCCCAGTGGCAAAAAGCTCTGTACTTGCCACTAATTTCTGTTTTCTTTGCTGTGGTTGGCTTTATTAAAAGGGCATAGGAAACAGCCTAGACATTCAGTTCCAGTCAGTTTTCTGAGCTAAGCCGGTTTGGGGGTGGGGTGCGGTGGGGTTGGTGATTTCAGAGAAAGGATGACTGGCTTTATGGCTTATTCACTTTCTTGGGGGAGGGGAGAGAGATCTATGGAATGTTACAAATCCTCAAAAGGGATTCACGAGACACAAGCAGATGTTTCATCCTGTTTGGAGATCTGGCACCGATGAGGGGCTGCTGCCTTAAACGTGATTTTAAGAGGGTAGCTCTGACGGTCACTGCATCGCATATAACCTTTTTCTGGACATGGTTCTGCGCTGGCCATTTGGTTTGTGAGCGAGATGATGGACGAGCTGTGTTTGGTTTCTGGAACGGAAATTGGGAAACGGGGTTGAGGGTTCTGTACTTGAGAAGGGGGAGCATGAAGGTTTAACCTGAGGATGGCCTTTTAACTTTCTATGAGGAAAAACCACCTAATCAACGGTTGCAAATTATGTAAATTTGATGGAATAATCAAGCTTCTTGCTCCACTGCATCATTTACCTTTTGATTTCAGAGAAGTTCAGCCTCGTGACTCTTTTCCTTATTTGAACTGGAGCGAGGCGCTGAGAGACTTGGGTCACACCCTAGCCGCGGAGTGCATCTATGTAAATACAAGCTGCTAATTTCAAACAGACACAGCTAAATTATTCGAGCTCGGTTAATTTGAGCTCCCTCACCAGCTTCTCCATTCTCAAGTGTGTTTTTCCGTATGTTTCAAAACTGAAAACTGCCTTCGGGGTCGTCCGGGCCTGGTTTGCTGGGAGCTTCAGATGCTGTGTGGCTTGGTCTACAGGGAAGGCTGACTGCAGGAACCCAGACCGAGGCTGGTGTAGACAACAGAAGCAAGCAGCATTGCTGTTTTAACCCTCCTCACACCCCGGCCACCCCCAATTCCAGGGACCTGAATATTTCATTAGGGCGCAGGTGTAGAATCTTGGTTGTGTATAGCGGTCCAAGCTGGGTTAACCTTGTTCTGTATCTGCCACGACTGATTTACAAGAAAAGAGGAAAACCTTGAATTTAGTGAGGCGGCGCGTAGAATATATGGGTGAACATAGAAAAAATGGACTTCGTGGAACTCGGCGATTGTACTCGGGGCTAGTTTAGAGGCATCTCGGAGTGGGCGCCTGTCACGTGAGTGGGTTGAAGTAGAAGGTAAAATGTTGACTGACTGTTGGTTCCTGGAGGTGGTTTTGAAACCTACTGCACTTGACACTCCTCCGGAATTCATTACAATTGCAGTTCCTAAACAAGATGAAACTGTGTATAGCTAATGACATAAAATGTTTCCTCCTTATCTAATCAGGAATCTTTCTCAGAGCAGCTAGATTAGATGTTTTTTTTTAATTTTTTATTGTTATGTTAATCACCATATATTACATAATTTGTTTTGGTGCTAGATTAGATGTTACTCAGAATGGATAATATAAGAAATAATGACTAACCATGTTTCACTTGTGGAACTAACCATATGGCCCCGAACTTTGCATATATTGCGAATGAAAATAAAGCCAATAAAGAGCAGTCTATAGTGTTTTTAGCCAGTGGCACACAAGAATATGATACTCTGTTATTTTAATCTGTGTATGAAATATGATCTACTGTTTGGAATACAGTAATTTTATGGTATGGGTGCATTTGCCCATTTTGTTTGTGGAGTTTTATGAAATTGTAGCATTTTGATTTGGGAAGGGGAGGTAGTGTAGCATAATGAATAACATTCACTCAAGAAATCTATATTTGATTGTATAAGGCAGCATTTGGGGCGCTGGACGCATGTCATTAGCAGGCTGAAAACGCACCAGGAGCTTACAAAAGAATTTTGGGAAGAAAATAACTAAGATCTCTTCAAAAATTTGAGTTTGATTCCTCTACCTTACCAATTATGGAAGACCTGGGTATGTGCCCCTCTATATTATATTGAGTTTTAATATCATCAGTATAACCAGCCGCTTCTTGTTATAGGGATATAAAGGGCATGTCAAGCTCGATTCCAGAACCCTGAGATCATGACCTGAGCTGAAGGCAGACGCTTAACCAACTGAGCCACCCAGGCGCCCCTACAATTAATAGTTATTTGTTAGTTGTCCACCCTGTATAGTAACAGCCGAACCATGCCCACGTTGAGTGTTCAAAATACTGGTTATAGAACACATTCCGTCAACGTGAAAGTGCACACTTACGTAAGAATTAAGTATTCTTGCAATGCAATTCATGTGAGGTTTGACCAGGAAATATTTAACAAGTTTGAAAATCCTTTTGGTTGGGTCATGAGACATTTGTTTTGTAGCTTTGTTTTTTCTGCTCTGTTTCAATGTTCATGTATTGGTGGTAGAGTAAAACCAGGCTGTCTGTTCAGAACCGAAGACTGGGTGCGTCAGGGGACTTAGCCGTTTGAACTTGTCAGCAGAAAACACCTTTTTTTCAGCATCTCCTTTGACCACCCCTTAAATCTGCAAACTAACTGCTGCACTCTGGGTGAATAGTTAACAAAGATGCAGTAGCCACAAAGACTTTCCTTTCAGATAGGAAAAGTTGGTCAATAAAAAAGCATGAGTTAGAATAGCGTTCTAATTTTATCATGGGAAGGATTCTCCCTACGATTGGAATTGGTGTCCAGGGATGGGTGGGAGGGTGAGAAATCTTCATAGGTCCTGATTGGCGGAAAGAAAAGCACGTAGATGTAATTTCACACATACTAAGAAGTATATGGAATAATGACTGCTCGTTGGACCTTAGTTTTCGAGGGACGGTAAGAAGAACAGAGGGAATGTGTCTGAGCACCTGCGGCTCTGATTCTGTGCCTGGTTAAAGAACAGGGTGCCCACATCGTTAAGAGCAGGACTGGCATCATTCTCTAGACTAATCTTGTATGGATTTGCAATGGGCTACAAAATGTTTTATAATTCAGAGTGTCTCTCCATGTGCCCAAGATGGTCTGGACAGATGCCTGGGTGTGTGCTTTGACTAGCATTCTCCCTGAGTCCTTTCCCTTCCTGCAGGATGGGAGAATAGCACCTACCTTGCAAGGATTCAGTGAGTGTGAACCACATGAACAGTGCCTAGAATAGTGCCTGGCATATGTTGTGAGTGGCCAAGAACTGTTTCTGGGATTTGTCTAAACACAAACCCCGGGCAGTATTTTCACCCAGTGGTCAGGGAGCATCTGCATCAAGCCACTGGCTGAGAGTCAGACTCACTCTTTCTCAGTCTTCTAGCTAAGAAAAGATAGCTTCTCCTGGGGTGATCCTTTGTACAAGGAATCTGTAACATGGCGGGTGTGGGTGTTGGCAGGGGGAGGTTTCAGGATAGAGGAGAGATGCTTTCTTAGCCACTGCCAGATTATGTCTTAAAGCTTCCCGCCACCCTGAATTCCAAAATATCAGACATAACCATAATATAAACATAACAGCATCCTCTTTAAACCAAAGAAAGAGAAAATTCCAAGCTGTTCTGAATTATCTGGTTCATTTGAGATTGGACTCTGTGCGATTCGGTCCTAGTGTCTAGAAATGCAGTTCTTCGTGGTGTGCTTGGGTAGCAGACTGGAGGTTACTTTTCTCTACAGTGTAGTGATTGTAGGTTTCCCAGCAGAATCATCCTGGCTTTTTCCTGCTTGCTCCCTGAGAGCTGTGGTAAAGGAACCTCTTAGATCTGTGTGGGTGGTGGGCTTTTGCCTGCTGGGCAAACAGGCACAGGCTGATTTCCCAAATGCATTTCTCCTGCGTTCCTTGCTGCCTCCATGAAAGCATATCTGAATTGTGTGGGAGTAGCTACCTCTTGTGCTTTGCTTTTTCCTTTCTTATAATCAGAATAATGGGCTGGGGGGTGGGGGTGCAGGTGCATGCGGGGAGTGACTCACCTTAGCTTAGCTTGGGCTAGATCCTGTACTCCTGGGTCTGGGGGTGACTCTCTGCTACTCCTGAAGCGTAAAACCAGGGGAGGGTTCTCCAGCAAGCATCTTGCCATTTTCCCTTTTGTGCTTCTTCCTTGAGATTCCCGCCTTGTCCTGTACTTTAGTGCTCAAAGTTACTAAAGATGTGAAGGTAGCCACTGGCCAGGTGAATATGCCTAGTCTCGGATGTTACGTGCTATCTCTCTGTGGAAAATACACATGGCCTTTCTAGGTCTTTGTAATATGAAAATAGAGCTAAAGAAGTGGAGCTGTATATTGATTGCATGTTTAAATGATACTATTTTAGATATATTTGAGTTAAAATTGTTACCTGTTTTAGCAATTTTAATGGGGCTGCCCGTTTGATAATTTCAAATGGTTCTGTTTCTGTTGGACAGCACTGGTGTGTTCTGTGCAAGAATTTGGGGGCACACCTGTTACCTTTCCCTAAGTGGTGGACTCGTATTGAGGTATAACGAGCATGCAGTAATATTCACCTATTTTAAGTAAACAGTTCTAGGAAGTGTGATAAATGCACATTGTCCTATAACCCATCACAGTCAAGTGCTCCTTTGTAGTGAACCCTCTCTATTAACTACTGATCTCTTTCTAAGATTTTCTGACTTTTCTAGAATATCTTACGTAGAATCACAGAGTATGTATCCTTTTGAGTATAGTTTCTTAATATATTTTAGATTCGTCCATGTTGTTTGTGTTAGAAGTGCATTTTTTTTTCACTGCTGAGGGGTATTCTGTCGTCTGGATGGATCGTAGTTGGTGTCTGTCACTTCATCAGCTCACAGACATGGTCGTTTCTAGTCTTTGGCACTTACGGCCAGAGCTGCTGTATATAGGTTTTTGTGAGGTTATGGTATTCATCGCTAGGTATTCATTGCTTGTGCATGTTTATCTTTGGTAGTCTTTTCCAGAATGTACCCTTTTGCATTCTCCAAGCAATGCATGAGGGTTCAGTTTGCTCTTGAGGGTTCCTTTGCATTTGGTGGTGTCATTTTAAAAGGTGTGTAGTAGAATCTCACTATGGTTTTAATTTGCATTTCCCTAGTGACTGATAGATGTCGAGCATATTTCCGTATGTTTATTTGCCCCTTTTAAAATTGGGTTGTTTTTGGGGTGCCTGGCTGCCTCAGTCAGTAGAGTATGTGACTCTTGATCTTGGGGTTGTAAGTTTGAGCCCCACATTGGGTGTAGAGATTACTTAAAATTAAAATCATAAAAAAAAAAATTGCAGATAAAACCAAAAACCAAAAGGACACTCGTTCAAGGAAAAAAAAGTCCTTTTGTAAACTTAGACTTGTACCTGCACTAAGAAATTTTGAATTGAGACCACTATTTGTGCACGCACACGCAAAACTGAAAGACGTTTCATGAAACTTTGCCTTATTAATAAATGATTTCTGTTTATCCATGACATACTCTGACCTGTCCAGTTTTGTTCTGTTTAATTTAAATGAAAAATGCTTGTCAGGAGACCTAGCATATTGATTTCCTATGAGGGACGTTCACAGCTTGTCTTGGATTTATGGACGTGAATATTTAAAGGTATTGTGTACTGGGCATCACCACATGGAGGCCCTTCCTCTTCATGGTGCTGTGTACCGGAGCGTGTTCTTTTTGCCAACTCTGGGTATTTAAATCTTGCGCCTCATTTTACTTCACAATTAAAAAGGAGTATAGAGTGTCCTTACTAGGCCTGGTGTCAAGGAAATTTCTGCCTTTTCCCCTCCATCTCAGTGGTTCCTGGGAATCCTGGGTTCTCAAGAGTCTGTTTTAGGGCATTTGCACATTAAGAAGTATTCCTGTTTTTACTGTCACTCTCTCCTGAATGTGCGGCAGGGCGTTCTAGATGCACTATGATATGTGATATCATATCAGATTGAAGTCAGGTAGGAGGATCCAGCTGACTGATTGACACCAGACAGCAAGGAGATTTGCAGAAGTAGGAAACATTGCCTCATTGTTCACTAAATTTTTTTATTTTGGAAAATACAGTTTTCATAAGAATGTTATTTTTTTTTAAAAGATTTTATTTATTCATTTGAGACACAGAGATAGAGAGAGAGAGAGCATGATCAGGGAGAGAGGCAGAGGGAGGGAGAAGCAGGCTCCCCGCTGAGCTAGGAGCCCGATATGGGGCTTGATCCCAGGACCCTGGGGTCATGACCTGAGCCACCCAGGAGCCCCAAGAATGTTATTTATGTTAATGTGTGGTGGTTATTTTCTAAATAATATATACTTTAAATTTTTCTCAGTTTTAATTTGAAATTTTTTATTTTTATTTGTTTAAAAGATTATTTATTTGTCAGAGAGAGCGCACAGGCAAAGAAAGAAGCAGACCCCCTGCTGAGCAAGAAGCCCAATGCAGGACTTGATCACAGGACCCTGGTATCATGACCTGTGTCCCAAAACTTTTTTTTAAAGATTTTTTTTTTTTTAATTTTTAAATAATTTCTACACCCAGTGTGGGGCTCAAACTCACAACCCTGAGATCAAGAGTCACACACTCTACCTACTGAGCAAGTCAGGTGCCCCGATTTGAAACTGCTTAACTTAAGAATTTCCCCAGCGCCTGGGTGGCTCAGTTGGTTAAGCGACTGCCTTCGGCTCAGGTCATGATCCTGGAGCCCTGGGATCGAGTCCCGCATTGGGCTCCCTGCTGGGCAGAGAGTTTGCTTCGCCCTCTGACCCTCCCCCCTCTCATGTGCTTGCTCTCTCTCATTCTCTCTCTCTCTCTCTCTCTCTCTCTCAAATAAATAAATAAATAAAATCTTTAAAAAAAATTTCCCTCCATGTCTCTTTGTTTATCAATAATCTATATATCCGTATCTCATGTAGTAAACAACAGCGTTTTTGGTCCTCAGTTATTTTTCAGAGTTCAAGGAGATCCTGAGACCCCGCAGTGTGGTAATTGCTACTCCAGTTACATGTCATATGGCTTAAAACCTTTTTTTTTCTGGAGGAGTAAACACCTTCCATTCTTTAAAAAGCTTTTAATTGGGGCGCCTGGGTGGCCCAGTCGGTTGAGCGTCTGACTCTTGATTTTGGCTCAGGTGATGATCTCAGGGTCGTGAGATTTAGGCCCTCATGGAGTTCTGTGCTGGGCTTGGAGGCTGCTTCAGATTCTCTCTCCCTCTCCCTCTGCTCCTCCCCCTTCCCCCTCTCCAAAAATTAATTAATCAATTCATTAAAAAAAGAAAATTAAAACTTTATATTATAGGAAATTGCAAATATCTGCAAAAGTGGTGAAAATAAGAACAGTATGTCACCACATACTCCCCTCAGCCCAGCAGTATCGAGCTCTTGGTCAACTTGGTTTTACTTATGCTTCTGCTTCCACTTGGATATGTCGAACATGGTATCCTATACCTTGCAAACATTTCATTATTAATCTTTAAAAGATGAGGATACCAGTAATATGTCTAGTAGGTTTTAATCCCAAATAACTAGTCAGCGTTCAGATGTCCTCTACTGTCTGTTTCTCATCTTGTTTTTGAAGGTTGGTTTAAAATGAGGTCCATACATTGAGACTGGTTGATTAAAAACGTAAGTTTGTTACTAATCTAACACCCCTACCATGACCCGTGGTCCTGCCCTTTGTAGTTGGTTGAGGAAACAGGGTGGGCTGTCCCAAGGGGCACAAGTTTTGGGTGTGCAGGTGTGTGGGCTAATTTACCAGCAGCATTTGGGGGTGGATCTGAAACCCTTGATTGTTGATAGGGTTTTGTTTTGAGGATATGCCATCTTTAGTGTTTTTCATAAAAGGAGGCCCTTCTGCCTGGCCTCCACTATATCCCTTGCTTGTTCTTCATAGTTCATTCCCTCACCTGCATGTTTTTCAGGAGCACAAACTGTGGTATGTGTAGTGTTCAGCTGATACCTGGAAACTTCCTCAAGATTCTTGACTCCCTGGGTGTGTGAGTGCCATTGCGCATGGGTAGGTGATGTGATCGAGAGTGTGGGAATGTGGAGCCCTGATGTGGCCGCACAGTTAGCAAAACTGTTGGGTGAGATCTGACGGTGGGGTCTTACGAGGTGGGAATGTGAGTGGGGCTGAACTCCACCGGCCCCCCTTCCATTCTGGATGGTGGAGGGTGGTGCGTGAGGTTGTTTGCGGGGTGGGGTCTGGCTGCGTGCGGGGAGGAAGGGGACTAGGTGGGAGGGAGAAGACCAAACACTCCTGAAACCAGTGGAAAGATCTTGTGTGAACAGGACCCCACAGGACTGGAGAACTTTGGTTCGCTGGCAGTTTTTGCAAAAATCAGATTAATGTACCTGGAGATGAACAGAGCCTGACAGGAGGTCTCTGTCCTCTTTTATGTTCACATTTTCATCCTTCAAGATTCAATGTCACTTTCTCTGAGAAGCGTCCCCCCCCCCCCCCCCCCCGGTTGGATGCGTTCTCTACCTGTCTGTTGCTCTCTCATTACCTTGTTCCTATTTCTGTCACAACGCCAGTCACACAGGATGTGAATTGTTTGTTTTCAGAGGTGCCTTTCCCCTCGTGCTGCCCTTGGCCCCCTTTGATCCATCTTGTTAGCAGATTGCTGGTGAATATTTACCGCATACCAGGCCCGGGGAGCTGTTCAGTAATGCAGGATGAATGAAAGAATCACCCTGAATGAGAGTTCACGTAGGGAAATACCAGGAGGTGAGGTGTAGGGGTCATCCTTCTGTAATGCCCCAGGGAGGGCTTTTTGGCGAGATGGGGGCCCTTTTGTAGGTCCTGACAGAAAGGTTGGAGCGCGCTAGCCTCACAACGTTCTGAGGAAGCAAAGTGTTCTGCTCAGGAAGCAAAGAACACTACCACAGAGGCACCTGTGTGGAATTGAGAAGGCCTGTAGAACTCACCAGAAACCATCATCAGTGGTCATACCTCAGTAACCACTGTTTGTTGAGCACCAGCTATGTACCAGGCCCTCTGAGAGGGGCTTCACATGTATTACTTCCCGTTCAGCCCTGCTGGTTTCTGCCTCTCTTGCTCTGTTGTCTTCTGGCTGTAGAACTGGGCAGGTTCCTTGAAGAAATGCCATAAACTGAGGATATTGGTAAAACGTGTTGTTATGGTCATTAGAAGGATTAAATGGTTATACACGTATAGTGCCTAGACCATAGCAAAACCTTACTGAATGCTTACTCCTGTTTCTATGAAGAGGGAGTCGCAGCACTAAGATGTTCATCCAGGGGCACACCTCACTGGCTCAGTCGGTGGAACATGTGTGCGACTCTTGATCTCAGGGTCATAAGTTCGAGCCCCACATTGGGTGTAGAGATTACTTAAAAATGTTAAAAAAAAATGTTCATCCAAGTTGTCCAATGTCATATTAACTATTAAGTGCTAAAACCAAGCCTGTTGTCTGTCTTAGTATGTCTTACTCCAAACTTCAGAACACACATACAGTGATAACGAGACTGTTTGCCCCTGTGACCTCAAACCAAGAGATTCCAGTTGTCCAGAAACCCCTCCCCCCATTTAAAACGGGTAGTGACTTCATTTAGAGCACTGCAACGTGTGTTATATAGGATGTGGACTGTTGCTGCTGTAGGAAGGTTGCTTGTTGTCCACTGTCTATAGGTCTGGAGGCCCACACCAGGGAAGGACGGGCTGGGGACCCCCCCTTGTTAACACAGCTGCCGCACAGTGGCCATCAGCGAAAACCAGAGAAGTGACTGGTAGGCCTTCAGGTATAATGCCCTTAAAATAGGCTTTTTGCTAGGTTCTTATATTTCCCTTGGAACCAGGAGAGTATCTGTCTGTACCCCCATTGTAAATCCATTATGTCAAGGAAGCCGACTAGGTCAGAAAAAGAATTCAGGAACCCAGAGAAACAGTCTGGGTATTGGTGCTTATATTTAACGAGGTAGGGAAAAAAGTGTTTCCCTCCTTAGCCATCGTCACCATCATCATCATCCCATCTCTTGGGATCCTGGCCTGGGCTTGTGCTCTGTGGTTGTGATTAGTCCTGCGAGGGGTGGGAGGTGGAGTCAAAGAGGGTGAACTGGAGGGATGGGCCTGGGGCGTTCAGGTCCATGGTCCACAGGTAGGGAGCGTAGGGCAAGGTGACAGCCTCCAGGGTTTAACAGATATTTGAGCGTGATTGTGGTGATCTTGGGAATGGTTCTGCCTCCTCACTCATGGCAGGCCCCCTATAAACCAGGGTGTGTGTGTGTGTGTGTGTGTGTGTGTGTGTGTGTGTGTGTGTGTGTGTGTGTAGGCGGGACATAACACGATGGCCTCTTTCATTGCTCCCGCCCCCATTTGAGGGTGCACAGATTAGTTAGCATTTCCCCTGCATGAGCAGGAATGTCCATCTTTAATATGCAGGTCAAACTGCTCCCCCTCTGTCCAGCTTGTGAAGGTCAGGCAGCCATTTGGATTTTGTCGTTTTCCAGACTGCCCAAATTGTCGTGCAGTGTTAGCATAGTTACCGGGCTTTGTCTTAGATGTTGTCTTCTTTTGCCCACACAGGGAAATACCTTTATCTTTCTTGGGGGAGGTCAGCAAAGAACACGAGTCCCTTGCTAGGTTGCAAATGTTGTTTATTTTTCTGGAAAAATTTTGTTGTAGAGTGTTGGTGGAGGTTTGTGCTGTTCCATAGTCCTGTGATTGGAAAAACTTACCTTGTATAATTGTTTTATGTACAGCTCAGCACTGATCCATGAGATATGCGTAAAGCAGCATCGTGCTTTCACTTAATTTTTACTGAGTTTTTGGGGTTTTACTGTAATTAAACTTGGCATTCATTTAAAGAATGAGCTGTGATTTCTTTGGTCACGACCTAGGGAAAATGACATGTGTGTACTCTGGGAGTGAATTCTGGTGAGAACCTTTTGTATTCTCCCCCCCTAAACGCCCCCCCCCCCCACTTTTATTTCACAAGTCAGGCTGTAACTTTAAAAGAACTGTAGGAGCTGTTCCCCAGGTTATTCACAAAATGAGTCTTTGTCTGCTTTTTCATTCACCATCTGGTTACAAAGCTAAATTGGAATCGTGCTTGTTTTAATTATTTTCTACTTGTGTGGCCAGGAGGTTATTTGGTCTGGTGAGGTTACACTATAAGCGCGCATTCTCACTAATAGCACCGTCCACATCCTGCGCCAGCACCGGAATGGTTAAGTCGATCCACTTGTGTGGCCAGCGCCTGATACAACACAGTGGTCACGAAATTACCGGAGGAAATGTGGTGTCAGTGTGTGGGTTCCCCCCACCCCCCCTTTTTAATCTCCAGTAATGTTAATTAAGTGCATTTTTCTTCCAACAGAAATATGGTTATAAATGTCTTAGGTTGACAGTCTTAGATCAGCACATTGTGTTATGAAAGGGACAATGTGGATTTCAAAAATTGGTAAAATATTCAAAACACTTAACATTTTGAACGCTCTCCACTGCATGAATAATGGAAATAGCATAGTCAGAAACTTCTCTGTTCAGTCATGATTTTTAGTGAATCAGCCAAAAGATGCGAGCCTTGCAAAGAGGTATTGTTTAATACTAGGAAAGTGACATCAAAAGATTTCTTAAAAAATCCTCTGTTCTTCATCTTCCTGCTTGGGATGACTGAACACTCCAGGACAGTTGTTTGTGGAAGGGGACTTGATTCAAGTTCTGTGAAGTATTGTTCGGTTGGTAATTAAGTAATGAGGGCTTACATAGTCATTACAATAAGCAATGAAATGTACATATTCATTGTCTTGTGAAATCGGCATGCTCTCCACCGCCACTCCCCATTTAAAAAGCAAAACAACAACAAAAAAACTGGTGGGCTAATATTTGGGAAAGGGAAACAGGACGTCTCCGTCCCCACCCTCACCCCAGAGGACTTGACTTAAAGCTGTCCATTAGAGGGGCGCCTGGGTGGCTCAGTCGTTAAGCGTGCCTTCGGCTCAGGTCATGGTCCCAGGGTCCTGGGATCGAGCCCCGCATCGGGCTCCTGCTCGGCAGGAAGCCTGCTTCTCCCTCTCCCACTCCCCCTGCTTGTGTTCCCTCACTGTCTCGCTCTGTCTAAAAATCTTAAAAAACAAAAAACAAAAAAACCTGTCCATTAGAACAAGACTTTATGAAAGATCCCAGAGATTTGGGAATACTTGCTAAGGTAATCCATTACAAATGTATGCTCTGGCCTAGGAGCCGGAGTCGGATCATGACCAAAAAATTTGGAAAGGCTGGTAAAAAGTACTGCCAAACGAAAACCCAGTAGCTCTGACTTAGGCATACATCAGCATGTAGTGGGAGGAAGAAGGTGGGAGGTTTAAAACGGGCTGGGGAAAAAAAGCCTACGAAGAATGATGAGCAATATTCATGTAGAAATGACTTCATCAATAACATACTGATCTTTTACGGGAGGGAGGTCAAATGGTTCTTTTCAGAAAAACAAATTAGCAATTTGCCGCATGAATTTAATTTTTAAGATCTATCTGAAGAGTAATTGGTGCTCAGACAGGCCTCACGGTTTTGTTAATGAACTAAAATACCTTGTGGGGTGGTGTTGACATAAAAGACTTGCAGAGTTAAAACCGAAGATTTTATTTTCATTTCATTAAACCAGCAGGTGTTTTAAAGGTAGCCCTGTATAGAAACAGTTTTCTTATGTGGAAGGAGCAAAATTTAAAATCCTTCTTCCAGTTGATTGTTACTTGCCTGGACTTCTAAAGGATTGTGACAGTGGCCAAAGTCTGGAGAGACCATAGGTGTTCAGAACAAGGATTTGGCCTGCAGCTCGATGGGTGCTCCTTCGTCTTCCTGCAGTCTGTTAGGCCTCTACGTTGTAGCCAGACCAGAGGGATTCAGTTGTTGGCACTTTGCCAGGATGGGATGCAGACAATTCTTCGAGCCAATTTCCCCTGAAAGACAAACAAATCCAAATTGGGGAAATAGACATACATTCTTGTCTTTTCACACACGCTCACACACACACCACACACACACACACACACACACACACACACATTGTTTCTTAAGCTTCTTCCCACTCTTTTTAAAAATAGCTTTATTGAGATGTAATTCATATACCATAAAATGCATCCTTACAAAGTATACAATTCAGTGGTTTTTAGCATACTCACAGAGTTGTGCAAACCCTCACCACTAACTGATTTCAGAAAGAACCCCATACCCATTAGCAGTCACTGCCTATGCCCTCCCTCCCAGCCCTGGCAATTTCTAATGTCCTTTCCATTGGCTGTGGATTTGCCTATTCTGACATTTCATAAAAATGGAATCATAAAATATGTGGTCCTTCTCTCTGGCCTTTTTCACCTATTGTAATGCGTTCGAGGTTCGTCCATGTTGTACCATGAATCAGTATTTTATTCCTTATGCCCCCTTTACGTTTTAAAAATTTTCAATAAAACGTACATAACAAAATTCCCCATTCTAACCAGTTTTAGGAATGCAGTTTAGTGGCATGGGCTATATTCACAATGTTGTGAACTACCACATCTGTCAATTTTCAAGAATTCATTCTTTTTTTTTTTTTTTAAAGATTATTTAAGAGAGAACAAGTTGGGGGATGGGCAGAGGGAAAGGGAGAAGCAGACTCCCCGCTGAGCAGGGAGCCTGACATGGGGTTCCATCCCAGGACCCCAGGATCATGACCTGAGCCTAATGCAGTTGCTTAAGTGGCTGAGCCACCCAAGTGCCCCAAGAATTCATTTAGTCTTATTGCCAGTAATATTCCATTGTGTGGATATACCACTTAAACATTTAAATGTTTAAACATTTTATTTATTCAGCAAATAAACATACATTATTCATCAGTTGAAGAACATTTGTTTTTGTTTTCATTTGTTATTATAAATAATGCTGTGATGCACATCTGTGTCCAAGATTTTGTCTGGACATAGGTTTTTAATTTTCTTGGGTGTATACCTAGGAGTGGAATTCATTGGTCATATAGTAACTACATAGGTCTCTTACTTGTCTGTTCACATCCTTTGCCCATTTGTAAAGTGGGTTTATTTGGCTTTTTTGGCTTTTTTTTTTTCTTTCAAGATTTATTTTGTTTATTTTAGAGAGAGAGAGTGCAGGTAATTGGAGGGAGGGGGCAGAGGGAGAGAGAAAATCTCAAGGTGACTTCCCACTGAGCGCAGAGCAGGACATGGGCTCCATCCCAGGACCCTGAGATCATGACCCAAGCTGAAATCGAGACTCAGGGCTCCTAACCAACTGAGCCACCTAGGTGTCCTGGGTTGTTTGCTTTTTTTATTGTTGAGCTGTAAGTGCTCTTATATAGCCTGGATACAGGTCAGTAATATGATGCATATTTTGCAAATAATTTCTTACCTATTGTCATAGAAATAAGGGTTATGTTGGTGGTCCCCCTCCCCCTTTTCCCCTCCAATCCATCTGAATGAGTTTTGGAATTGGCAGAAAGGATTATAGGTAGTTAAGCATCCAAATTTGTTCAGGAACGTGTAGGTGAAGGAGAAAGGAAATGGAGGTTGAATTATGTGAGATCCATGGTTCGTGCCATAACATGAATGATCAGGGATTCTGGGTCAACGGAGGCACACCACTGAGGTGGTAATGCGGAGTTCGACAACTACCTAAGGAATCTGTCATCGTGCAGGGCGTTCTGGAGAAGAGAGGAGGGTTGTTTTTGTTTATGTTTTTAAAGTCTGTGGTTATTGGTATGGACGAACGGACAGAGGCCGTTTAAATGTGCAAACCTTTAAAATAAAACGTCTTACAGTCAGAGTTGGCAACCCCAATGGAAGGCCGGCTTGGTACGTGCAGAAGTGTTCCTCAGAGCACGTGTAAGTCCGTATGGATGTGCAAACAGCAATTGATCTGACAGCGTGAAGGACACGGCAGCCTTCTCTAATTTAAAGCCTCTTGATGACATTAAACTGTGTTGCTTAATTACAATAAATCATACATTAACAGATCATGTCTCCGAAGAGGCATTGTCAGAGTGCTGCATAATGGAACAAAATTTGACCTTGTAATCGTGGGGATTCCTGCGAGGCGATGGCTCTCGTCACCAAGAGGAATGGGAACTCCACTTGAGTTACTTTGGAATAACTTCGATCTTAGAGAATGTGTCCTGATAATTCTGTTTACATGAAGATGTGTTTTGTATGGACAACGTTCTTTAAACGTGAGGCCGTCTTATATACATCGAAGGACTAGAGTGTTCATTTGCTGTTTATTTTCACAGCCCTTGGTTCTCTGACCCCCTCTTAATTTTTCAAGCTGGTCTGGGCTTGACTTCACTTCTTCGGCGGTTTTGCACTCCTTGGGCAGAGCCAGACGGCGTTCGGAGCCTGCTGACTCCCAGATGGGTCACGCAGGTACTGGGTTCTTGTTACCAAAGAGCACTTGGAAGACATTACATCATGTTTCCTACGTCCCTTTCTTAGATTCTTAATACTATAATATGTGAGATAATGTATAACCATAAAAACAGAAGGTTTTTTTGAAACTCTTCATGAAGTAATAATAAAACATGGGCTGATGTGGGACTGGGAAGATTCTAGTTCCTGTTCAAAACGGACTCCTACTGCCAGCTAAAGAACAGGAATATGATAGCATATGACGCTACCCCTACGCTCAGGAATGTTGCAATTGATTTTCATTGGCTTAATTTTCCAAAATTAATGGTATTAAAACCAGTGGGGTCTATTTAATTTCTTCTTGATGCAGAGTGTTGAACACTGAGCAGCCTTTCTTCACTTCTCGATTTTATAAATGGCCCTTGAAAGTCAGTACATCCTAGCTCCGTAGAACTGGATGGGGCCCCCGGACATTACTCCATCCGAAGCCCTTGTTTTGTACCGGGCAATGTTAGAGATGTCAGGGTGTCCTCGCTTAGGGCAGAGGTCTGACCCAGATGTCCAAGGGCAGGGCGTTTCCTGTAACTCCATGTTTGGCTCCTTCTCCCCCCCCTCCCCCCGCCCCCATTCCCCCCCCCCCTACGTCACACGTTCTCTCCCCTTTCTTTGGATCCTGGACGTCACTATTCTCTTCCTGTTTCTGACCGTTCTCTAGTTGCTGTTCCTCTTTTGCTGCATGTCCCTAGATGTTGAGGTGCCCACTCTCCGTGCTGGAGTGTGCAGAAGAGCCCCCTTTCCCCCCAGCCCTTCCTGTATGACTGCTCACTGTTCCTCTTGACCAGCAGTTACAATGGGCTATGGGAGATGTGGCTGTGCAGAGCCCGGTCCCTTCATCCTCCTGGAGGAGGAGACCGTTCCGTGAACACTGTGGTCGGGGGTGGTGGGACTTCTATGGCTGAAACTCTTGACAATTTGGTGGGGGGCGGTGGCGGGGGGCGGGCAGTGCAGTGGGTAGTTTGCCTCTGGGAGGGAGGGAAAAGTATATCAAGTCTAACTTCTTCACTTGCGTGTTTTATGACACTATTTCTAAAATTTCAGCGTGTTGTTAAAAATAGCGAATCCAAGGATTAAATATTTTGGCTTGTCAAGGTTTTGGAATGAACTATTTTTTGTCAACCTCAAAAATGAATAATAGCTAACTAACATTTAGTTAGAACTGTAGTATACATTTTAAGCATACATTTCAAGTAACATTTGTAAATTCCTGTGTATAATGGTAGATACTAAGACTTTTGTAAGGAAACCATTTTGCTTGGGAAAAGAATGTTGAACTAATTCCCAAATGTTGAAAATGGCTCTCTGGAGTTTGTTAAGAACACACCCCCCTTCAGCGTTCTGTTCCAGCATTGGCTCACGAGTGAAAATGCAGGGTAATGGTTGTTGTTTTAATTAAGAGTAAGATTTTTAAGCATGTTACCGCATTTTAACGCATAAGCAGGGTTATGCCTTTTAACATGCTGTCTGGGTTAAGTGTGATCCTGTCAGGATCGGGAACAAGAGCTGGACTTTGAGCAAATTTCTTTCTCTGGGCAAAAGTTAACTTATTTTCAGTATCGAGAGTGGTTCAGCAGGTCACGCATACAAATCAGTTCATGTGACTTTTGATCACCCCTCTTCTAGGTGTTCCAGATTGTAGGGCTATCTCCGTGAATGCAGATGCTGTGCTCAGATGTCTCTGGAGTGCCTGGTGTGCCCTTTCCTCTCTGTGTGTGCCTTCTGCTGGCATCTTCTCAGATGGAGGAAACTGATGCCCAGTGTGGTCACAGAGCACAAAGCTTCAAGGACTGGTGTTTGAGCCTAATTCCGATTCTGTGGCTTACATAACACAAAGGGTGCTTTAATAACTTTGCTTTTCATTACCTGGGCATGCAGTTGACCCGCTACACGGGCGGAGTGATGAGTACGCAGTCTGGTGCTAGTTTTGATTCCTTGGAGTGGGTGTGCCAAACCCCCAAACCCCGAGACTGTAAAGTCTACTCCCCATCTGGCTTTGAATGTCTTTTTAGTGGATGAATTTTGGAAGAGTTACTGAATCGATACTTTGGAAACATCTGATTTGTCTCAGGCAGACTTCATTCCTGTGACTTTGGTGGTGTTCTTTATGTTTATTACAATTACAGCTGTGACGGGGAAGGTAGATTTATGGTGTAGATGTCATAGTCTTTAATTCTAGTCCTTCATAGTTCTTCCAGGTCAGAAATGTGTCTTGATTCTCTTCAGTGGGGAAAATGTGAGATAGTTTTAGACAACACTCTCAGATCTCAGATGATCTTGTGACCTGTCTAGTCCTGAAGTCACCTGTGAGATATATTTTTTTTAAGATATATTTTTTATTTATCTGAGAGAGCAGGAGGAGGGGCAGAGGGAGAGCGAGAGAATCCCCAAGTAGACTCCCGCGCTGAGTGTGGAGACCGACATGGGGCTCAGTCCTAGTACCCTGAGATCATGACCCGAGCCGAAATCAAGTTAGGTACTGAACTGGCTGAGTCACCCAGGTGCCCCTACCTGTGGGATACTAACGGAATTTTGCTTCCAAGCTGCGTGTTGGGACCTGTCACTCCATGATAATGTTAACTCTGTCAAGGTCTTGGCACCTTGAGGCAGGAGGCAGGCTTGTAGCACTAATGAACATCATTTAAACCCAATGACCTTTATCTCTTTTTATTTTTGTTTCTTTTTTTAAATTTTTAAAAAAGATTTTATTTATTCATTTGACAGAGAGCGCACAAGCTGGGGAAGCGTCAGGCAGAAGGAGAATCAGTCTCCCCACTGAGCAGGGAGCCCGATGTGGAGCTCCATCCCAGCACCCTGGGATCATGACCTGAGCCGAAGGCAGCCGCTTAACCCACTCAGCCACCCAGGCACCCCAACCTTTATCTCTAAAAAAAAAAAAAAAAAAAAGAAAAAGAAAAGAGACTGTTTTCAAAAGGAAATATTTTTTTATACCTACGCTATCCTTCCTGCCCATGTCATGTTAGAAAAAGTGTTATTTTCACTGTTACGTAAAAGTCCTTGATGATATTTCTTCTGTGCCGTTTTGAGATGTCTCCTTGTTGTGAATGGAAAACTATGAAATACTCAAGCAGAACTCGTACCTTCTCCCTGGCCCATTCTGTTTTGTTGTATATACTTCACCTTTACACGAATGACCTTCCTCCCTCCACCCCACGTTCTTTCCCACTCTGCCACATTTTGAGTGGAAAATCAAAAAAATTATTCTTAAAGGGAGTTATTTTTTTTTTCCTTTGAAACATCAGATGTAAGATCTACAAAGGCTTCCTTAAGCACGTGGGCTTTCAGTTTCTCTACCAACAGATAGGGAAGTGGTCAGGCCCGGGGCAGGCCCCAGCCTGAGACCTTACATCGGCCGTTACCTCGTCCACAGGGGCCTGCCTGCCACAGGGAAGGTGCTCGGCAAACAAGACCTACCACACTCCATTGGCTGGACCTCTCTTTTGTCATCAGAGTTCATATTTACATATAAAATTTCTTCTTTGGGTAAGAATGTACTCTAGGAATTGCTGAAGGGAGGCCCATTAATTTTGCCATTGATAGCTGGATTAACCATTATTCTGCAGTAAGTGGAGATGAGAAATCACATTGATGAAAGGCTGGTTTGGGAGTAGTGCCCAGGCTCCTCATAGTACCTTCATTGATGGATACTCCGTAAATGTTGTAGCAAATGAAAGTACGTAATTATATTATCAAGAGGGTGGGCAGTACTGAGAATGTCAAAACTGTTAAGAACTACTGAGAGAGTAAGAATATAATTTGGTACAGTTTGCTACTGGATTTTGTGTTTATTTAAAGTAGCCTTTTATAGTCCATGAGTAATTTGTTTTAATCTTAGAACATTTAGAAACTCTGAATGCTTAAAAAAAAAAGCATTTGTGCCACTCTGATAATTATTAACATTCTGTTTATCAGTTTTCCTCTCTTTCTCATCTAGTAGGCTGGAACATGAAGAAACAAAACAGAAACAGTTCCCAAAGCACATTGCACATGCTGCTTCTCTTCTTTCAAGTCTTGTCTTAAAATCATTTTTTGCATCTTGCTTTGTAACAGGCTGTCTAGTGTTTCACAGTGCAGTGACTTGCATCACTGCAAGCTCTCTCCCCCCGCCCCCGGGAACTGTGCAGTGTGATACTCACCCCCTTTGTTCGGGCCTTTTGAATCTCTGGAACAGCCTCAGAGGACAGATATGGGTGTGGGAACCTGGGGCAAAGCAGACACACATCTGGGTGGTCTGACTCCTAGATCTACGGCTAGCCACCTGTCCACTGTGCCATGCTGCATGCTAGAATTTGTTAACACCTGGCTTTCTGGTAAAATACTGAATGTCCTCAAAGTTCAGTGCATTTTCATAATTACCACCTTAGGATTAAAAAAAGGGAATTACTTGGTCCAAATACACGTTTTTTTCTTTAAAGTCTTGGGGCGCCTGGGTGGCTCAGTTGGTGAAGCGTCCCAGCTCTTGCTTTCGGCTCAGGTTGTGATCTCAGGGTCCTGGGATCGAGCTCCACGGCGGGCTCTGCGCTTGGTCGGGGGTCTGCTCAAGATTCTCTGTCCCACCCCTTCCCCCTCGCTCACGTGCACATGGGCTCTCTCGTTCTCTCCCCCTGAGTAAATGAATAAAATCTTTAAAAAAAGGTCTTGGGCAGTCTTACGTTTTATATAACTTAAAATTCATGGAGACCTTCTGTGAGGTTTTCTACTTTCTTTAAATTAATAGAAAAAAAGGAGATGGTTTTTATTGCCAACGTGTTTTTCATAGGATTTTTCAGATAACCCCCTCTTACTTCAAAATGAACATTACTCTGTAATGTGACCTTTCTTCTCCCCGATATTTAATTTGTATCCTTGTTTATTTTTAGTCATTTAGGACTAGTACTAAATTTTTCAACCATTATTCAGATGCTTTGATTTTACAGTTTATGTCCACACTCAAAGGTAGGTACCCTAAGTCCTAGGCAGGTAAAATAATGAAAAGCTGCTTTACTTATGCAGTCCTAATTCAGGATTTAAAAAAACACTGTTACGAATGCGTAAATTGGTTTTTTGATTTCTGGGATTTTTCCACTTCAAAGGAAGGGTGTCATTAAGTTCTCAAATGTAACCAAATTGGTCTTATAATTTTGGTGGGCATCACTGTTGCTGGTGGAATTCAGAGATGGTGAATATCGTATTTAAAAACTCCCCCAAAGCTGCATTGAGGTTACATTAAAGAATTGGATGCGTACTGAGAGTATGATCACCACTTGGTGTAAAATTAGGCTATTGTACATCAAAGAGGCCTGTGTAAGTATGGTTCCATCAATGTCTTTGGAGCGGGGGAAGGGCGGCTCGACATCCTGTCACTTTGCCCTCCAACAGTTAGCAGATGTTCTGTGAGTTAATGTTGCCCTTCAGTTATCTTTGACAGAAGCAGGGTCTGGTTAAGATCAGATTGTTTAGACTAATGCACGTTGATCTTGGCATAGTAAGCAGAAGCCTCTAAGCCTACTAGACAAGAGCCGGCGGTGGGTTGTTAAATTCAAAAACAAAGCAATTAATAATTGGAGAATGGCTTTAGTGTCCTTGAGTCATTTATAGTCATTCATTCTGATGAATGCTGCTTTTAGATTTACCTGGGAGGACCTTTTAAATAGCTTTAGAGTATTAAGCTCCATGCTGCTGACCTTGCTGATCTGGGCATCAGCCTTAGTGCAGGCTGTCCTTTCAGACCTGCAGGGGGAGAGAGATCACGGGGACAGCTAGCCATTTGGTTGTTTTTGCTGCTGTGTGACACCTCACTATTTGCACTCGCCCTGGAGCTTCAGTTTTATTTAATGCTTACTTAATGTTAACTTAATGCATATGTATTACAGAGTCAAATGTAATGTCTGCTTGGGTTTTAGGGGAAGTGTATGATATTCTATCACACTTGGGAGTAGGTGGTGATTTTATAGCTTCCATTGGTGGCTGTTAAATTCACTTTCATGGTTGACTATAAAGTAGTGGTCAACCCTAAAGCAGTTTTGGAAAGTAGATGAAAGAGGGAGATGTTCACGGATTGTGTGTGTGTGTGTGTGTGTGTGTGTGTGTGTGTGTGTGTGTGTGTGTGTTTTCGCTTGGGTATATAACCTCTGGCATTCTCTCATGTTTCATGTGACTTAGGATTGAACACACTGGCCTGTAACTGGTTTCCTTTGTTCTGTTGGTGTTGGGAGCAACCATGGAGAATGTGTAGCTCTGGCTGACCGAGCTGTTGCCATGAAAAAGAGAACTTTTTGAAAGATTTTTTTGGAAAGAAGGTTCACAAGAAAATCTGATGTGCTCTCCGGTGTTTTCTTAAACAGATTTATTGAGATATAAGTTACCTAGCCCACAACCCAGCCATTTAAAGAGTATAATTCGGTGGTTTTTAGTGAACTCTCAAGGTTGTAGAATGACTATCATAATGTAATTTCAGAATCTTCCCAGCCTACAGTTTCTCTGATTTTAGAAGTAAAATACCTGTTTCTTTCCACGAGTTGAAGTCATTCAGCATTGGAGTTATTTTGATGGGTTCTATCCTCCCTAGTTCTGTGGCTTTTTATATTACTTTATACATATTCTGCAGAAAATTTTTAATCCCAGCCTATCTGCCTTTTCCCTGGTCTCAGGTTTTCTGTAAGAGTCACCTGTTCATGAGCTAAAATAGTTTTAATTCCCCTAACTATTGTAATGCTCAGGACATCCATAGGTACATAATTTTATTAATAAGCTGTGAAAATGCTACTGATAACACCAGACATTTCTGACGACTTGGATTATTTACTATTTTAGATCATTTTTAAGAAATTTTGGATTATCCTTTTAAACAAGGGCAGTTGAAGATTTTTTTTTGTTAAAGCCTAATTTAATTAGAAAAGTAAATTTGCTGCTGTTGTATAATCGTAAAATGTACAGCAAAAGTGATTCTGTGTCGCTACTGTTTGTAATTTGCTTGTTATTTTTTTTTCCAAGAGGGGCTAGAATAGATTCAGGAATGTAGTGTGGTTTAATAGCCTTAACCAGGGATGTGCATCTGAATCCCCTGTGGAACCGTAAAAATTCACCACTGTGAGTTTCTACTCCCAGCAACTGGTTTGGAGTAACTAGAGTGGAGGCCTGCTCTCATGGTTGGAGCTGCACCCCAGTTTGAGAACCATTATAAATTGGTTTGTCTTTGGACTGAAATTCTGAAGGTCAAGGTTATCAATTTATCTTGGTCTAGTTGTTGTCTTCCTGTCTTTTGCCTGTGTAATGGAGAAAGAGCTTTTGATACGAATTTTAGTGTATGGGAAAGTAGTTCAAGTCCTGGGGGTGGGGGGGAGAATGATTCAACCAAAATTGCATTTATAATTAAATGTAGCTGACAGTTTATCGTGCTGTTGGGAATGAAATAAAACCCATCTGTGCTTCATATAATTTTTTTTCGCTTTTATAATCTTACCCTTAAAATAAAAAATTTTGACTTGATTTTACTCCCTTTAGATGGAAATGTTGTGAAGAGGATTTCCACTTACTTATGTTTTTTAGGGTAGCATGGGCAGGGTTCTGGTTTAATATAGCCCCTAGCTTGCTTTGTTCTGTTTGGGGTCACGGAACTTTGGGAAGACCTGAAGGCTGAGCTGCGGCGCACTTTGGGAGGTTAATTTGGAAGGGAACTGCCTGGGGTTGAGCCTCTCCTTGGCTGTGACTAAACTGTACAGTCTGGGTCAAGTTAGCCTTTCCTTCAGGGGGTTGTTCTGTTCTTTTCCTTTTTATAAATTAAAGACTTATTTATTTATTTGAAACAGAGAGAGTGAGAGGGAAGGGGCAGAGGGAGAGAATCTCAAGCAGACTCTGTGCTGAGTGGGTTGCTCGCCGCGGGGCTCGATCTCATGACCCATGAGATCATGACCCAAGCTGGAAACCAAGAGTCGGAGGCTTCATCGACTGAGCCACCCAGGCGTACCCCTCATGGGGTGGTTCTGAGGACTGAGTTGTGGTGATACATGTGCATCGTATTCAGTAAATGTTTGTTGTCTTTGTTGTTGTTGGTCAGCTGTTTGTATTTGAAATAATGAATTTTTTATTAAATGAATTTCTTGTCTGGTAATGCTCCATTCTGCGTTTTGTTGTCATGTAGCCTGGAAACTTTGAAGAGGTTCAGACTCTTTTCCATCCTGTTTTTTTAATATACATATATATATATTTAAATTTTATTTATTTTTGAGAGAGAGAGAAAATGACAGAGCATGAGAGGGGGGAGGGTCAGAGGGAGAAGCAGGACTCCCCGCTGAGCAGGGGACTCGATCCAGGGACTCCAGGATCATGACCTGAGCCGAAGGCAGTCGCTTAACCAACTGAGCCGCCCAGGCGCCCTCCATCCTGTTTTGAAGGAGCTATTTGGTGAATGTGACTTTTGGTGGCTTAAAGGACTTAAAGTGTGCTTTCCAAAGACCCTGGCTTACATTAATGTATTCATTTATTCACTAGGAATAGTAATTCATTTTTTATTACAGTAGCTTATAACAGGTGTTAGAAACTCCTGTTGTTAACACTAATGGCAATCAACATTTAACTTTTTTTCTTCACTGTCTGCTGTCTTGTGGTTTTCCACCATTTATTCTTAATTGTCATGTATAGTGGAAGTAATTAAATCCATGAGTCTCCTCCTCTTGTTATAAATGTTTGCACCCCTTTTAAGTTTTCTTGGCTTTCCCAGATTCTGGATTCAATTAACATGCTGATGGTTCTCTGGTTTGTAGGGCAGATTAGTCAGCTTTGGTGTGGCTTTTTTCCTCCTTCCTTCCTGCTTTTCTGCATGTAGTTGATGCACCTGTGTATATAACCAAGCAAAGAATTTCTCTTCTTTCTCTGGGAAGAGGGTATGTGGAGCCATCGTTTAAAGAAACTTGGATTGCGGACGCCTGGGTGGCTCAGTTGGTTGGGCGACTGCCTTCTGCTCAGGTCGTGATCAGGGAGTCTGCTTCTCCCTCTGACCCTCTTCCCTCTCGTGCTCTCTATCTCTCATTCTCTCTCTCTCAAATAAATAAATAAAATCTTAAAAAAAAAAAGAAACTTGGATTGCTTGGTTTCATTTGTTCTGAATGTGTCCAGTGGATTCAAGTATTTGGATGTTAGTAATTCCAAATAGATTTTGAATACAGTGGTCAAAGTTAGGGCATTGAACTATTTTGTATCAGGAAACAACCACGCGGAGTGTTTCCCAAAGCACTGTTTGACTCTCCTAACCTGAGCCATTAGGTGATTAAGTAATCTGAGTGAGTACGGGGGTGGGGGGGGGCACGTTATGCAGCTAAACTTCTGTAGCTACTATATTTAAGGATTTGGGGCTGAGAATTTTGCTATAAATTATGTGTAGAATGAGGATGTGGGGAAAGAAGAATCTAGGGCAAATAAGTTATCCTCAATCTTTTCAGGATAGAAAGGAAATATGTTGATATAATGCAAGTTTTTAAAAAAAATACTTTTATTTTTTAAAGATCTTATTTATTTATTTGAGAGAGAGAGGGAGAATGAGCAAGAGAGAGAGTGTGCACGAACGGGGGGTGAGGGGCAGAGGAAGGGGAAGGAGCAGGCCCCCATCTGAGCAGGGAGCCCGATGTAGGGCTCCATCCTAGGACCCTGGGATCACAACCTGAGCTGAGGGTAGATGCTTAACCCACTGAGCCACTCAGGGGCCCTTACAATGCAAAGTTTTTAATGAAAATCAGGGAGGGGTGTGTGGAAAGGGAGAAGGGCGTGTGCTTGCTCACAAGAGAAATGGTGGTTTTATTTTAAGTTAGCAAGCGTTCTTCTAAGTAGTTTCACCTTCTGAGCCTTCAGAATCCATTTTGCCTTCCCTGATCACTCACGTGGCTGGTGAGCATTTATGAGAAATGGTTCAGTTCCCGTTAATGTGTTGTAGATCCCCGGGCATATTGCGTAATGTTTTATGTTTGAAGATGTGGATGAAAATGAGACGAAGAAGGGGATGTTTGTCACCAATTACACTGACTTTGTAAAAAACATAATTCTCTTTGGGGCTTAACAATTGACACTGTGTTGGTGGTAGTGGCTTGAAATCCACGTAACAGGACAAGGAGATTTCATTATTTCTCTTAAGTATGCTGTTTTCTCTGAATCTTCATTATAGGAGATTATTCGGGGGGGAAGGGGCTATCGTAGTGTTTTCTAAAATGTATTTTGGAAACTTCCATTGACTGCTTCCAGCTTTTCATAAGCTCACAGAAATGGCTTAACATTTTTATTTGATTTAATATTTTGTTCCAGATGTTAACTAGTGGATTTTCTTTCTTTTTAGTTATACTTGGAAGGGCAGAGAGAACTGCTCTTGCTTTCTTTTCAAGTATAAAAATGTCAAAGTCAAAGTTAACCTTTATTCTTCATTGAAACCATTATAGGGTAGAAAGCAAGCATTTGCAGACAGGAACGAAGTACAGCCAGATGAGAGAAGCAGCTGTACCCGGAGGATCGGGGTGGGAAGAGCTCCCCAGAATATGCTTTGCTGCTGAGGTTTTCAGCATTTACTTATTTACTGCCTCTTTGGGTGGGTAGTTGGGGGGGAGTCAAGCCAATTAAATGGATAAAAATTATTATTTCTGAGGAAGAGGCAGGATATAGTATACTGTCTCAGGCACACAGGCTGGAAGTTGAAGATTCCTTAATTAAGGCCTCGAGAGGAACTCTAGGACACAGTCAAAGGTTTTTTTTTAAAGATTTTATTTGACAGAGAGCGACACAGCAAGAGAGGGAACACAAGCAGGGGGAATGGGAGAGGGAGAAGCAGGCCTCCCGCTGAGCAGGGAGCCCGATGCGGGGCTCGATCCCAGGACCCTGGGATCATGACTTGAGCCGAAGGCAGACGCCCAACGACTGAGCCACCCAGGTGCCCCTGAAAGGTTTTTTTTCTAAGTTAACAGGGGTGTGCATTAGGGATGGAAAACATTTTTAGTAAGATTCCTTAGACCATTCTGTAATGTGAACTCACCTTTGACTTACCACTTTCCTTTAAAAAAGAAAAGAAAAAAAAAAAAAAACGCCATCCCCGAGGTTGTAGCTCATCTGTGGGTGATGGGGTAGATTTGTACTGGGGAGTTCTGAAGGACCTTATTGCTATTTTAGCTTTTGTTCTCTAATCCAAGATGGTGACTTCCTTTTAGTGATGGAAGATGCTGAACAAAGATGTTCCATCTGAGAATGGAATTTTGTGGGTGGGTAAATTTTTAGTGTCTCCATGCACTACCACAACCACATTATGTGTCCTAATTAGGCGCATGTGAGTGAAGTAGGCCCAACTGGGTTATTCCAAAGAGAATGGGGTAGAGAGAAGGTTTCAGTCAGAACTGTTTCCAGGTTGGAAAATTCCCACTTCTGTTTCCAGGGTTGCTCAGTCTGGAGGTAGAGCACAAATTAAAGAGTTCTGTTTTAGAAGTGGGATTGGGTTTTGGCACTGGCGGCTTGATAATTGCACTTTTGACAAAAGATCCTTTGGTGGGTTTGGGCTCGCCAGACGTGAGTTCTGAAGAAGCACTGAAACAAAAGGGAAGGGATATGGTGGAGGGAGGTCTGAATGAGAGGAAACACCGACCTCCCCCTCAGTTCCAGAACCTTCTGCAGGTTGCAGTGTTGTCTCCATCAGTGACAGTGAGGGAAAGCCACCAAAGATACAGTGGATCCCAAATGGCAGTTTCTCATTCTGCCCTTCATCTTAACACATACAGGCATCTTTTCTAGTTAAAATCCTTGCCTGTTGTGTTTTGGAGACAGGGCAAACACCATGTGACTGTGTGTGTGTGTGTGTTTAAGATTTTTTTTTTTAAGATTTTATTTGTCAGAGAGTGCAAGCTTGCGAACACAAGCAGGGGGAGCTGCAGGCAGAGGAGAAGCGGGCTTGCTACTGAGCAAGGAGCCCAACTTGGGACCCTGGGATCATGACCTGAGCTGAAGGCAGACGCTTAACCGACTGAGTCACCTGGGCGCCCCTTAACTGTGTTTTAGATGATGAAGTTTCTTCTCACACTTTGACCCCTGATCATCTCTTGTCACAGATGTCACATCTGGTCACTCTTCATTTTAGTGACCTTCTATCGTCCATGCATCATGCAATGAAAGTTAGAAATTGGTTTGCAGGTGGTTACTGGGCCCACTATATCTGAGAGCTAAACGTTGGGTAAGACTGCTGGACTTCCTTATTCCAGTCTGTGGACACACAGCATCTGTTCTGACTCAGGACCAGAATTTGGCGGAGATGGAGCAAACTGTAGGTGTGAGTAGAGGCAGGTATCCCTAAGACTACAGAATGGGCTGGAGCGACCATGATACATGATTGCCTTTTCTGTTTTGTGTAGCATATTAGCCAGGCACCAGAAGTGAACCCTCTGCATTTTGCTGTATTCATGGTGAAGGCTGACCACAGGTCTTCTGGTCTAGCTCACTCAGTTTCTCATTATTTCTATCTGGAAACGTGTTATTATAGTTAAATGTGTCTTTTAGTTACGTGTCTGCCTACGAGATATCCCTGATACATTAACATGGAGACCATATAGGCAATGGGGGGAATGTTGGTGCTCCTGACCAGTGGTGCTCAGTAACTGTCATTTTGTTGACCCTAAGATGTACTTGGTTTTCATATTTTTAAAAAGCCTAAAATAAGAAATAATCCGGGTGGTATCTGTGACACGGTTTCCGTAGCCTGAGCGTGAGTGAATTTGGTGACCGTGGTTCATATTGCCATTCCTTCCATCAAGTGATAGGCATTGTTGGGTCTTCCCATAATTGAGATAAAGTGAAGACTTCATCTCAACGCCAGATCATACTATAAACTTATTTGGAGCAAACAAAGGCATAGAAATGAAAGCAGCAGGCTGCAAATTCCATATTCACGAAACAAGTTTTTGTTGTGGCCAAAATTTCGTGTTTTTCATGCAAAACAACCACCAGGTGTTTTACAGGACCTTAAATAAGAAAGGTGGCTCCCCAGTAGATGAGGTTCTGGTAGGTCCACTAGGATGACCTATTCCAGTGCACCTGAAGGCAGGAGAAAATGAGCCTAAAGAAAGAAAATGGAAAGCAAATAAAGCTGGTATCTTGCATGACTAAGGGACGATGTCACCCTGGACTGACACGAGTGTGTTTAGTGTTAGGTATAAATATAATGTTTCCTCATATTCGTCGACACCATTACCTGAGGTTACCTTTTTGGTGAAGGAAGAGGATCTTCCTTCCCATGAAGACTTAAGAGCTCACCTCATGTCTAGTGTGGGAGCAAATCATTTTTGGGGATGTCTGAGGAAGGATTTTGCTCTAAGAGGTCAACAGCATGCTATGATTCTAACAGTTTGAAAACTTTTCTGAGGCACAGATATTTTCAGTCAAAACTTGAAAGGCAGATCTGAGTTAACTAGGGGAAAGGCTCGTGGAGTTTGGGCAGAGGCCCTGTTTTGCTCCCACGACTAGCTACCAGGTGCGGAGAGTTGTGTGAGTCTGCCAGAGAAAACATTGCTTCCAGAAGCATGGGCCAGTCGAGTGCCCTGAAAAGACATCATTGGTCATGAAGCGGGAGGTCTGGGTTTTCATCTGTCGTCTTCCCAGTAGAGTGCAAACAAGCTTTCTGATCATTACTTCGGCTTTCTAGGCCACGCTGTCCTCATATGTACATTTTGGTGCAAGTGTGCAGAGTTCTCACAATAGAAGGAGGTGCTTTTGTGTCCCGCAGGCCTGGTGTATAACCGTAGCCTCTGAGAAGCAAGCAGCTCTTTTCTGGAAGCCAGTCCTATTCACCAGGACTTTTATATTTGCTGATTTTTTTTTTTTTTTAAGAAGTGACTTTATGCGTTAAACTTGGAAGTTATTCTAGGCTTCTGAAAAGTCGCTGTGTGGTCCCTCTGTGCACACGCTTTTGTGCAGCGTTATAAATGGGATGTGTTGGCATCAGTAGCTGCTTCGTTTGGCAGGGAGAGAGACAGCCTGAGTCACTTTCCCTGTTGCTTCTTCCAGGCTTTCTCCCCCCGCCCCTCTTCCCTCTGCTGATCACATCTCAGGAGATTTCTCTGTTCGAGCTCATTTGGGGCTTGGCTGGAGAGTTGATCAGAAGGAGACTAGACTCCTGTATCTGTGTTCGTTTAAAGGAGAATTTCTGTGCCCAATCTCAGGCCAGGAGGTATTTGCAGCCTGTGTTGATTTTTCTTTTTTCTTTTTTTTTTTTTTTCCCCCATGAACAGTTTGCCTCGTGGCTCTCAGATACAGCAGAGGAGCTCCTGCTCTGCCCACCGGCTCCTCAGAGGCCAGGCACCTTCCTTGTCCTCACTGCTGGCTCGTCTTCCCCAGCACCCGCCCCCCCCCCGCCTTCCTCCCCTGAAACCCTGTTTGTTTCTTACACTCAAATTAATTTATTGACGTGTAATTCTTTATAACAGAACACATTAAAGGCTGCTGTGATTCTGAGCAGTCATGCTTAGCTGTGATTCCTGGGAGGCTGTAGGTTTTAACAAGTACAGCTCTTTGAGTCGTTGACAAGAAACTCTCTTTAGATTCTCCCTCCCCACCCCTTCCCCCACATTCATGTCACACTGTCCCCTGTCTGCATGGTTTCCTAGTAACACGTGCACCGTCACTGTCGGCGAGCCGTTTTCCTTGGCTCGGATGTCGCCTCCCAAAGAAGCAGCCCCGAGGAGTCACGCACCTGCCTCTCCACCTATTCCTCGAATGGGCGAAATGGTGAGGGGTGGCCCTCTGTGGGCTGGACGGAGGAGACTGCTGTATCTCCTTCCTTCCCCTCCACAGCTCTCCCCTCTCTCCCCCTTAACCTGCTGCGAACGCGAGGTTGTCTGAATGTTCCCTGGCGGTCCTACCACGTAGGGAACAGACGATGGATGGCGCGTTTCCAGTGGCAGAGCCGTGGAAAGGTAGCATGCAGGCTCCGACGTTTTCCTTTACAGACATGCTCCTGAGCCCAGGTTCCCGGAGGAGGAAGCACTCATTTGGATGCACAAAGTAGAGGAGTAAGTTTTGTGAGTTAAATGCACGCGAGAGTTGTCTCCACGTGTGGGCCATCATGAATAATGCTGCTGTGAACATTCGAGGGCAGGCTTCAGTGTGGTCATTTTGTTCACCTGTTCCAGGTGTATGTACTTGGAGTGGGATTGCTGGGTGCTACGCTGACTCCCTTGAACCTTCTGAGGAATGAGCCAGATGGTTTTCTCGACACCACTGCACCAGTTTTCATTACCACCACAATGTAGAGGGGTCCAGTTTCTCCGCGTCCCTGCCGACACTTACTATTGTCTGTCTGTCTGATTACAGCCATCCTACTGGGTATGAAGTGGTATCTCATTGTGGTTTCAGCTGGAATTCCCTCATGACTAATGCTGTCAAAACTTATTTTCATGTGTTTATTATCCACTTCTGTGTCTTAGTAGAAATCTCGAGATTAATTCCTGTCATCCTGAGAAATTTTCAACACATTCATATCTCCTTTATTTAAATTGCTTAAAGTAGCAAAAGTAGTGCTAGTTTTGAGAAGAGCAGTTGGGTGGTGTCTCTGTTTCGGAAAAGGATAAAAATCATTACTCAGGAAGGGCTCTTTTTGAATAGTAAAATAAAAAATATAAACTTCTTATCCCCAAATATAATGACATTTGATACAGGTAAATTAACAAAATTCATAGAAGGGAGGACCTTGCAACATTAAATGATCCAGCTTCTAATGTGCATTCCATGTTCCTCTTCATTGAGAAGTTAGAACAATGGTAAAACCCTTCAGCCAGTTCGCTACTCCCCTACCCAACCATGATTTCAATGCAGGAAAAAAAAAAAGTCTTTTCATTTGAAACACTCAATTACTTTGCTGTTTCTAGGGAAACACAGAGTGTAAGCTTTGAGAGATGGTAGTTTTGGGATGAGCCTAAGAGGTTCCACCCTCTATTGTTGGCCCATTCAGGTGTTCTTGCTTTATTAGGAACTGATTGTATGTCTATACTTAAAAAGAAAACCAAATGGGGAAAAAACTCTGCCAGACATGTTCCTGAAACGTCCTGCTAGAGCGCTTAAGGTGGCATTCAGCTCTGTCCCGACACATCCCAGGGTGTGCGAGGTGGTGCTCAGCAGTGCAGAGTATTTTGTCTGCAGCAACTGCTCTCTTCCTCAGAGAGGAAGATACCAGCATGTACTTCCTGGTAGGCTGAGTAAAGGCCCCTGATACATCCAAGTCCTAATCCTGGAACCTGTCCTCTTACGTGGTATGAAAGGTACTTTGCCAGTGTGATTACGTTAAGGATCTTCAGATGGGGATGTTAGCCTGGGTTATCCAGGTGGACCCCGTGTGTCACATCACAAGGATCCTTCTAAGAGCGGAGCTAGGAAGCTCAGAGGTAGCGGGAAAGGGAAGCACGCAGTTGGTATTAGTTCGGGCACAGACTGGTGAAGTCAGTCCGCAAGATCACACAGCTTGTAAGTGGCTCCAGATTGTGTGATGTTTATAGGGAGGTGGGGATTCACGCTTGACTTTGTTAGCTACGTGACTTAGCCCTTTGACCCTTGTTTTTTTATGGTAAAAAAAAAACAAAAACCAACACAGCTGTTTCACCCTGGAGAACCACGTTTTGAATACAGTTGACCCTTGAACAACTTGGAGGTTAGGGGCACCGGCCCCCCTGAGCTGTTGAAAATCTGTATTTGATTCTTGACTCCCTCAAAACTTAATTATTAATAGCTTACTACTGGCTGGAAGCCTTCCTGGTAACATAAAGTTGATTAACACGTATTTTGTATGTTACGTTATTAAATACTGTGTCCTTACAATAAAGTAAGCCCGAGCAAAGAAAACGTCAAGAAAATCCTAAGGAAAACGCATTTACAGCCCTGTGCTGGGCTTATTGCAAACGTCCGTGTGTAAGTTGGACCCATGCAGTTCAAACCCGTGTTGTCCAGGGCTCAACTATCTACTGAACGCTGCACATGGATTTTGCTACATTACGGACGGAGTTCAGCTGGTAATTTAGAAAGCCATATACTCCAGACTCTGCCAAATGAGAATTTTATGGGTGAGAAGTCCTTTGAAGAAAGTTGAAGCAGTTACTTAGATTGTGTGGTAGGATGGTCTGAGAAGACTTAGTTTGAAAAGGTGGTATCTGAGGGGCGCCTGGGTGGCTCACTTGGTTAAGCGTCTGGCTCTTGATTCCGGCTCAGGTCTTGATCTCGGGGTCCTGGGATGGAGCCCACCTCAGGCTTGGTGTTCAGCAGGGAACCTGCTTCTCCCTCTCTGTCCCTCCCCCCTGCTCTCGCGTGCGTGTGTGTGCATGCATGCTCACTCGCGCAACCTTGAGTAAATAAAAGTCTTAAAAAATTAATTAAAAAGGTGGTATTTGAGCAATATTGTGGTAAGGGAAGATCCAGAGGACAGGAATTATGGGAGAAACAAGTGCTAAAAGTATTTAGGAGGTGGGTTGCAGACCACAGTGGAGATGTGAAGTAAGAAGTACTGAAAGTCAAGAATGTTGGTTGAGACCATTCTGTCAGTGAATGACAGGAATCTTTCTGGCTTCTCCCTTTCCCGTGGATTTGATCACTCCTGTTGGCCAGGCAGTGGCTCTGGTTCGAGAGGGGAGCAAATCCCACACAGCCCTGTCCTGGCCTTTGTGAAGAGGAAGTTTGTGGGTCTCCGAAAGTAGTATGAATTATAAAGGAGCTGCCCCCTTATATATCCTGTTGACTTTTTTTTTTTTTTAATTTCAACGATACATTGGTGGAAGTTGCTAGTGAACATAAAACCAAAATAAGCTTGTATTTTGGTTCACTTAGGCTGCAATATTAATGGTATATTTTGTATTGAGAAATTAAATTTTTACTTTGGTAAAAAGTGATTATGGTTTTGTTTTGAATACTGACGGATGATTTTACAAGCCGTTTTAAACTCAAACCCTGTTTGCCAGTAACATTATTTCTAGAACTTCGACATGGAATAAAATACTAGTTACCTCCATATTTATGCTCAGTATCGCAATTTTAAGTAGAATTTGTTTTGAGATTAGCAAATTTAACATCCTAAGTTCTTTTTGTTGTTGTTGACGTAAAGTTCACATGATAGAAAATTCACCATTTTAACCATTTTAAGGTGTATAGTTTTCAGGGTTTTCTTTCTAGAGGTTAAGATAAGAGAGAAGGCTCCAGACTCCTGTTGGCACTGAGCAGAAAGGCTTTGAACAAAGTGAAAGATCATCATTAGTGAGAGCGCCCCAGAATGTCCTGAGGTAGGTTTGCTGGAGCCAGGCAGCAGGCTCTGCCTTGGCCAATCTGCCTGTTACCTCAGCAATGCATTATTTCATGTAAACCTCTTAGAAGGCTTCTCAGAAGGGGCGCCTGGGTTGCTCAGTCGGTTAAGCCCGCTGATTCTTGATTTCAGCTCATGTCACGATCTCAAAGTCCTGAGATCGAGGTCCGCACTGGGCTCTGCTCTTAGTGCAGAGTCCCCTTCGGACTCTCCCCCCCTCTGCCTTTCTCCCCCCCACCTCCTTCTCAAATAAATCTCAAAAAAAAAAAAAAAAGCTGCCCAGCATATATGGTAAGCAGAGAGAACACCGGATTTTGCAGTGATGAAGATACCCGTTTTCATAATAGAACAATTCTTGGTCAGGTGAATACGACTTACAGGCTAGTGAGAATTATGAGGCAAATGTACAGACTTATTTTTATGCTCTTCACTCGTTAGTATTTTCTGTGTTGCTTCTCTTTAATCACAGGTTCATTTTGGATATGATTTATACAGTGCATGTCCATGAACTTAAATCATAATTTCAAACTGATAACCTCATAATCACAGTGGGAGCTAGTGTGGTTGATCAGATGGCCAACTGCCTCACACGCTCATTTGAGAGCTTCTGAGGCTGTTCTTTAAAGGGAAGATTTCTGATTTTCTTTATTGATTTTCAAAAAAAAAAATTCAGGAAATGGGAATTGATTGGGAAGTCGTACCGAATTTAGGGGAAATAATAAATGCCCAGAGTAATGAGAAGTCTTTTCTCAAATACTAAGCTGCAGTTTATTCGTTGGATTTTTGAGAAACTTTTCTGTTTGTACCAAAGAAAATGAATGGTCATTGCATTCTGCTTCCGTATTTAAGGAAGGTAGCATGTTCAGCCCTCACAGTTCTGTCTGCAGGCTCATGGACGTGTCCTCTTGTTGGAGCCTCTTCCAGATGTGTTTCTTTGCATCTCACTGAGAAGCAATTCTGCCTTCCTCCCGGTTTATTGTTGGCCATGTAATTTTGTTTATGATGTTTTTGTTGCTGGTGGTTTTTCTTGTACTCTGTACTCTGACTCAGGAAGCCCGTCTCCTTTTCTATTTATGGTAATTACTAGAGAGCATTTTATTTTGGCCCTTGGGAAGCGCCTGCTGTGTTTCTTTGTGTGGGCATGTATGTTAGCGCTGCAAAGTGTTTTCTTTGAGGTGAGGGCTTTTGTAAAATGGTCTGAAAAGTTTGTCGAACCCCGGCTGGCCATTAAAAATTTTTGTGTGTTTTGTATAGGACTGCCCCCCCCCCCCGAGTTGTTAAGGATAAAATCCATCCATTACTGTCCTGTTGGAAGGACAAGATCTATTTTCTCTTGTGTGCGTGTGCGTGGTTAGAGAAAGTCTTTTTTGAGAGCTGTCCTGATAACTGGGGAATGTTAGGAACAAAAAGAGCCGCCAGGCCACTGAATTCTCTCTGGAGACAAAAGTGGAATTACAGGTTAACGGCAGGCAGGAGATTTCCCAGAATGTAGAGCCTGACCCTGCTCCGACTGCACACTAAAAGGAATAGAAGCTTCACCTGTGTCCTTCAGGTAACTTGGGGACTGGGGTTATTTGGCAGTACCTTGAGTTTTGGATAAATGAGAAGAAAAACTCGAAGAACATGTGGAGGCTTTTTTAAAATTTTTTTCCCCTTTCTTCCCCTCCTTCTAGTAAGTTGACCTTAGTTTAGCTTCATTCCCTAGGATGAGATAGTGGGTCAGAGATCATCTGCATTTCAAATCTGTCCCTCCTGGTAGAATTAAATACGCGAGCAGTCCTAACCTGGTTTCCTGATACTTGTACTGAGATGTTATTTTTGTATTTATTATTGGCAGACTAGAACCCATCTCTGACTCAGACACGCAGGGTTTCCCTCATTCAGTGGGAACTCTGGAAACTTTGAGTAGTTTATAGCCATTCGATTCACTTCCTTCAAGCTAATGGGTGCTCAGTTTATGTTTCAAGGAACGAAAGCTTGAGTATCTGCTAAAACTTCTTTTCCTCTATTTCAGAGAATACTGAAATCTTGATCTTCTAGAATTTCTGTAAAATCAGTAAAAAGTGTATTAGGACATTCTGGGTATCTATTTAAATAGTTCTCTGGTTTCCTTATTTACATGAGTTTCTTTTTGTTTTCTTAGCTTCATTTGCTCAACAATTACTGAAGCTCCTAATGTATATAAGGGTTGATGTTGGGCAGTTGTAAAGAATATAGAGCCTTTAGTGGGGTGAGACTGCTTTTTACCAAGGGCAGGAGTGTCAATAGATGGATGGTTCCAGGACTGAGTTCTAGAGGTGTGAATCTGGCTTTATCAAAATCTCGGGGCACATGCCACAACCCCGAACTGTTAAGTCAGGATGGGGGTGAGGCTTGTGCTTTATAAAGCTCCCCAGGGGGGTTTCCAAGGCAGCCAATCTTGACACGTAGCATTCTAGAGAAGAGCTTCCGGGGCTGCGCAAACCTGAGCACAAGTCCTCAGCAACGGAGATGAGAAAGACTGACTTATTAAGGAAGAAAAGAATATGGTTTTTTTTTTTTTTTTTTTTTTGGTAAACCCAGTAAAGGAGTATTTTTTAAGGTGAGAATCTTTGCTTCAGGGGCTGGAGGCTCACTGAAGGAGGAGTCCACAGAGGAAGCACAGCACAGGTGTAGCAATGGGCTGTGACTCACGGCAGTCGGTAAAATAAAGCTGGTAAAATAAAGCTGCTCGTTACTTACCTACCAGGCATTGTTTTTCTGCATTCTGCCTCCAGGTCTTAGGGTTTATGCCCTTTTGGATTTTGTAGTGTTCTGCCCTTTTAACCCCAACATCTTTTCTGTCTGTGGGTCTGGCCAGTCGCTGGCATCCGGAAGGAGCTGCTCTGGATCCTTGCTCAGTTCACTTGAGGGCGAGCAGGTTGTAATTTGGATCTCCACACAAATCTTTGTTTTGTAACCTCTTGGAAACCTCCCTGCGTAGGCCTGGTGTTGCCGGACGGGCGTCCTGTGACTGTATTTTCACTGCCCGTGAGCCCAGGCCTCTGTCCAGTGTCTCCTTGGTTGCCTGTCTCTGTTTAGGGTGGATGTTCGTCCTTTTTCTTAGTTGCGTGTGAAGCCTAAATAGAAGAAGGGATGTTTTGGGGTGTGTGACAGAGATTGATTTTATTTACGACTTCACATGGCTGAATAGAATTTTCTTAAGAGCATCGGCTGATGAGCCCCGATGTCACCTGTATTGATCTCTGTCCCATTATTGACCTGCCATCACTGGTGAATTAGGGCTGTGGTGGCAAGTGGGTTTTTATAGAATGACTCTTGAGTATGTGAAACCTCCATTTTCTTCCTCCCATTCTCACCCCCTCCGCCTTCACTCACTATTTTATTTTTTTAAGATTTTATTTATTTATTTGAGAGAGAGAATGAGAGATAGAGAGCACGAGAGGGAAGAGGGTCAGAGGGAGAAGCAGACTCCCCGCCGAGCAGGGAACCCGATGTGGGACTCGATCCCGGGACTCCGGGACCATGACCTGAGCCGAAGGCCGTCACTTAACCAACTGAGCCACCCAGGCGCCCCTCACTCACTATTTTAAAGCATCGTTATTCCTAAGGTTCCGAAAACCTTCATAGCCATAAAATGACTCCTCCAGGTTAGCCAGCCCTTTATTTGACTTCATTCCTAACTTTCATATGGACAGGTAAACTGCATTTTCTGCCCTTCAGTAAAATAGGGTACAAGAAATTTGGTGTTTAAACTCCTGGGTTATATTCTTCTCTCTAGTTCTGACCCATGGCCTGAACTCTGACCTCTCTTCTAGGGCAGGTTATAGGTTACTGAGACTAGGAAGTCTGAAAATGAAACGCTGGTTCCTCCCTTCTCTCTGTTCCAGAGCACTCTTCTCAGAAGTGCCTTCCTTTTCCCCCCAGAGGTGACTCCCATTTACAGAGATGAAACATTTGGAGTTTATGTTTGACTCCCCCCTTTCTCACACATTCTAGGTAAGCACCAAGTTGGTTCTGCCTTCTAAATGTTGCCAGAATGTGACCAGTGGCAGTAGCCACTTCACCACTCTGGTCCTCACCTCCTGGGCGGGCAGTGGTTGAAGGCTTCCTTCCCTGCTTGCCTTTGTACCCAGCCCACCCGCCATGGTTTATTCTCCACAGAGCAGCCTGTGGGAAACTTTTACAACATGTAAATCAAATTGTTCCTTCTTTGCTCAAAACTCTCCAGTGGTTTCCCATTGAGAGTGAAATTGTCCTCTGCCTGCTTCTGCTTTATTCTTTCACACATCCTGCCTGAAGTGTACATGGTGAGCTTCCACTTAGATCCACGTTACTTATAACATGGGTTTTCTCTTATCACTGTGAAATGTCAGCAGAGCAAGAATCATGACTTGGCTTCCAGATAGCCATATTTGCTTTCCCTAACAGCTTTGCTTTCAAATCACATTGTGTGCATGCAGTCTCCCCTTTGTGGGGGTCGGCTCTCGTGACATTCGGGGAGCTTTGTCAGCCTATAGGTGAGCGTGAATCCCTTTATTGATCCCATACGCCGGTACGTCAGGTTTTATAGAGCTGAGTAATGGCAGGAAATCTTGTCCTGCACAAAAGGAGCAACTGGCTTGGATGCAGGAGCTACGGAAGGATTCCAGTTTTGTTTAGGTGGCAGAAATAATGATGACCTGCAAACCAATGTGAAATCGTGATCGAGTTATATCTTGTTACTGGACTAGGACTAGATTAACTTGTAGGAAATCTCTCTGTTTGAAAACCACTGTTATCTTGTACAGAGAGTCCTGGTCCACAGAATCATGCCTTCTATGTGATATAAAACCCAAGAGCTGTGGGTAAATACTGAAACAGCCATAGGTGGTAAATTGAGTCTGATTGACTGTTGAGCCCAATTGACTGTGTTTCTTGGTACCAAAGTATTGCTATGAAAACAAATTGAGAATGGACTCTTGTTGGTGCATTTAGAAAGTCTGTTCTTTATTTTCTGTGGAATTACTGAAGTCACGATGATTACTCCGGTTTCCTGGAATTCCTTTTGAGATGCAGAGGCCAGATGAGAGAGCCATCTCCTCTTGTTGAGATTGTCATGGGTGGGGTGGTAATTGAGAGTTGTGGGGGAATTACAGCCTAGAAGGTAAGTTGGGTTGATTATAAAGAAATTTTTGTAGGCCATGCTAAGAAATTTGGAAATTTACCCTGTAGGAACCACTGGGGAGCCATGGAAGGCTTTGGTGTAGGGGAAGGAGTGACATGGATTGATGGTTTTTCCAGAGTAACTCATGTTCCTGTGGTTTTGTTTTTGTTTTTGTTTTTTTAAGGAGAAAAACTGTGTGTGGAGGGTGGTGGGACTAGGGATTGGTTGGTAGCAGTCATTTTGGAAGGTTTCCTCTGTAAGAGGGGAGAGGAGAGTGTGTTTTAAGTCTGTATCTGAGGGCTAGAAAGACAAACAGCATTATACCTGGACTTAGGGAGTGGAGGTGAATGGAAAGGTGCCAAGTCCTGCTTTAGGATTTCAAATCATGGGTAGCCAGGAGGTCTGTAGGAGGGGTAATTGAGGTAGAATCCCACAAGGAGGTGTGGGGGCAGGGGAGAGGAGGGAGGAGATTGTCAAGAAAAAGTATTAGTAGTCATGGGTATTAAGATCATTACAGATTGGGAAGGGCAGAAAAATCCTAGTTAAAAGTTTTTGGGGGACAGGAAATAGGAAAGCCAGTGGGGGAATCAGGTTGCTGATAGAAAGTTTGCATTAGATTTGGATATTACCGTGCTTTTCATGGCAGTGAGAACCATTTTCCTAGGCAGGGTGGGAGTCTGACCCACCGCAAGGCTAGAGTGCACCTGTGCTTCTCAAAGTGTGTGGTCCTCAGGCCAGGAGTGTCAGCATCACCTGGGATCCACTGTGAAGGTGGGGCCCACATGGGGGGGCAGTTGTCAAGCCTTGTGGAGCTTTCTCATGAATGCTCAAATTGGCCATCACTCTAATACACATGGGGAAACAGTTCTAGAATTGAAGTCCAGGCCCCTCTTAACATCGAGGCTACTGTCTTGTTTTCCATCTGTTTCTAAGTGTTCCCTCCCAGGAAATGGTTTCGAATATGTAGTGTGTGCTAGATTCCCTGCTCTGTGTTGGGAGCACAAAGAAATAGGGCACACGGCAGGTCCTCTGGACTCACACCTGGACTCACACCGACTAATTAGGGTGGGATCTATCTTAACACCTCTGTGCCCAAGGTTGGTCATTTGCAAATGTTTGTGTGATAACACTTTGTTAGGCCAGTTGTAAAACGGGAAGGGGACTACGTGCAAGAAACACGTAGGATGTGACCTGTCTACACTTCCAGTAGTGCGAAGCACTACTCAATGGAGGCAGAAGCAGACATGAAAATGGTTTCTGGAGACCCGTCCCTATAAAGGGGGGCGCAGAGCAATTCCAGGTCGTTCCCTCTTCAGAGGGCTGGAGGGGGTGAGAAAATGGGGTAAAACGTATTGGAGCGAATGTGGCACAGTGTCCATTTACCTTCAGTCCAAGGGCAGGGTTTGTTTGTATGCTTTATGATAATTTGATGAGTTTTCATAAAAAGTCCAAAAATAAACCTAATGGCTTATGATGTAGCATGATGGTCAGTTGGTCTCCTGGGTAGGTGCGTAACTTAAACTTATTCCCTGGATGGGGTCACTGCTGAGCCAAAACAGCCAGCAAACCAGTCAGCTATTGATCGAACTCCTAGAATGTTCCCAACAGTGTCCTAGGGCCTCAGGGAAGAAACAGAAGTGTAAAAGTTGCCCTACCCCCCCCCCCCCCCCCCCCCGCCATGGCTCAGAGGCTCATAACCGTGACTGGTCCTGGCAGGAGGTGGGGCAGCAGTCAATCTCAGTGGTTTTGGGTCACTCTGTTGGTGCATGGAAACTGGCTGGTGGAGGACTGGATTTTGTCTAGTCATAATCCTGGATTTTAAAGATTTATTTATTTTAGAGAGAGCGCATGGTGTGTGTGTGTGTGTGGATTTATTTTGTGGGAGAAATTCCTTAGAAAATGATTTGAAGGCATACAAAAGTGGTGTGTCTTCAGGGCTTCCTTGTAGACTGGAAAGTCTTACACCTTATCCTCAGAATTTCTCTACGTCCCCTGCAAAACTGAAAGTCCGGGTGTAGCAGAGAGGATTGCAGCCATTTTCCTGAGCATTGTATGGGTATCTGTAATTTTTAGACTCGGATTCTTGTGCAAAGTACTTAATATTCTAGAATTTTCCTGCTAAGCTGAGCATGGTACCTATTTTGAAGAATCTCAGGGATATGATGGAAATGCAGCAGGAAGTAGCACACAGTCTTTGAAAACCTGTCCAATGAAACACAAATGGATGCTCTAGAACCATGTTGGCCATGGGAGCTTCCAGTGAGGATGATGATGGACACATTCTGTAGGGTGACATGTGGCTGTTGAGTACTTGAAATGTGTCTAGTGCAACTTGGAACATAATTTTTAATTGTAATTAAGTTAATCCTGAATAGCCATATGTAGCTGGTGGCCACTCTCTTGGTTAGTGCCATTTCAGGAATTTTGGGGAGGGGTGGGGTGTATTCTTCACATTAAAAAGGCTTTAATGATGAAAAGATCCAAACTGGTTAGAATTCCTTTGGGAACCTACTCGTTAGTAACTTATTCCCAAATGAAGTACTTGTCTACTCGCCTCGTTGGCACTGCTGATGCCAAGTCTTTCATCCTGCTTGGGTTTTCGAAGACACCGGTCAAGCATTTCTTTGTAACTTGATTTTTATTGCTTTCCCCATTTCCCTACACTTGGAGGTAGATGGTCAACCCAGATTCCTGCTGGATTCTTGGAGGTAATCCTGCTGTAGATCCTGGGCCTCTCTGACGATGTCAAAACCCCAAACTGTCAGATGAAGAGCCACGGGAGGGTGCACGGTTTCCTGACTGTACTCCTTAACCATGAACTTGGGGATGTCGCAGCCCATGCCGCCGCTGTCTTGACAACAGCAATGTGACATGCTCAGACGCAAAAGAGCTGACTTGGCAGTTGCCCAGTAGATTTTTATAAAGGCTCAGTTGGTGGCCAGAGAATCAGGCTGTCAGAGTTGTGTGTTACGCAATACATCGTTTTCAGCAGAAGTTCTTAATCCAATTTCAGCTGTGGCTTTTTTTTTTTTAATAGGCTGTAATCAAAGATAAGTACACATTATTTAATGGGAGTTTGGAAGAAGTAAAACTCTCCTTGCATAAGCGTTTTCAGGCCGTTTACTTTATCCCAGGAAGCATGTCTGTCTGAGGAAAATTTGCTGCTGGAAGTGCCTTTTTAATTTAAAGTCAAGGCAGAGCACCATCATTCACAAGTTCACTAAGTCTGTGGTTTCCTGGCCGCTTGTCATCTTTCTAGATGTGAATATTCCCCCGAATATTCTTTGATATTGTCAGCATTGACCTTGGATCCATGTCATGGAATTAAAAATAAAAATGGATTAGCATCAAGTTGATTTGAGAAATGGAGGTTTGTAATGGAGAAGACATGATTATTTTGTGAAAAGGGAAGAAATAGATGAAGTTTTAGCCTGAGTTATACCACTCACATTTTCCGATATTTCCTCATTTATTTTTGGCTCTGTAAGTCCTTGTTTATGTGGGATCCATGTCAAGAATGAAGACAGCCCCATCCCCCCATTTTTGTTGTTGTTGTTGTTTTTTGGATGTTTTCATTGTTCTCTTCTCAAACTTGATGGAAGAAGCCAGCATTTCAGACAGCAACACATTGTATTAAGTAGGATGACTTAACAGGTGTATGCAGAACTTGTTCTGAAAAGAAAAGGCATTCTTGGGGAGGGTTCCAGTCTTTTTCCCTGGAATGAGGAAAACCCTAACAGTTTTCTCCCCTATCTCCCTCACGAACGTAGTCTTCCAAATTTTGTCTCGTTGTGGGCTTAGTGCACCTGCCAGACCCCCTCCCCCCTCCCATTCTTCTCCTCTCCATGAGGTGCTTCTTTCTTGTTAATCCAACTTAGAGTCGGGTTGAGCATTGGAATTGGGCCATGGCACTCCCTTTTCATTTGAGAGGAGTAGAAAGTCACAAATTACTCCATTCCCAGAGCCGTGGCAAGGTGCATAGAGAGAGGCCGTGCACAGCTGGTGGTGGTGGTGAACTCCTCCAGTGGTTCCTGTGATTCAGACACACGATCATTTGTCTTAGCACTTGTATAAGCTGCAATACAGAGGTTTCATGGTAGGAGGCCTCCCTACCTTTGAATCTGAACATTCTCTTCCCACCGCCCCCTACCTCCCCCCTCCCCTCCCCGGCCACCCAGCAGATGGACCTTTAACACCTCAGTGGGGAGGTTCTGGATTTCAGTTTAAAACACGGGTGCGTATCACACTGTATTCCTAGTATGTCTTAGATGCTGGCTTTATTTTTCTTGCGTGGTGTGGTTAAAAATGATCTCTGGTATATTAGACCTTTCTTTCTTAATGGATTCGTATCTGCTGGAAGGGACACCTAGTATAATTGGTTGGTTGACCTATGTCCCGGTTTCCACCAGTCGTTCCTGCATCATTATTAACGATGCCCTTGGTTGGTATGATAAATTACTTGGTCATTCTACCTGTGACGCATGAGTCTCTGATGTAGTTTGCTGACAAGTGATAGGAAATTAAGGATCTTCCATTGGATGGGCCCTTTTTCATTTGCAAGTAGTTTTAATTGTTAGAAAAGGTTTTTGTTTTGTTTTTTGAACCCGTGCATTTCCATCCTCATTTTCCCCCTCCTCAATCAAGACAGTCTGAATTTGAAACCATAACAAACACTGAGACATGGACAGATTGCGTAAGGATGTCTTGAGAGATGACCTTAGAACCGATGTTCTTCCAATTACATGAGGTAGCTGCAGAGACCAGTAAGAGAAAATCCCCCTCCCCTGTTCTTTTACTAATCTCCAGCCAGTGCTGCTCTTGAGTGGTTCTGGGTTGGTTTTTTTGGGTGTGTTCCCCCCCCCCCCCCGTATAATATTTCCATTCATCTCTTGAAATGAGTAATTTTAATTTTGCTTTCATTTAGTTAGGAGTTTATGTGAGTTACAGGTTTGACATTTTCCCTTTAAGAATGAATTTCGAGTTTCGAAACTTCGCTTTGGGCACCTGCTGCGTCGTGGGGACCCATTGACCACACGTGCCAGTTCGGTGTTCTCCAGCTGCACTGACCTTGGGCAAGACATTGAAACTCAACTCTTTAAAAAAAAAAAAAGAGTTTTGTGATTACTTCCTTTTCCACTCCATTTTAAGCCGAAAGGAGGTGGTAGCAAGCTTTTTAATCTCTAACCTGGATGTGAGTTTTGGAGAATTCTTAGTTGGTGCTGTCTGCCACAAGGAGTGCAGTATCCTGTGCTGGCCTGGCACTCCCGTTTCCTCGCATGTCTGTTACCAAACTTGGAGCCGCCTAGGGTTATGCTGTGCTCTTTTCCCCTTAACGAATAAGACGATGACCATAAGCATTCAAGTTTAATTCCTGACCAGCTGCCATTTTTGATGAGACTCTCCCGTTATTTCAAAGAATGGCAAACATTTTTCAGATGAAAAAAACCCTGTCACCTTTGCTTTTTCAAAGGTCTTACTACTTAATTTTCTATCTCCAAAGAAAGTGGTTTTTAGCAGGCAGAATGGCAAAGTGAATCTAGATCTGTGTGATGATTTTCATCACACAGATGAAAATCATCTCTCCCTTTTTTTTTACTTTTTTTTTAAAATCCTGCCAGCACACCCAGGTACTTTTTTTTTTTTTAATATTTTATTTATTTGAGAGAGAGAGCGTGAGATGGGGGAGGGTCAGAGGGAGAAGCAGGCTCCCCGATTCAGGATCATGACCTGAGCTGAAGGTAGTCACTTAACCGACTGAGCCACCCAGCCGCCCTACACGCCCAGATATTCTTATATGGCAGTATTTGCAAAGCATATGTTTTGGAACTGGGGAAATACAGGTTAAGAAATTAGGGGATGGGAATGAGGGAGGGTGGTACATTCTGGGGCTTGAATTGCACTTGCCCAATAATTTGGTGAACATGTAAAAACAGAGGTCTTACTGATGCCCCGATGGCAATAGCTTAAAAAAAAAAAGTTTAAGGAGATGGCATAAAAAGAACTGGATACACAATCTGGGCGACTGAATTTGCATCAGAATTAAGCTGTTAGGTTTCTCTCTCTGTGGCTACAGCTCATCCTGGGCCTTCCTTTAAGCTGACCAGTAAACCAGAATGGATTGGGTACTCGTGTCTGGGGAAGCATCCCAGAGGAAGCCAAGAAAGGATCTCTCCCTGCCTGCCTGTTCAGTCCCCTTGCTGTCAAATCTGGCAGGATCCATTCTGACAAAAAGGGAGAGTGTGTGTCTGAAGGGGTCTAGGGAAGGTCAAAGGGGATCATTAGGAATTTTGAACACTGAGGCGTGAGTGGACTATGAGATTTTGAAAATAGTGATTTGGGAACGTGTAATCGAATATAGAGGGTGCAGGGAAAAGAGCATGCAAGAATCCTGGAGGATTCTAGAGGACGGGGGAGCCCGTGTGGATGTGGTGGGGGAGGAAAAGCAAATGTCCAGATGTTTTGCGAAGGAATCGGTCAGTATTTAGTTTAAGGTAAGGGACTGTGACTGGGTCATCAGGTTTGGGCCCTAGGAGACCATGTGGATTTCTAGATGGGTGCTGTTTTCTTGGCAGGGCAGTAGGTGGTGGCAGGACAAGGTCTCTGGTACGTTGACAAGCTTACTGCTGAGAATGAGAAAGGGTAGACAGTCCTCTTGGATTATTACTGTGGGAGTGTTTTATGGGGGGCAGCGGTGGCTTGAGTTAAGGAAACTGTAGGATTTCTGGCACTGCACTCCACTTAAAACACCCTGGGTGTTTGTAAGGTTAGGGACCGGCAAGCCAAATGTGGGGAAAAGTAGTGGGAAGAGTGAGCTTGAACTTGAGTCTCTGTTTGTTTTTCCTGAAATATCTGTTGAGCTCTTACTCTGTGCAGGCTCTAAGTGCTGGGATACCAGTGGTGAACAGGATTTCCTGGCCCCATGCAGACATTGTTTAAATGGTTGGTTAAATGAGACCACTGTTAGGGGCGCCTGGGTGGCTCAGTCGGTTAAGTGCCTGCCTTTGGTTCAGGTCATGATCCTGGGGTCCTGAAATCGAGCCCCGTTACCGGTCTCCCTGCTCAGTGAGGAGTGTGCTTCTCCCTCTTCCCCTCCCCCTGCTTGTGTTCTCTCTTGCATGTTCTCTCTCTCTCTCTCAAATAAATCTTTTATAAAAAGATGAGACTGCTGTTGAAGAGGGGGAAATAAAAGGTAATAAACTCTCAGGTGTTTGCATTTTGAGTTGCCTGACCTCTAACAATAGTTCTTTCTGGGCTTTTCTTGGAGCTCTCAGCCCTTGGCTGTTCTGAACGACAGTTCAGGCTACAGCGGAGTGCGTGTCAGACCTGAGGTACCTTCTTGCAGACCTCCCATGACTCCCATCTTGGCTAGCCCTGTGTTACCACTTTGTGGGGTGCAGGCACACTTCTGCTTTCTGCATCTGGCATTCCACTAGGGAGGAGGAGTGCACGCCTCCTAGTGTAGTGTAGGGTGATTCATCTTGATCTGTGAAAAGCAGCTTAAGTTTTAGTTTCAGAATTATTACCCACCTATTGAGCTTTTGGAAACAGAACAGAGTCCCCTTATTACCTACTACTTTGTGTCTTGCATCAACATCAAGGGAGGGAACAAGGCTTGACCAGCACTGTACGTTATCGAAAAGAGCTCTTGTGTTTCAAAAAAAAAAAAAAAGTTTGTTTTTTAATATCTAGAATTTGAAGCCCTATAATCTTGGTCATGGATTTGGTTCTCTTGTATTTAAAGTACTTTATAGGTTTCGTGAAGCTGCTTGTCAGTAAGCGAACCTAAAATGCGTCTTCCTTTGCAGGCAGTTTCAACTCACATGGTTTATGTTTTAATGGGACCTTAGTCGTAGGGGTAGGACTCTCTTGAATGGAGGCCGGAAGTCAGAATGGAGGCACCAGTCTAAACATGACGCAGTACATCATTGCAGGAACTTTACATTGAAAGCTATTTTGGGGTCTTCTCATTTATAAACGCTGGGTATGTATGGAATAATAGTTTATAATCCCATCAGCTTTCAAGGATGAGAATAGGAATCTGGTCCCCATATGAAAGAGCATTCTTTCCTGGATGCTGAGAAAAGCTGGAGTTTCAGCCTCACTGTCTTTAACGCCAGGAGGAGCCAGTGCTTATCATGCAGATGCAGTGAATCCCCCTTTTGTGCCTTTTGTGTGCTGTGTGGATACGTCCTCTGATTGGTTATTCAGCCTCCTCAGTTGGGGTCTGGTCAGAGGGCTTCCTTTTTCTGTTGGTGAACCATGTGATTGGAGGGTAGAGAGTGACTTGTACACGGTAGCAGTTCAGAAACCCCGTGTGCTCGTCCCGTCTGCTGGAGGCAGTTAGCTGACTTCTTTTCAGCCTTTGGATTTGAACCTTGACCCGCCAACCCTGGCCTGTAGACCTCTCTTGCCTCTTTGGGGCGCGCCCCCAGGAAGACAGGAGGTGCCTTCCTCCCCTGGAGCCAACAGGAAATCTCAGCTTGGCAGGTCTGCAGGAGTGGAAGGATGTCGGGTTCGGGGGGGGCGGGGGGAGGTGGAAATCCTAGCTCTTCTTTCCCAGGGCTCTCTTACCCCTTATTACAGAAGATGGTAGAGCGCTCTCCTTCTGGAAGAATCCCGGCAGCTTAACCCAAGTTGCTTCAGGTTATTTAGGGCTTTAGAGTCTCCGTGTGGTTGGATTTCTAGGATGTAGTTTGTGTTTATGCAGAATTTAGGGATGTGAGCACGGGGAACGAGCTCAGTTCCTCTAGCCCCCTAACCTAGTCCTGTTGAGGTTTCTGGGGACCTGCGGGTAGCAGAGAGGAAGAACCAGTTACGTCTGGCATCAGGACCACAGCACCGGCCTGGCTCTTGTGGGGAAAGTACTCCTGTTTGAGCAAAAGGAACCTGAACATCCACCCCCACCCCCTCCTGTGTTTACCCAGGATATTAATGTTCTCCTTATTCTCCTAAGGCCCCAAGTATCTGAGAAGCTCCGATCCTTCTAAGGTGAACGGTTCTGAAATGCTTAAGTCTTGCAGTGAGTGTGTGAACATACGGACTTTTTGGATTCGTGGACAGTAGGCAGGTATCCATAGGCGAGAACCTGTTGCGACTGTCCTGGGCTGTGTGTGAAGCAACACTTAACACCTTACACACACCTGCTGGTTCCCTAAAACAATCACCTCTGCGCACATCCCTGATCCCCCACCATCTCCACGTTTCCAGACTTGGCTCCTGTTCTTACCTCCCTGCTGGGGAGGGGTAGGGGGGGCTCCCTCCCCTCTGCCCTTGCTGTTCCTGGCCTCCCCTCTGTCTTTCTGCATTCTGCTGGAGTGGCTGGGAGGGGCTTGGGGCTCTTTGGACTTCCCCAACCCCCAGCCGCCCAACCTGGCCTTCATTTGTTCAGTGCCTCTCTCAGAAGCTTGCAGTGCTGCTGATAACACAGACATAAGGGAGCCGCGCACATTAGACCTTCAAGACCTATTATTAACCTGTGTGTATTTTTTCTTTTCTTTTTTTTTCCTCCCCCTTTAAATCACCCCTTCTCTCCCCATCTTCCTACCCTTGCCCACCAGGATTCATGGTCTTTTTTCCCACAGTGCTCTGTCTCTTTCTTGATAAGACTCCTTTCCGTGAGTGAGGGGTCAGTACAGATCCAATTTCGTTTCTTCTGACCGAATGGTAAATTCTTTGAGGGCAAGCCCCCCCTCCCCATGACAACAGGAGCCTTTTTTGAGGAGCCCGGCACCTGTTTTGTAAGGCAGGACACCTTCTGGCATTGTTCAGTGAAAGTCCAGGACGTTGGTTCCTGAGCCCTCTGCTTGTGTGCTTCTTTCTAAATTTTGCCCAGAATAGGAAACTGCAGTGTTACTGGTTAATGAGGGTATTTGGGCTCAGGGTTTGTAAAGGAATTGAGGTGGTGGTTTTCCTTCCACGCCCTTTTACAGTCCGGGAGTGAGCTTTTTGCTAGGGTCAGTGCTTGAACCATCACCACATGATGAAATTCTGGCCTCCGGAGCTGGGTCTCGGTCGCATGATGCTTGTTTGAATTTTTTTTTTTTTTGTTTATTCGAACACTTAATGTTTACTTGCCTTTTTTTTTTTTTAAAGTGATTTCCCTTCTCCCTTTCTTCTGTTTCTCCAGGATGACAGTGATGGGATTCCATGGTCAGAAGAAAGGGTGGTACGTAAAGTCCTTTATTTGTCTCTGAAGGAGTTCAAGAATGCCCAGAAGAGGCAACACGGGGAAGGCATTGCTGGGAGCCTGAAAACAGTGAATGGTGAGTTGCCTCTTCTGTTGGACTCGGATGGTATCTTTGGACCTTGTTTCTGAATTGGATGTGTTTCGGGTGGCTTGTGCTTCTCAGCTAGGCCCCTGATGGCAGCTATTTTGGACATCCTACTGGGTTTATGGATTCATTTTCATGCTCCTTTATATGTGATGTGTAATATAATTGGCAAGGTGCCTTAATTAGTCTGTTCCCTACAGATAAGACAGGGGCTGTGATCCGATTTCTACTAGGTCCTGGTTGAAGGTAGAGTCTGCCTTACAGGTTTTTCTGTGGATCTTTCTCCTTAGATCTTGCTGCACCCTGGAGTTCCTGGTTCTTTCTCCCTGTTTGTGTAGGAAGTAGCTTGAGTCTTCGGGTGCTTGCTGCCCTTTTGCTCTCTGGCTCAGCTCAGCAGCCTAAAGACGTGCTTCCTTCCTTGCCGATGAGGCTGGGCAGGTGGTTACATGGCAGCAGGTAGAACGGTGCCTAGAATTCCTGTGCATTTGGGAGCCTAGCCGTATGGTTATGAGAAGTCTTCTTGCAGCCTGGAAGGAAGCTTGCTCTTCTCGGGGTTTATTCCGCTGTCTCTTTAGGAGGACGGGCCTGAAATCACCCAGTGGAAACCGTTTCAGAACATGTTACAGTCTGTGTTTTAGTGCAGGGGATGTGGCTGTGATGGCATTCCACAGTCTCCCTCGCCCTCGTTAGTCCTTTAGAATCCTAGATAAATGTGAATGAATAGACCATGTTCTGGTTTGTACTTGGCTTGGAGCAAGGAGAGATGATGGGAGAGGTGGTGGTTCATTTTTCGAGTCTCTGCTCCGGTCGTGGGCCGATAGAGTTGGGACACGTGGGGGTACTTGAGAGCTTGCCAGGGTCCAGAGGGGCAGGTTCACCTCGGGCATCCACTGTCCTTCCTGTTGGCTTCGTTGTAAGGTGGGCTGTCTGGGGGAGCCTCTTGTTGGGACTAGTGCCTACAGGCGGGACCCGCATCGAGCCTTGGCCGGGTGTCCAGGGACGCCCTCCCTGAAACTCCACCAGGTTTGCCCTGCCACCCACCCAAGGCCTGTCCCTCTCTTCTTCTGGTTCTGGGTGACTTAAAACAAGAATCTTCTGGAAGTCTGAGTCCACATGTATATGGAAAGCGCCCCCCCCCCCCCGATAATATATATATAAAATCTTCCACATACATAGAAGCAAAATTAGTAGAATCTGTTGCCACAAGTCTAGAATCTGGATCCCTGTGTGACGTGATTGTTCTTGGTGTCCTTGCTTCACGTTGAACGTAGTGTCTGGCTTTACGTGTTTGAGGGGGGCGTGATGGGGGAGAGTCTCACTGCATCCTGAAGTTACAGTAGAGCAGGGGCGGCTGGGGGTTTAGATTTTACTGTCATGATAAGGCATTCTGCTATGCAGGAGCAGGAAGGCCTTAGTGGTTTTGGGATCTCTTAGCGAAAAAAAAAAAAAAACCCACCCATCTGAGAGGAAAAAACCGTTTTCAGGACAAGTTAGCCAGGTGTCCAGCATTAAATAAAGGTGGGATTTAGGTAAAAGAACAAAAACTAAAGCCTTCAAGAGGTCTCATAGGCACTGCCGGCCTCGTCGACCAAGGGTAGCTCTCGTTTTTAATTGGCCTCGTCAAGGGCTTGACAATGCCCAGGAAGGAATTCTAAGAAAACTGGCAAAGGCCGCTCTGTTGGGGGTTGTTGAAGACTTTAAAGAATTCGTGTACCAATTTCATAAAGAAAAGGGGGTTTTTGTTGCAGTAGTTTGTATTTCATGCTGATAAAGACTGGCTTGTCGTTTTCCTGTCTAGTTTTCAATATGGCGACACCAGGGCGCCTCTCTCTTGGTGGTGGGATGCCGTGAATATGCCCATTTCTGGTTCCTGTCGGTGTCCCTGCAGCCAGCAGTCCAAGCCCACGTGTCTGTCATTCTGTATCACGGATTTCCAAAGAACTTCTGAGTAAACACTTCTGGTTTTAAGAATAATTTTCTTAGAGGCCGCTAACAGGTTAAAGTGTGCTTTCTCATTTGGGCCTACTGGAGAGATCGGGAAACCGGCATTGTTCACTGGGGAAGAACTCCTTCTCTGTAGGCCCCCAAACCTCAGCGATGTGCTCTTAGGGTGCATGGTCCAGAGAAAGTGGAAGGCGGTGGAGCACCCCAGACTTTGTGGGCAGCTGAAGTTGGGAGTGGGAGGGTTGCATGCAGTGCTGTGTGTGTGTGCCTGTATAGATGTCCCTTGTTTAATGGATACTTCATAATCCTCATTCCGCACTACACAGAAGCACCTTGTCCTGAGCTGCGTATCACAGCGCCCTTATCTTGGGGCTCTTCACCGGGGGTCACGTGAAGATAGGTTAGTGTGGGGAGAGCGGTTTTCACAGCCCTGCAAGGTGAAATGTTTTGATTTTTGTTTTGTTTGTTTCAGTTAGTCACAGAACCTCCTGAGGTTCCTTGTAAACATTGAAATCCATTGGTGCAGTGTTAATGGTCACAGAAATCTGTCTGGTGGTTGAGATTTGAAGCTGTCCCAGTACAGAGCCCTTGCTCCTAGGACATGGGGAAGGAAACTGACCAGACCAGGGATCAGAGTGGGCGCCCGTGCCCAGAGTTGGGGTGGGTACCTGCTGCCCCGTGTGGCCCCCCTGCCCCCCTTATGCTTTGCAGCTTGGGGACCTTGGTAGTGACCTGCCTCTGAGGCCCCTGGTGTGTTCATCTGTAAGCTGAATACAGTGTCCTTGCGGGGCTTTGTGAGTGCTCTGTGTGGTAGTGACTTCCCCAAGGTCACACTGCTGTCTTCCAGCAGAACTGGGATTATAGCTCACGCCCTGCAACTTTGAATCTAGCACTTATTAAGGGGGCAGAAGGGGTGAAAATTACACCACATCTTTGCAGGAGCAGTAGTAGTGAAAACAAGGCGCTTGGACATCCCCCCCCCATCACTTTTCTGAGTATGGTCGTGCTAGCGTTTCCTGGGAAAATTCCGTCGTCAAATAATGCTTGGCGTTGACAAGAGAAGGTGCCTGATATAACTTTTTATCTAATTTGAGAATTTTGAGAATGAATTGCCGTCACTTCCGCTAAATCCTTGGCTTGTGAGGATGACGAAGCAGCCCCTCCTTGGCCTTCCCTCTGTGTGAGGCAGTGGGTGGGTGTGGAGTCTGTGAACCACACACGGAAGGTGGCAGCTTGTATCTGAGTGGCTCAGCTCTGCCGCCCCATTTCCGTGGGTCTCCTGTCATAGTAATAACCCAACCAGATGTAAGATGGTAGGGAGACCTCATAGTTTATGTCACAAAATCCATGTTGGCCATTGATCTTGCTTTCGTAGTTCTAAAGTGACAGGGAATGGGGTTGTGTTTTGTTTTGTTTTGTTGGGGGGGCGGTTTCTGGTAGAGGTAGCAGATGTGAATCTTGAACAGGCGCGGATGGCCTGTGGGGGGATCGAAACCCTCATTATGGCTTGTTGGTTATGGCCGAGCATGGGTAAGGCGGCACTCCCGAGTTTTGCTGATTGTGAGAGCCTTCTCTCTGCTTCCTGCTGTAGAGAATGCCATTTCTTCTGCCTGTAAGAAATTGGACAAAAGCTTTGGGAAGGGCTGGCAGAGGCTGAGACTGAGGCCACTCTTTGAGGGCCCTTGGCCCGCTGGGGCTGAAATTAGGGACATTTAAATAATAACATGCGACACAAATGAGTACACATAATTACACAGTAAGAGAGGGGAGCTATTAGCTGTATTTGGAGTTTCATTTGCTTCCTGTAAATGTCATCTGAGATCAAGCAAGGCCTCTGGTCAGCCAAAGAGCCTTGAGTAGATTTAAGGGACCCCGGATCATTTTTCTTGGAACCTTGTGGTAGTTGTGATGGGCCAGTCTGTACTGAGCACTCAGTACTGACTGACTAGCGCTCGATCCGCATTTCACTCATTTTAATCTTCAGAACAGACCACTTTGTAGATGAGGAAGTGATACACCAGCGTGGATTAGGCGTTTGCCTGCACCAGTAGTCCTTGGCAGCCTTGGCTTTCTGCACCAGCACTCCCTTGCTTTCAGCCACCTCTTCGATAAAGAAGTAATTTTGGAATGCTCGTAAAGATAGGATTCCAGAAATAAGAATTTGTAGGAGTACACTTTTTCTAATAGGGGTTTCTTTTGAAGGAGATAATGTGTGATCCTTCACTGGGGAAGGAGACCTCGGAAGCGGGGCAGGGGGCGGTGTCGTGTGAGTACGAATGTGGGCATGTTTCCAGGCTTTAGTGGAGCTTGTCACCGTCGAGGGAATCCCAAGATGGCAGTCCTTCTGCCCGCTTACCATCCTTAGGCCCGTGACAGGCACACACAGGCATTCATTTTATTTCTTCACCGAGAAGTAGAGATTTGTATTTTTAATGCTGTTGTTGAACCACCAGGTTGGCCATCGTCCTAGGGCCACCGTCCTGGCGGCGCGCTGTGGGGATGGACTTTCTGGAAACCACTGCCAATTCGTAGCGAAGGGCCAAAGTTGGAGGTGCAGATACAGGGAGCCCCCTCCCCCTTCTTTCTACTAAGGAATAGGATCTTCGACTCCTTGAAAATCTTAAAGATTCCTGATGGGTTGATTGTGAAATGAAACTTGGTCCCCACTCCTGCAGGTTCATTGTTTACTACATAAAATAAAGACGCCTTGTGTGAGTCCAAATGAAAAGTCGGAGCACATCGTCCCACGAATGGAATTTTATGTACGTGGCTATATTGGAAAAGACGGTCATGGTCGTATGGTTGCCTCTGACAGCCAAGGGGGCCCCCTCTCCCTTCTGCTTTGGCCTAAATTGTTCATGTCTAGCTGTTCTAGAGATGGCTCCTACTTCAACAGGGAAGACCATTTTTTGGGTTTTTGTTTGTTTCCTCCTGGAGAAAATGGCTTACCCCACCGCTTTGCCCAGATGGAGCTGCTGATGTGTCAGTGTCCTGTGTCCTCTGCAAGCTGTGGGCACCGAGCAGCTGCCGCAGGTTTGGGTTTCTGGAACACTCCAGCCTCAGAGACTCTTCTTCCTTCTGTCCGTACCCCCCCACCCCCCATGTGTGAGACAACACACCATGTGAAAAAAGCTGGGTGAGATGAAGGGTAATACACTTCCCTGAAAGCGACTTAAATTTATTAAAAAAAAACAAACAAACAAACAAACAACAACAAAGCTACATTTTATCCTGGAAAATGGTCGCGTTGAAAAGGCTTGATGTCTTTCCATGTAGCTTTCATGTGGTCCATCCAGGACCTAGTGATGCACTCGGGGCGTTTTTTGATAGTGCTTCCATTTAGTTGATACTTGATTGTGTCTTTAGAACACAGGTGCTTTTGTGAGTAATAAAACGGAACGCTGTCTTCTTCTTTCCTGTCACTTTGTGCTTGAGGCCCCTGCCCTCCAGCTCTCTCAGCCCACTTCCTCTGTTAGCTCTGTCTCCTCATCCATGTGAAATCTGGGCTGGTGTAAGAGGAGGGGCCTACGGCAGGTAAGGGTGTGTGTGTGCGCGTGTGCGCTCACTCGCTCACTCGCAAGGAGCCCGGGGGGGGGGCGGGGGGAGGGAGGGAGGGAGGGAGAGCACATGCTCTCTCCTGCCTGTCACAGTTCTTAGAAAAGCCCAGCATTGAAGGTCCTGAGGGCGAGAGGATGGAAATCTGCTGTGATCACCTTTTCTCATCTCTACAGGGAAACCACTCTGGAACTTACCCCTCTTCACTGTTTACTTCTCTCCTAGATGATTGCCATCAGTAAACAAAACATGTTGTAGTTACTCTCATAATAAAATGCTCCCTCTACTGATCTTGTATCTCCCCTCCTGCTGTTCATGTCTCTTTTTACTGCAGTGCTCCTTGAAAGAAAATGTCTACACACGCTGTCTCCTCTATTTATATTCATGTTAATATCCTTTCCCCTTTCATTCTCCTTTGAACCCCTAGAATCAGGCCACGATTAAGGCTTCATTAATGACCTTGATTGCCAAACCAAGGTTCCAGTCAGTGTTGCCTTATTTGCCCCTTTGGCAGCATTGACATGATCGAAACTGTCCTGAACTGCACTTGCTTACTAGCCTTGGAAGGCCTCGTGAACATGAACTGTTCCAAAGCCAACCATCTCCACCATGTCTCCTCTGCTCTGCCCGTCTTCCCATTGTCCATAAATGCCAGTTCTGTTTTTCTAGATGCTTTGGCCTGAACCTTGGAGTGATCTGTACTACTCTGATTTTTCCATACCTTGCATTCCTGCATTCCATCCTTTAGCAAAATCTGTTTGTTCTAAATTCACATCTTCCCGATCTGAATTTGCACTACTGTCACTGGTCGGAAACCTCTTGCTTGGGCTGGGACCCCTGATGCTCTGTCATCTCAGCTTCCATCCCCCCCCCCCCCGCCGCTCCAGGCAGCAGTCAGAACAGTCCTTTGTAAATGCAGATTAGTGCATGCTCTGTTCCTGCAGTGTCTCCCTGCCTCTTAGCATGATAGCTGAGCATCCTTACCCAGACCACTTGATGTGGCCACAGTGTCAGGTCTCCTCACCCCTGCCTCCCCTAGTTTGGCCTCCTTGTTTTTCCAGGCGTACCAGAATGTGTGTGTGTGTGGCGCGCGCGCGCATGTGTGTTTTTTGAAGATTTTACTTATTTGAGAGAGAGGAGAGAATACGAGTGGGGGGAGGGGCAGAGGGAGGAAGAGTGAATCCATACCAGAATCCCCACTGAGCAGGAGTCCGAGGCCAGGCTCAGTCCCAAGACCCTGAGATCAGAACCTGAGCTGAAAACTGGAGTCAGATGCTTAACCGACTGAGCCACCAGGTGCCCCAATTTTTTTGCTTTAAAAAAAAAAAATACTGTTATTTTTTTTTTTTGAGAGCGTGAGTGAGCAGGAGGAGAGGCAGTGAGAATCTCATGCAGGCTCTGCTCGTGCACGTCCCGACTCGGGGCCGGATCCCAGGATCCCGAGATCATGACCAGAGCCAAAATCAAGAGCAGATCCTCAACACCCTGGCACCCAGAACTTTTGTGCTTTCGACCCTTCTGTTTTACAACTCTTTCCCTTTAAATAACTGCATGCTTCAACCCTGCCTGTATTTGGGTTCTGCTCAAACCTGGAGGTTTGAGCTGGAGCATCCTTGAGCATCCTATCAAAAGTGGTTCCTTGGTCTGTTATCCTTTCACTTTTTATCTTGTAATATTTCTCTGCATAGAATTTCTCACCTCCTGACATTGTATTCTTGTTGTTCACTAATTCTGAGTTCTCTCCCCACAGTAGATTGAAAGTCCACGAGAGAAAAGCTTCATCCACGTTGAGTGGACTCCTGGGTGCTCTGTAGGGCATGTGTTGTTGTGTGAAGCAGTGTGCAGACATCTCTCTGCCCACGGCTGCTGCCCCGCCCCCCGTGCCCCGACCCCCCCTCCAGCACCCTCTGCCGTGCTGTGGACACACTTCTCTCTGTCCAGGGGCCCCCCCCCCCCCCCCCCCCCCCCCCCCCCACCCCCCCCCCCCCCCCCCCCCCCCCCCCCCCCCCCCCCCCCCCCCCCCCCCCCCCCCCCCCCCCCCCCCCCCCCCCCCCCCGGTTACAGCCTATGCTGTTTTCCTTATTCATAATTGTGATAAATTTCTAAGTCTTAACATCATAAAGATTCTTGGAATTAGATCACCCTGTACCTTTTATTTTATTTTCTTAAAGATTAATTTATTTGAGAGCGAGAGCGTGTGCACAGGAGGAAGGGGCAGAGGGAGAGAGTGTCCCAGGCAGACTCTGTGCTAAGCGTGGAGCGTGACATGGGACTCCATCTCACAACCCTGAGATCATGACCTGAGCTGAAACCAGAGTCCGATGTTTAACCAACTGAGCCACCCAGGTGCCCCTACCCTGTACCTTTTCTTAACCCTATTTGTAGATTGCCTGTTTGGGTACAGGATACATTGCTTGGTAGTTTAAATTAAGATTGGGCTTTTTAAGAAATAAGTTACTCCTTCTAATCTCGTAACATTATCGTAATCTGTTACTATCTTAATTTTGTGGGTTTGTGTCGTGGGTCTCAGATGTTAAGCAGCTTACACAAGGCTGCATAACGAAGCAGTCTAATCAGGATTTGACCCCAGGACTCCTGACTCAGATCTTAACCTCCTCCTTCTTCCCCCCCCTTTAGATTGAGGTACGCTCTGTGAAATCATACCTCATAATTGTACAATACGGTGGATGTGCAAATGCTCCTATACCCATGTGACAAGTCCTCTAGGACTTTTCCATCAGCCCAGAAATGTTGCTCCAAGTGAAAGTGTATGGTCATTTTGGGGTTTGTCACCATGGCTGTCTTTTGACTTTTTTTTTTTCCTGACCTTTTATGATGATACATGGGTTTGTGGTGTTTTCCCAGAATGTACCAGATGCATGAGAGTGTCTGTTGAGACTTGAAGGGGTCTCAAAGCCAGTGGCTCAGCTCCTGTGCGTCCAGTATGCAGCTCTTAGGAGCCCTGGCTTTAGGGAGGCATGAATAAGACCCCCACAATTGGACATGGCCATGAATGACCACCATTTCAGCAGTGCATTCTTGGAGCCAGATTCTCTGTCTTGAACTGGTGTTTCATCTTTTCGTTCTGAGCTGAGTGCAAGTCCGGATCTAATGGGCTTTCGAACAGCTCTGTCTCTCCTCCTGCTCGGTGTCCCCTCTTCTGTGAGTGTTCAGAAGTCGCAGCCTTGGTTCAAGAATTCAAGAGGTTTCTCGGAACTGGCAGTCCAGATGTGGCTTTTCCCCAAAGGCAAGCTAAAGAGGCATCCCTAGGGCATACCCCTTTGCTGCTGATATGAGTGATTCTTTGTCCACAGCTGTGAGCTGCCCCATGGCCGGGAGGATGCAAACACATGGCAGGTGCGGGGGGTGGGGGGGAGCCCAGCATGGTCAGATTGCTAATTTCTGTTCATTTTCTTACAGCTGTGGTGAACGTCTGTGTATTAGTCAGCTCATGCTGCCGTAAGAAAATACCATAGACTGGGTGGGGTGGTTTAAACCACAGAAATACATTTCTCCTTGTTCTGGAGGCTGGAGGTCCCGGAGTCCTGTTCCTGGTGAGAAATGGCTTCCCGGCCATATCCTCACTAGGCTGAGCGTGGGGGAGAGAGTGCATGGGTGGCTCTTCCTCTTCTTAGGAGGACACTGGCCCTAGCAGATTATTGTCGGTCACCCCTCCCTTTCCCCCCATTATGACCTCATTTACTTTTCTCACCTCCTTGCAAGCTCTGTCCAAATACGGTCACATTGGGTTTTGGGGCCTTCAACATAGGGGCAAACAGCACTACTACTGCCAATACTAGCACTTGGGTAGGGCTCTGAGATGGGGACAATTTTATCCCATTTTAATTTTAGATTAAGTTAATTTCCTTGCCCATCTGCGACGTGTTTCCTTTTGTGTTTATGTGGGTACTAGGATGATTTCCTGGTATGCCAGGAACCCCTATGAACTTGTTTGACCTTGGAGAAGTTAGTGTTTTTCCCGAGTGGGTGGAATTAAGCTTGGGTTTTTATTTATTGTGTGCCTGCTTTTTTGAGACCTCTTGGGTTTATCTACATCCCATACTTCAGTGGGGGTTGAAACAAGACTCCTGAGCTGGGGAGCTGCTGTAGGCCAAGAGACCTAAGGAAGAGGCCAACAGGGTTATTGCAAAGGTCCCGGGGGTCGGGAAGGGTGTGGGAATCGGGATGGCCCTGGAGGGATGTTTCTGTTGTCAATGTGGGAAAAATCATGGCATTATTTGAGGTTGAAGGATCCTGTTTGTTTTAACACACATTCATTTTATTTGTATTTTATACACGAATTCAATTTATTTTTATATGCTGTGAGTGTAATTTAGGGCAAGGCTTTCCAACCAGTTTTACTTCTCAACTTGTACAGGAAGGGAAGAGCCTGTGGGGTCCCCAGACTGTTCAGGCACGGAGAGTGTATCTGTGTCTACTCTCATAAATGGTAACGTCCCCCACCTCCTCCTACCTGGAAATAGGCCGTCTGCACCGTGCCACGATTTGAGTTCTGTGATAGATTTACGGAGCTCTAATTACTAGCTGACCTACCACGATGGCCCTAGTGCAGTTTTGCTTTGCTTGTGAACTTCTTCGCACCCATTTCCCCCAGATCTAGAGGGCCTTTCACCTCGCTTTTGGAAATAACCTATTACTACTTGAGCCCATTAAATGTTTAGTGTCCTGTATGGCGTATCTTTAAAGCCAGAATGGTGATAACTGGGTATGCTTTTGGGAAATTACCCTACAGTCCATTAAATCCCTTAATTTACTATTTGTTACTTAAGCTCACCTGCTGCCAAATCTTCTCTATTCTTGTAGCTTTCTCTTTAGTCTTTAGGGGGCTTCTGCAGAGTCCCCAAACTAGCTTCCTCATGATTTCTTTCTGAAAGATCCTAAAGCTGTACAGGTATTCATACGTGGAGGTTCACGGTCCTTGAGGGAATCATGAACTATTTTATAACCAGTGTCAGCCCAGCCTGTCAGGCTGTGTCTGTCTTGCAAGGAGAGCTTGAGGCTCCTTTCTGGGGCTTCAGAGCTCCTCATGCCCGGTGCCCAGGACCCTGTTCCTCCCGTCTCCCGTTCCCTGACCTTTCACTAGTGCTCTTGGTTTGTTCATGCTTTGGAGCTGATGATTTCAGCTCTGCACATGGGGGAGGGGCGGCTCTTACTGTGTCACCTGTCCCTCCAGTGGCTTCTGGGTCAGTTCCTTCACTGACTCCATGTTTCCCATTGGCAGGTGGGCCTCCTGATCATGGGTGTGACAGCTGGTCCTGGTGACTGGGAAAGACATCTGTGCTTGAGACTCCCCTGCTAGCTCTTGGTGTTGCCTCAAGTGGCAGTTTCCTTCCAGTTTTCCAATGGCTTTGAACGATTTCTGTTGCCTTCCGAAGCATGAAGGCAGCTCAAGGTCTCCCCTTGGAAACACTTACCTGTCTTAATTCTGATAGCTTCGCCCTGATGGGCTCGGGTTATTTATGAAGGCGTTTTTTTTTTGAATCCCCGCTTTTGACAAGTTGGACCTTGTCATCTAGGGTGATGCTAGAAGGTCAGCAAATCCTCTCCAGACATGAGTAGGGTAGGTGACACCCCAGTGGAAATGGTGCACGTTGATTGGCTTGGCATGCAGGAGGCCTGGCAATTTCTGGAGGGATCTGCATTGCAAATTGCTTAGCCTGGACCAGAGCGGCTTTTTACCCTGTCCTCACTCAGCAGTTTACCCAACTTGAGACTAGTGTTATTTGAAAAGGGCCTTTCCAGTTTACTCAGTTGGAAAGTGTTACAGAGTTTTAAAGGGTGAGCTGGAAGGCTCTCAGCTGGCATTTCTGAATCCCTCAGAGGAAAATATTGGCAAACTCTCCACTCTCTGCCTGAACTCTTCTTATAAATTGAGAAGCCAAGAGTTACGAAGCCATCACAAAGGGCCGGGCTGGACTCTGGGGGGGCTACGAATCCTTATCCATGCTGAGACATGGGCAGTTTTCTGATAATCCTGCCCACCCCCCATCTTGTAATGTTAATCTTCCCGCCACTGAAAATAGAAGTAGTGAATGTAGTTTACAGTGTATTCCATCCACCCACCCCAGCCTTCTCTCTGGCAGATAGATGCACATGACTTTTATTTTTTTCGCCCTCTTTTACAGTTTAAATAAGACAAGTGTTGGGCTGATTTATTCAACAGGTGTTAGCACCGCAAAGGAAAGTTTCCTTTTTAAATTTTTCTTCCTTTTTTTTTTTTTTGGCTTTTTCCCCGTGATTTCAGGGGACAAGGTGCTGAGATCAGAAGCTGCCTCACACTTCAGTCTGTAGATGGAGAGCCCAATGCGAATGTGTCACAGAGCCTGAGAAACCTCTGACTTCCTTGTCTGATTGCAGAAGCTGTACCCTCACTGCCGCCCAGGCCCCCAGAGAGGTCTGTGGACATGAGAGTAACCCAGGGCAGAGTGTCAGCGTCGTTTCTTCATCCATCCTTCCACACCCCTGCGCCTGCCTCCTCACGCCACGCAAAGGGGTCTTTTTCTAGCACTGTCCACATTCTGCAGCCCATTCTTCTTGCTCCCACCCTCGCAGGGTCGCTCTTGATGGAAGAATTCCAAGGGAATAGGTTAAGATTGCCATCAAGTGGCTGCTCTTGGTAGTGGATGGGAGGATCCTGGCCCTCCGCGCTGCTCAGACCTTCTCCTCCAATTTCTTAGCTCCTTTGTGAAAAGTAAGCCAGCTCCAGCAAGCTCTGTATGAGGAGAGGGCTGTTGGGGCAGGGGGCGGGAGCAGAGAGCTCAGAACATCTATATTCTGTACGTCCCCAAGGAAGGACTCTTCTGTCAACCCAAACCACACCTCTTGGGTGCACTAGGACACGGAAGACAGGCGTAGTTGCAGTGGCCTGAGCTCAGGGCCATGGAGCTGGGAGCGCAGATGATCTAGAAGCTTATGGGGGGAAAACTGCTTGTGTGTTCAGCCTCCTGCGAGCTCCAGCCCTGGTAGGCCGCTGCCCTCCATCTCCACTCGCGGAAATCGGCAGGGAGGGTCATGCTGTCATCCCTGAAAGGCTGGCCTCACGGTCCCACCACGGGAGAACGCCAACACACATGACTTGGCCATCCTGTTTGGCTCTTGTTCCTTGTTTCCTGGCTCTGTAAATGGAGTAATAATTTCTTTCTCAGTGGCGATATTCTTAGGATTAAGGAGATGATTTATTTAAAGTCCTTAGCATCTGGCAGGAAGCAAGCATTCAAAGGGTAATTGTGATTGAGGTTCTAGATACACATTACCTAACTACTTCCCATAAAAGCTGTAGCTGTGTGTCATAAAACAGCACACTTCAGGGACTGTATTAAAATCTGTTTGCCCCATTCCCTGGGTCTGGATGCCGTCCTCCTAGCATTAGACCTCAGCCTAGGACTCGGAGAGCACAAACTCTGGCCGAGCGAGAAGGAGACGAACCCTATTTAGTGTTCCCCAGTAGGTCATTCCTCAGCAGTGTTGGGAAAGCCTGTATAGCAATGGCAGGAGGTAGGTTTGTGTATGTGGGGTGCCCCTAATGGGGCACAGAGCTCTTGACTGGGGTGTCTCTGAGGTTTCTGAGCGGGCACGTGGCATGTTGAAGAAGATGGATCTGTGGCAGCCGGGTTGCAGGGGGGAGGCCGGGAGGCAGGCAGAAAGAGAAAGGGACTGTGGGAGTCCATCGGCGTGGCAGTGCAACTTCAGGTTCGGGTCAAGGAAAGACAATTCTAGGGCTTCTGTATTTGCAGCAGCTTTTTAGAAGTGATGGAGGCTATGTTATATAACCATTCACATTGCAGTCTGTCAGATCATTAAACCACAATTCCTGGATTCTGGCCACTTAAAGCAATATTGGATGCACCAAAAAAATTGGTATGTTGTAATATGTTGTAATGAGCACTGATGTCATTGGAGGTCTAGTTGTACGAGTAACTGGGTATCACTGCAAGCAGGTTTCTTACGACAAATAGAACACTTGAGACCTCCGTTTGTCCCATTTGGTTTTGTTTCAGTGGTGAGTGATCTGCTGATGTTTATGGCCTGTTCAAGTTCTTCCTAATTGCTAGATCCTACCTGGTATGGTCGGGGTAGGAAACATTTGGATGCTTTTGCAGAATTGGGGGGGGGAGTAGAAAGCAGAGAAGCTGAAGGACAGGCATCCTCTGTGACCACCGATTCTCTCTTGTGGTGTGTGAGGCCTTCCCCGTCCCTCCACCTCCACCTGCATACAGGACTGAATTCAAGGTGATGGTTTATTTCTGGAGAGAGAGGAGAGAGAGAGAGAGAGAGAGAGTGTGTGTGTGTGTGTGTGAGAGAGAGAGAAAAGCAGTGAGCCCAGGGTCCTCTGTGTGTGGATTTAACACCTTTCTTTGTGCCTACAGCCTCGAGGGTAGCAGAATGTGGGTCTCACTGCAATATTTCATGTGGCACTTTGTTCCTGAGTATTAATTTGGTGATTGCTGGCCTTTTACCCTCAACCTACATCAGGATTGCCTAAAATCCTCGATGATAAAAACCACCTTTTGGGGGTAATGGCTTTGCAAACTTTTTCTATAGTTTCTGGTTTACTGAGTAGGCTTGTGGCCTTTTGTAAAGGGTTCTAACCTGCACTTTTCCCTTCTCTCCACATCTCAAGCTAGACTGATGACACCAGGAGCCATCTGCGGCTGAACTGATGGGGGTTTGTCAGTTTGCTGCTCCATTGGCACCCTCCGCTTTTCACCCTGCAGCCTGGACAGGAGTCCCCGTCTGTCTGACTTGCCCTGTCTACTGGGTCTGAGCTCTAGCAGGGGACAACAGAGAGACAGAGGGACCACTGCCCACAGACGTGGTCACAAGGTCTTGAGACTACACTCACCAAAAATCTGTAGATGTCAAACTTTCCAGAATGAGGGGAATGCTGTGTATCTGCTTTGTCATATATGGTAGCTCCTAGCCACGTAGGAGTCCGTGAGTCCTTGATACATGGCTGGTCTGATTAGTTTTAGTTAATTAAAAAAAAAAAAAAACAATGCATGAACAAGTGTAGCTGTAGAGACAGGGTGAGCATAGTGGTTCTGAGCTTTTGTTCTCCAGCTCGGTCTTTTTTTGTTGTTGTTGGCAGGAGGTCTTTCTGGATCGCCAGTGTAGTTCATCAGTGATGTGTATGTAGGCAGTGCCGATCAAGTGAAAACAAGTGCCTGTTTATTCACCCGCCTTTTAAAGTGTGGGGCAATTTGAGAATACTTTTGCCCATGGTATTAATGTCATGGTATTCATATTATCCCCGACTTCAATATAGCAACGTATTACTGGCTTCAGAGTTGTCATTGTCTTTACTTGATCCTTGTTTTTTGTTAGCTCCGTGTGAGTCCACATTTCATATAACTTGTTTTTGTTTGTTTGGGGTTTTAAAATTTAGTTTTTTGTGTAGGCTCCACATGGGGCTTGAACTGATGACCTGAGCTCATACAAGAGTCCCATGCTTAACTGAATGATCCACCCATGTGCCCTATATAACTTCTGTGATCGAGTACTTTTTGTGATCAGTACTAGTTCTATTCAGGAAAAGCACCCACTTCCCTTGTGATACCATTTGAATAATCGTTGAGATCCCCTTCTCACTTTGTTTTTAAAGTAATTTATTCTTTGTAGAAAATGTGGACATCTCAGAAAGCTAGAAAGCTTGCTGCTGGACAGAATACTTTTTTTTTTTTCTTTGGATCACTATCTTGTTTTATTTTCTCTGGTCTACTTTCTATACACCTGTATTTTTAAAACCCCATTTAATATTTAATGCAGTAGAATCTCTGCAATTTAAAACATTGTGAGTCTTTTCCTCATGTTGCTAAGTGTTGGAAAATGTGATTTTTGGTTTTCCTTTAAAAAAATTTTTTTTAAAAAGATTTATTTATTTGACAGAGAGAGGGAACACAAACAGGGAGTGGGAAAGGGAGAAGCAGGCTCCCCATTGAGCAGGGTTCCCAATGTGGGGCTCGATCTCAGGACCCTGAGATCATGACCTGAGCCAAAGGCAGATGGACGTTTAATGACTGAGCCACCCAGGTGCCCCTCTTTTTCCTTTATAAAACGTATCTTATCAGGGCGCCTGGGTGGCTCAGTCATTAAGCTTCTGTCTGCCTTCAGCCCAGGTCATGATCCCCAGGGTCCTGTGATCAAGTTCTGAATCGGCTCCCTGCTTAGCGGGGAGCCTGCTTCTCCCTCTCTCTCTGCCTGCCGCTCTGCCTACTTGTGCTTTCTCTCTCTGTCTCTCTGTCAAAGAGATAAATAAAGTAAGTGTCTTTTCTTAAATTATGTTCCGTATTCAGCATTCGTTGTTGGTATGGCACATGAAACCTTCAAGGAAAATACCACAAAGAATACACACAGAATTGTTACGAAGGTGATGTAGTTCTGCTTTGTGATAAAGGTGGTAGGATTATAGTTAATTTTGGCTTTTTGAACACAGTAGTAACAAAATGCATTTATCTAGGTTAGCAGGGTATAAAAGGCAAGTCTTCGAGAAGACCCAGAACAGTTTTATTACAGACAGGAAGAAATCATTGGCTCTAAAACAAAGGTTTTTAACATGGAAATTAATAAAAGGATTAAATGTCAAGAAAACAGATGTGAAGGTTGTTGAGTGTTAGTGTTCATAAAATTTTTTTCACCTGAGAATTTGAAGGTTAGCTCTTTTTTCTAGGCTAAGAATTCATGGGGCACCTGAGTGGCATAGTTGGTTAAGCGTCTGACTCTTGATTTTGGTTTAGAAATAGAGAATCTCAGAATCATGAGATCGAGCCCTAAGTTGGGCTCTGAGCTCTTTGGGGCGTCTGCTGGAGATTCTCTCTTGCCCTCTGTACACGCGTGCGCCCCCACTCGTTCTCTTTAAAATCTCCAAAATTAGGAATTCTTTTTTTTCCTTTTACTTTTTTAAATCAATGAATGCTGAAAAACCAGTGTATTACAAATTACACGATGTGTTCCTAGCCAAATACTTCTAAACACAAAGAGTTAAAGAATTCTTCCCTCTTCAGGAAGAAAGGGGTGTGTTTGAATGCTTCGGAGTTGTGAAAGTGGGTCTCCAGCATAAGAGCATGTCATGCTGTGGAGACCCTGAAATGGCCTCAAGGAACAACCTGTTTTTGAACGGTATTTATTGGGTCTCAACTATTTTTTCTAGGCGCGTGCTAGGTTTTGAGGGTTTAGATGAGCAAGACTAAATCATCTTCCTTTTTTTAAAATTATGTAATCTTCACATCCAGCATGGGGTTCGAACTCACGGCCCTGAGATCCAGAGTCACATGCTCCTCGAACTTGAGCCAGCCACCCAAGACTAAATCCTCTTGTTCAGAGAACCTGGAAGTTGGATTGATGGTTGCTTGTCACTATGGGTATTACCTTGAAAGTATCACCTGCAGAGCAAGTGGTGGATATCCCTCATGGCTGACCTGTCTCTAAACAGAGAAGAGAGAATATTCCAAAAGCGGGAACAACATGTGCAGAGTCAGAGGCTTGAGGGATCAAGTTAAGAGAACGTGTCAGTTGCCATACACAGATCCAGCTGCCTCTGTGCCTTTATGCACCATCATGGGTGGGGGGCCATCAGGTTGGAAAACCAAAGCGCTTGTTGGTCTGTTGCATGGCTTAGGAAGCTGATGTAAAAAATTCTCTTTTATTTTTTTAAAAAGATTTTAAGTAGTCTCTACACCTAACGTGGGGCTTGAACTCGTAACCCTGAGATCAAGAGTCCTACGCTCCATTGACTGAGCCACCCAGGCGCCCCGTTTTTTAAACTGGGTGCAGATAGAATTTGAACCAGTAAGAGGAGCAACAGAATTGTTAAAGTGTGTTGAAATCTGTGCACGTACATCTTTGTTTCTCTGATTCGTATCCTAGTATTACTTTCTAGAAGCGAATTTGCTGAATACAGACTTTTAAAAATTGGCGTCTATCACCGACTTGCTCTCTAGAAATATTTTTTTCAGTTTGTTCCCAACCTAGTAGCGTAAGGGAATATGGGTTTTGTCAGAATCAGATTTGAGAAGAAGATTGACGATTCTGATCTGAGTCAGCTCTTTTAGTTCTTCTCAAATCTAGTTTTCCATTATTCAGTATTAAGTAGGTCAAATGGCCATGTTGTAATTCTGGTTGAATTTTACTGGATACTTCTGCGGGTCATGTTTTCAAAATAAATCTTCTCTTTCTTGGCATCATTTCTGTGTTTACCTTTTTATAAATCCATTACCCAAATCATTTAAAAAATATATTGAAAGCCAAAGCATATTTTATCTTGTGTCTTTTTACAACCAAATAATTAAAAGTATATATTTGACAAAAAATTTCTGTAATTCATTAGCACCAAAGTTTATTAAGGCATTGAGGTAGCCCTTATAAAGTGCTCACTATGTATCACTAACCCTTTTACGTATATAATTAGTTTAGTGCCTTAATTTAACCAATTGTTGGTCCTTATGTGTATTTAACAGAGACACAGGGCTTTCCCTGATTCTCCCCTGAAGTTCACACACTTGATGAAGAGTTAGAATTAGAACCAGGCAGCAGCCTTGCCCAAATGGTGCTGTGTGTACTGTGAACCATCAAGGTTCTTAGTGCTAGATATTTACCAATTCATTTTTTTTAAATGGAAAAAAAAAAACCCAAAAAACAAAGTGATGGAACAGTGTCCTTTCTAGTAGCTTCTTGAACTTCCTCATTTAATTGTCGTGCCGTTTCATTGGTATTAGTGATAAATCCATAGCAACCAAGTTTCACTAGTTAATATACAGTCCCCCAGCCTCGATCTTCCTACTGTGTTCTTGTAATTATTGGTATTATTTTATAATTGTACAGCATGGCCTTGAAGTCACATTGGCTGTAGGGCTAGCCACACGAATTATAGAGTTGAACGCTGTTGTTGCTTCAGGAATTACCAAGCCCTCTTGGAAAGAGTCCAAGCCAGGCTCTGTGTGTACCTAATTCTGCTTGGTGTATTGCCAGTGTATTAACTTTTATTTAAATGGAAGGCTAACAAGTAATGTTTATTCTTATGTTGGCTGTTGTAAAGGGCCCACGCTTAATATTTTTTTTTGAAAGTCAAATATTAGCCCTGTGGATCATGTTTTCTGCATTGGCTTTTTATCGTAACAGGTGATCTGATCAATATTGTGTAATTCAGCCCAAATCACATCTGTCTTTATGAGGACACGGCTAATGCAGTGTGATCCTCAAAACCCTGTATTTCCTATATGAAATTCTCAGACTCTGTAGTTTTGTACACCCTCCTCTCACACATGGTAACCACTCCACCCTATTCCTCCTTTGTAATGAGTATTTTCTTGGGGGATGTTGGATTGGTAAGGTGCCGCCTTTTGTATGCAGTAACTTACATAGGTGGCGGGAAATTGAAGAGCTTTTGGAAGCAGATCATGGATGATAAGGAGTATTCAGTGACTTGCTCTTATTTTGTAAGGCTTGTCTTTCCTTTTATGAGTTAGGTCCCAGCTCTCAAGATGAGCTGACTTCCTTGATTGGATACATGAATAAAACAAGTCTTAATGCTTATGAAGCAGCTTCTTTAATTAGTCAGCACAGCACTATTAGATATCCAAATTTGATGAGGATGTGCGAATGAATTGCTCTCTCACATTTTATCCACAGCCTGGATTGGGGTTTACCCCAGTCATATATTTTTAAAATGCAAAGTGCAGCTGGTGGACTGCTGGAGTTGGCCCAACTCGGAGGTAATGAAATGGTTGTACATGCAGGTAGGGTCCTCCGTTCTGAAGCTCACGGCAGCGAAATATGTCCTTGGATATCCTGGTGTTTGGGTGATCGTTAGGTGTGGAGGGTGGCCATGTAGCCGGCTGGCTGCCTAGCATTTCTTAGGATGGGAGATCCTTCGTGAAATGCTGATCTCTTCACAAGTAGCAGTTTGGAGTACCTTTGTTCTCTACAGTCCTAGGTAAATAGGTCTTTAAATTTAAGCATTTAGAGATTACAGTGATGCCTTGCTGGTGCACATGCAAACATTGATGCTGCTTTGGAAACCATTTTGCCATTAACTTGTAAATTTGTTTTTGCATATTTAGGAATTTCCAACAGTTCCACTTCTAGGTGTGTATCCCAGGGAAACTGCAGTGCATGCTTTCCAGGGGACAAGCAGAAGGAAGTTTGCAGTGTGGTTCGTGATAGCAACAAACTGGCAATACTTAGGTGCCCTTGGTTGAGATAAAGTGTGGAATATTCATACAGTGGAGTGTGATGGAGTGTGATGAACAACCATGAAAATGAGCAAAGAATAAGCAAAATCATGGATAGATGATCTTAGTTACTTCATGTTTGTGTTGGGGAAAAACAAATCCCCTGAGCCTTAAACACAGAGCAATAACCTTTAAAAATTATTATTTATTTTATTTATTTATTTATTTATTTATTTGAGAGAGCACCACACGGGAGCATGGTGCCTGCATGAGCCGGGAGAGGGAGAGGCCGAGAATCTGAAGACGGCTCCGCATTGAGCACTGAGCCCAACGCAAGGGCTAGATCCCACAACCCTGATATCATGACCTGAGCCAGTACCAGGTGTTGGATGCTTAACCCACTGAGCCACCCAGGTGCCTCCCCCAGAGCAGTACCTTTTTGTGAAGTTCATAATCAAGCCCAGTGAAATAACAAGCACAAATACATACGCTTAACTTAAAAAATAATGAAGTGGGATAGGCAGAAGCATATAGATAATGCTTTAGTAACTGGGTTTGGCTGTGGGTTTATAGGTATTCTTTACACTAAACTAAAACAGGGAGACTGAAGTGGGTGACATTGGGAGTCCTCACTCAAAAACTTGGAACTCGCTCCGATCTTGAATGTTGAAACTCAGCTGGTGGTGCTGTCAGTCACACCACTTTGAAACAAAGCCGTGGGCCTTGCGAGCCTCACCCTGCCTCTCTACCCTCTGTAAGCTCAGGATTTCAGTATTGAAAGTTGTATTTTTATTCAGAAACAGGATGCAGTTTTTTGGTTCTATCTCGCATGTGCCCCGGAGGCTGCTCTTAGTCCATGTATCTGGTACTTGGGAAACGCAGCAGTGTTTTATCCGAACAGTCCAAAACCTGATGAGGTTTACAGCCCAGAGGTTTTCAGCTCTTTGGCCAGGGTGAACACACAGCCGGACTAAGCATGTATTTTAGGGGATGGGAGTGCGCGATCAGATCCTGATGATGGTCTTGGAAGTAAAAGGAGTCAGGGGCCAACACTCTGTTGGGCTTATCATTCTAAATTTAAATACCCAGTTACTTTCCAGGCAATGGGAAGTGAAGTCAGAGAGAGTAGAGAAAAAAATAAAGCAGGGACGCCTGTGTGGCTCAGTCGTTAGGCGTCTGCCTTCGGCTTGGGTCATGATCCCGGGGTTCCTGGGATCGAGCCCCGCATCAGGCTCCCTGCTCAGCGGGAAGCCTGCTTCTCCCTCTCCCACTCCCCCTGCTTGTGTTCCTGCTCTTGCTAACTCTCTCTCTCTCTGTCAAATGAATAAATAAAATCTTAAAAAAAAAACAAAAAACAAACAGCTGCTGCTTCCCTCAGGTGGGCTGAGGGCTCTCTGTACACTCTCTTTGGAGACAGCAGAGCTGGGGGACGTTGAGGATGACCAGTATCTATATGTGACCTTCAGACTGGGTTTCTGGCCAGTCATTTTAGGTCTGTGGTTCTTGCTGTCTTCCTTACTTTTCTCAGAATCACCATCCCATATTTCCAGTTCTATGTTGGGTGCTTTTGATTACTGAGGGCGCCAAAAGACTAGTCCTAGTAGAAAGAAGAGGAAAAAAGCCAAATAGTCATCCCTTAAATGTCCTTTAATTGACTGTGTATGACTTAATGCTGCAGTGGGATGCGTGCCAAACAGTTGTTCGACATTATAGGAATATACTGCACTGGAGAGAACTGAATGAGGGTCTGCTCTGCGGGCTCAAATATGGGGCAGGATAGGATCCGAGAGGGATTTTCCATCCCTGTGATTTCTACGGGGAATTGTATCAGGTTGTTTCGGTCCCCGGATACCCTGGCATTCTTGGATGACCTTTGGTTGAGAACCTTATGAGGAGCTAGCTCTGATCTTGGTTAAGAACCATACCTGCATAAGCCTCAGTGTGCACATCTGTAAAGTGGGGGATTATGCTAGATGGTCTCTAAGGCCTGTAATTCTGATTTTAAAGCTGGTGGAGAGCAAGTAGAAATCAGGAAGGACCAATACCAACCCCCTGATTATTTGTTTAAAAGCAAGGCAGGTAGATATGACCTGGTGATTTAGGCAACAGGAGACGCCCTCATGAAAAGAATAATCATCACCAGCCCTGGGTGACTGTCAGCTAGATGCCATAAGCAAAGCTAGCATCAGCTTTGAGGGGTTTGGTGAGGTCTCAGTAACAACCTGTGTAAAGCCGAGAAGGGGCTCATTCATTGGTTAAACAACAACTAACTAAAAGTAACAGTAAGGGGCATTCTTTTCCCAGCTTCCTTGGATGAATCTGAGGTAAACTTTAAATTTAGCATGTGGGATCTTTGATGGCATGACGCCATCTCCCCCCCCCCCCATTGGAAAGGCATAAAGAGTACAGTGTGGGATGGTGTTCAGAGCATGTGTTTTCGACATCATGATTGCCAGCTGAAGTTCAAAAGCCTTGAAAGAATTGACTTTTAAAATCAAATAGCTTTATGACAAATGAGGGGGAGATGCACGCTCCAGTCATCAGGGCCAGGGAGCTGGCCAGCCTTGTTGGAGTCTTACCGCCCCCCCCCCCCTTCCCCCCAGCAGCTGCTAGGCCACAGAGCCTGTTCTGTGACAGACCCTCCGGAACAATGAGGAGAAACAGCGTCTGTGTTATTAGATGAGATGAATTTATGTGCGTGGGGGAAGGCCGTCAGTGTGCTGGGGGCGGGGAGGGCGGCAGTGGCCCCAGCGGTCATCACAGAAGTAATAAAAGCGCCCTGGTAGCCAGGATTGGAGGGAGGGGAGGGCTTGAGGAGGAGGAGCCTGTGGAGCGAGATTTCTGCAGTCTGTCTGGATCGCTGCCCAGGTCTCCCAGCCAAAAAAACAAATAAAAATAAATAAAAAGCAAGTGCTGAATGACACAGATTATGATATTAAAAAGGGATGACATTGAAAATGTGCCACGGACCCCCCACCCCCACCCCACTGCTGTGCGTGGGGGTGGAATGTGTGCATGGAGGGGGTGGGCCGGCAGACTGGGCGCAGACGTGTGCACCATTAAACTGACCGCCCCCGTCAGAGGTGACCCGTCTCTCCCCTCCTCGGGCGCCCCCCCCCCCCCCCCGGCCGCCCCATGCCAGAAATTCTCCAATAAAGATTTGTCTGCATTGCAGATTGGGGAAATTGCTTTGCCTGGAGAGAGACAAGCTAGTCGCTCTTTTCGTCCCCCCCCCCTTTTTCCCCTCCCCTCAATTTATCAGGAGGGGGAAAAAAGCGCCCCAGACCCCTCCTCTTCGGGGTTGGGTTCCCTTCCCTCCCGGGCGCCTCCCCTCCCCCCTCCCGGGCGCCTCCCCTCCCCCTCCCGGGCCCAGGGCCGCGCGGCCGTCCTATTGCCGCGCGGAATGTGCACTGCCGCCTGCTTATTACGTACAGGGGAGGATTGTTGACAAGTGCTCTGGAGCCTGCCTCGCTGCGCTCGCCCTCCCTCCTCCCTCCCTCCTCCCTCCCTCCCTCTGTCCTCCTTCCTCTCTGTCTCTCTGCAATGATCCGGCTCTGAGGATGGCTGCTCCACGGGTCTGTCAGGTGCAGTTTTTGGTGGCTTATCTTGAGGAACCTGGGATAGAAGGTCTGTTCCTATAAATAAAATAAAAAACCAAATAGCTCTAGGTTTGTTTCAGGCTGCTATGGCTTTTGTTGGAGAAATAGGCCTTTTGTGGTTTTTCCCCTGCTGGGGTCCTGATTAAATCCATTATGGATGGCAAGGTGCTAGATAGATCTATCTGTGTGTATATATGAGTATGTTAAAAGTGTTGCGATTGCTTAATATTAATATTCTTTTAGCTTTGATATCCTCCCTGGGGGGGTAGTGGTGGCTCTTGCAAAGGCACTGTGGAAATTTACAAGAGAGAATTAATGTCGTTCTTAAAGCATTCAGCTCTGTTGACCATTTTGGCCAAATCTGCAGTTTTAGCCAGGCTTGTATGAATTTAGACGTTTCTCTGGGGACCGAACGCCATCCAGCTATGGCTGGTGCCTTTATTTTATTGCCAGTTTATGTGATCGTTTACCAGCATTTAAAAATAGATGTTTGATTAAAGTTAATTAGTTCGTCCTCACCACGGCTTTGGTTTCCTTTATCAACAGCATGCATGGTTTCCTTTCCCTTAATACTTTGTATCTCTTGTCTTCCTTCCTCGATAGATGGAGGAAACTGAGGCACGGACGTGGATACCGGGTGATTCTAGGTCAGCCCTAAAGCTTGAAACTCCCGAGTGCTCTCGATTTTTTTTTTTCCCCCCTCCCACCTCTCGTGCATGAATCTGGGTTTGCGTTACTAGATGTAAACACAAATGAATTTTAGGAGCCATCAGTTTTAGGTGCCTCTGATTTTTGCAGATTCTGTGGCTGCGTTCCTGGAGTTCTGCTTTTTGTGTTGCTTACCTTAGATTTCAGTATGAGAAAGAATGTTGCTCTGGGAGGTGGTAGGCCTCTCTAAACTTGCTTGCTGTCAGCAGCTTTAAAATTTCCTTATTATTATTATTATTATTATTTGCTTCGAATAGCCCACTTAATCCTTCCTTAATCTGTTCATCTGAAAAGCGGGTGTGCAGTCTGATTTGTGAGTGAGGTAATGAGGGCCCTCAGAAACTTCCATCCCTCCCAGTCAATGCTACAAGCACAAGGGAGTTGAGAACTTCTGTGGGGTCCATTTGTATTAGGGAGTAAAAGCAGCTAGAGAGGTTTTGGGGTTAAGGGTGTGGCTCTTCTCCGCAAATTGTGATGTTAGTCAGGACACAGTATTTGGAGTGGTGCCTGTTTATCAGCACAGAGTAGTACACAGACTAGTAACTTGATGGGGTTTGTTGATCTGAGTTGAAGCCAGATTTACTTTGTAGAGACTTGATAATATTTGAGAGCCTGTGTCTTTTGGTAACTCATCTGTGGGGTAAATGTAAGTGATGATATTAAGCTTTAAAGATAAATACACATGCATATGGCAGTTACTTAAAGGTTGACTATCTCTAGCTTTCTGAGACTATGCTGCATAGGTATATGGAAATCTCCCTTTGAGAAGTGCAGATTGGATGATTTGGAAAAAATCTGATTTTGGCACGTCCGATTATCTGAATGTGAAACTTTGGATGTGTTGGTCTCCTTGATCTATCTAAAAGAATTTCTCTAGAAATGACCTGTGTTTACCTCTACTGTGTGTGACTCCAAGTTCACACTTTGCAGTGATGCCATTGTCCTGCAGCTCGGTCTCCACACCAGCCTAAATCCAGCATCTGTCTTTAATCTCTTTTCTTCTGAACGTGGAAGGCGGTTTTTGACCTCTGGGGTGTTCGGGACTGGGCCATTTGCACAGTGGAACCTTTTCCCTTAGCTGATAGAAGCTTGAGTTGCACGTCCTAGGGGATTCCAGGATTCATGCTTTGGATGGATGGTTATAACTGGGTTGGCCTGGCGGGCATGCTTTCGACTGGTTTGCCAGCGTAAAACCAATATAAAGTATTGGGATGGGGTTTGGGCCCGGAGGAATTAAGGCCTGGGATGGAGGAGTAGTTGATGCTTGCGTGCAAAAGTAGAGAGCGCTTCTCCTTGTGGAGCAATGTGGATGTTTCTGTTTCAGTGATTATTATTATTATTATTTATTATTCAAGCTATTCTACCTGTTGTGATGTTGTAAAATTCATGGTAAGGAGGGAAGAACAAGGGAAAAGAGGGAGAATGTAAGGAGGAAGAGCGCTTTACCCTAAAGAAGTAAAGGAGTTGTTGCAAAATGCACAGTACGATTTGCTTGCCATTGTGATCATCACAGTTCCCAGTAGCTGCCATGGCTGGTCCAGAAACGAGAGATCCTGGATCTTTCCCACTGAGTGATTTTTTTTTTTTTTTTTTTTTTTTTTTTTTTGGTACCAAATGAAGTCCAACTGTGGCTCTTTGGTGGTGGTTGTTGGAGCCTCTCCATGAGGAGTGTTTTCTTTCTTCTTGTGACTCCTGGTCAGGATGTGGGAAGGAGAGGTCTTTTGTCTTTGGGTGGTGCTCACTCATTTGGGGTTTAGACCGCTAGAACAGGGCCCATTTTAGTGTTTGCAGCAATGTGGTCGCCCTTCCTGTGTGTAAATGTCTGCTGGCTCTCTCCTTTGTGCCTCAAGGTGAGGAAATCCCTTCTGGGCTTAAGGGTCCTATCTCTCTTCCCCCTCATCTTTCTCAAAGGTAGCCATGTGCTTGATTTTGAGACAAGAAAAAAAAAAAGGATAGAATCCGACATTGGTTTTGCCTACCCAGTGGCCCAACTTTTCCATGTTAATTAATTAGTTCTCTGTCAGTTTTTCTAGGGAACACCTTTTTTTTTTTTTTTTTTTTTTTTTTTCTCCAAAAACTTGAGCTTCAGATTGCCCAAGAAGGTTTCTTGGGGAAAGAGTGGTGGTGGGAAAGGGTTCCTGGGGCATTATCTGTTTACTTGTTGGGTGTTAAACTAACAACAGCCCTTGTCGTCTCTTTATCTTGGGGCCTCTTCTGAGGGGTCATTGGGGTTATTTTTGGATTCCATATTCTTGGTTAGAATGGAAAATCTCTGTAGCTGATTTAGAGTAGACAAAGGGGAGCCCTATCTGCTCAGGGGCCCTTCTCCTGAGGGAAGGGATCATTATTTTCCGTCAGCTGAGGTATTCAACCCACTTTCATTTGTGCTCTGTTGACCATGAGTGTGGCCGTGACATCATGCCTCGAGACTGTCATTTGTCCTCGTCTACCTCAGCGTTTTGATGTGGGGAGCCTGGGCTTAGCTTCGCAGACCTCTCTGCCATGCTCATCCCCTTCCCTGGAACCCGGGGATCCATCCAGAAGCTTGGCTGCTGACCCAAGTGTGTACAGTTGGGTTCGGACTCTGTATTCGTGTATTCGTGTTGAACCTGCGAGGCCGGCCGGAGCCCCATTTCTCCCTGGTATCCCTAAGCAAACAAAACAAAACAAAAAACCCCAGAAAACAATCCACAGATTTTTCTTTAAAAATTTGGATGAAAAACAGACTCTATTTTTCACAAGCAATGGCAGCAGACTGTGCATTCTGAATATGAGAGAGGGTCCTACCTCCACCCAAGGGGCTGTCGTGGTAATTTTTCTCTCAACTCAAAGTGCACAGCAGCCATCCCCAAACACAAACACAAACACACACACACACACACACACACACACACACACACACACACACACACACACACACACACACACACACACACACACACACTGCAGCACACACACACACACACACACACTGCAGCTGAAAATGAAAGCTCTCTTTGGATGCTTGACTGTTTAATATGTAATGTGATACCTTGTTTCACAGTGATGGGGTGACAGACGGGCCCTGGCTGTATAATACAGAATTACCTTTTGTGCATTTCTTCTACAACAAAGTCAAATACATGGACTCTCCCTAATATGCTAATGTTTGGTGTGCTCCAAATGTTTTGGAAGCTTCAAAGGTCTCATTTTTTTCCCTTCTCTTTAACCCGTCTTTAGGCTCTGCTTTTTGTGAAGCAGAGGGATTCGATTTTTTTTTTCCTTTGGTTTTGTATTCTGTCATGTACGTGTAGCTAATGGGAGGGCTGGTGAAACTTCTTTGTGTCTAAAACATGGAATTATAAGGGCTGCACATTCTGTGTGTGTGTCCCTGTGCGTCCGTCCGTCCGTCTGTCCCAGGGTTAGATAGGATTCCCTTCAGTCTCTCTCCCTCGGTGTTCTGAAATCTTTAGCTCTCATCGGGTGCTTAAGCTGGACTTCTGGAGCGAACGGGATCCTTGCCCTCGTTTGTATTCAAACTCCCCCTCCGCCCCCCATGTGGAGGCAGGAGGGAGATCATGCTCCTCCATCTCCAGTCTTCCAAGGACAGGAATTCTTTTTACCCACAGCCACTGCTGCTAAAGTTCCAGGCTTAGCCAAGAAGCCAGTTTTGGTGTGTTGCGTTGAATGGAAAGCCTTTTCATTTCTTGCTCAGTTTTGGGAGATGGGCTGAAAGGCCCCGGAACGTGATGGCCCAGTTCTGTTGTACTGACTGGATTCTTCGGGGGCTCTCAGCCTGTGAAGAGGGGCCCCGCCACACACGGTGGCCGAGAGGGCTCGGGCCTGGGCCACGCCGCCCCTGTGGGCCGCCGGTGGCTAGCCACGGTTGCAGGCGGTCCCCAAGCTGCCTTCCCCCGCAGCGGTTTGGAATTTTCAGCTCATATTTATTGCTTTTGTGGAAGACAATAGACATGGTTTAATTTAAGTTCAACCTCTTGAATATTAATAGAGGGGAACAAATGCTCATGTGGGGAGAACAGCATCTTTGGGCCATTCAGTTTTCTCCGTTTAACCTCCTCTCCCAACGAAGGGTTGTGGTGATCGGGGGAGGGGTTTGGGAAAATAAAATCAGCTCGTGTGTTAGAAGGAGGGGACGCTGTTCCATTATTTCTCATCGACTAAAAATAATAATTCAAAAAATTGATGGCAGGGCTTTGTTAGGGAGAAGAAAAGGCAACACACAGTAGCTTGTCTAATGTTCTGATAATGGCTGTTCTGCCCCGTGGCTTCCTATTCCATCTTGCTGACCTGGCTCTTCTGGATCAGGCAGGCAGTATGATTTGGATTAAAATCTTCAAAATGAAATGGGGTAGCTCGTACATGGGAGGTGTGAGAATGGGCTGGGAGGGGGGGAGCCGGGTGGAGTGGGCATGTCTCTGCCCAACCCTGTAGACTGCCTCACTGAAAATGAATGTAAATGTTCTCTACAGGATGGGGGTACCCCAATTGAAAAAGCAGATTGCATGCAGAACCAATGGGTCTTGCCCCTTATAAAGGCAGTGAAAAGCTCAGCTCCTTCAAGTTTGCATTGACAGGCAATGAGTTCCCTCTGTATGGGCCCCAATTTTCCTAATCTGGAAAGCGAATCAGACTTCCTCTTAGAGTTCAGGTAACCGTCCTTGCTAATCCTCGGGATGGGGGAAACTTTGGAGTTCTCGGAAGATATTATTAGTCTGGTGACGGCTTGGGACAATGACTGCTACTTCAGTGATTTTCATGTAGCTCAGCCACGCCTTACTGTGGCTTAATAGAGCATCCTGCTCACTTCTGTCTCACCAGTGAGCTTCAAAGAGCTCATGCACAGTGAGTTCAGGTTCCCTGTTGCCTTGTAAAATTTCACAATCCAGTTTCCCTGAATTTGCACTTTGGACAGTTGACTTCTGGAGGAGATACCTCCTATGCCTTTTTACATTGATGCATAGATATGAATGCTTATTCATATCATACATAGATATGAATGCTTCCCGGGCACCCCCCCCCCCCTGCGTGTGTTACTTTTTTTTTTTCCCTCTGAATTTGTCATTAGCTGACTCCTTAGAGCTTTGTGATTAAGTTGTGTAAGTAATCTTCTTTGCCTTCACAAAATCCCCGATAAAAGGTAGAAGAATGCCCCAACAGAACTTTGGGGTTGGATGCCTTACTTTCATTTGGGTCATCTTAGATTGCACAATCAGAATTGGTTTCCTTACCTCTGATTCACACTTGCCCCGAGCATCCTAGTGTCTTAGAGCCCTGGGTCTCCTACCGGCATGAACCTGGTTTTGCCCTGCAGTTGTGGTTCTCAAAATGTGGTTTCCCAGTAGCCAAGGCCACATCAGCATCACGTGCAAACTTGTTAGAACAGGACAGATGGGGTGGACTGTGTTTGGACAGGTGATTCTGATTCATGCTCAAGTTTGAGAATCCCCGCTCTATAATCTGCGGAGATTATTCTTGTCAGAAGGGCAGGAGTGTAGCTTGTCACTGAATGGCTTCACTCTTCTCTGCTCGCTCGCTCGCTCGCTCGCTCACTAGCTGCTTACTCATGCAGCAAATACGGAAGATCTTGTTATGTACCGAAGGGCACAGCAGTGTTTCTTCTGCCTGGGCTTCACCTGACAGCACATGGTCCTTGCTTGTTTCCTCCTTGATCCAAACACAGCTTCAAAACAACCCCCTCCTCCTCCACTACCACCATCCCCGTTTTTGGTTTTGGTTTTCTAGGTTTATTGCAAATTCCAGCTTTGCGATTAAGTGTTCTGGCTTCACCGATTCACGTTCACTGTGTCCCGTTGTTCTGCCCCCCCTCCCCCCATCACTTTTTCCTTGCCCTCCCAAGTGCAAGGTTTCTCCTTTGCACATACTAACTGATCCACCCATGTGTGCTTGTCGATCTACCTCCTCACTGGAATTTAGGTTTTGTTTGATCATGCCTGTATCCCCAGGGCCCTGGCATATGGTAGGTGTTAAGAAAATGAGCAGATGATAAAAACTTAAAAAAAGCAAGCAAGCATGGATGAACTCCCATTCTCTCCCTCCTCTCTTGCTTTATTCTCCTTTTTGTGCTTATGGACTATTGGAAAACGTGAACTCAACCAAGAGTAAGCTTATACTTAAGATGCCTCTCTTTCTCTCGCTCATTAATTTTACATGTGGTTCTGTAATCAGTTTTTATTTGGAATTGCCCATCCTTTTCAAGTGTGGCCATTCACCCATCTCCTCTCCTCTTTACATGTATGACTTCTCCCCTGGCCGGTGTCTTTATCTCTAGTGTCTCCTGTATCCATCCTACTACTTTCCGTGGGCTTTCTCCCCACCCTGTGACCTTATTTAAAGTGCTGTTTGTCATTTTATGTAGTTAATATCTATGAATTATGTAGGTTTAGTTGTCTAGAGCTTCATTAAAAAAATCTAAAGGCAGGGAAGATTAATTTTCATATAATTGACTCAACCTCAAACATACATCCAAAATGTTTCAAAAATTAATCAATATAAAATTATCGAATGTTCAGTTTTCAGTTGATTAAAAAATAAAAATAATTCATTTCCTTCTCTGCACTAGCTGTATTTCAGATGTTCGGATGTGATTGGGGCATCTGGGTGGCTCAGGTGCTTAATCTTCCCACTCTTGGTTTCGGGTCAGGTCATGATCTTGGGATCGAGATCGAGCCCTGCATTGGGCTCTGCTCTGGGTGTGGAGCTTGCTTAAGATCCCCTGTCCCCCTCTGACCCATCCCCCCATGTCAAAAAAAAGAAACACATTAAAATAGAGCTGCATGTGACTAGTGAGCACAGTAGTGGGTAGCATAGATCATACCTCTGCCCTCAAACTGTGACTACCATACAATTCATCTCTCCTTTTGACCTCACAGTGTAAATTGCCCACGTTTTCTCTTTCTTGGGGAAGTTGTGTATGATTTCACTTCTGTTTTGCAGTCCTGACTCCCAAAAGCCACATGTCTAAGTGATAGCCATGGGCTTTATTTATTTCATTCTAGTAGATTTCCAGTGTTCTGGTATTACTCATCCTCAGAAAGGATGTGCAAACACACAAGCAGGGAAGCACGTGCACAAACAGGTCGAGTCCCAGGGTTTGGTTTCCTTATACCACGTTCTTACAGATGACTTTACCAAATGTATAGAATCCTCTTTCCTGTATAGTGTTTAGTGCAGTAGTCGGAACCACTCTTAAGTGTTTGAACCAAAAAGGGATTTATTTATTTATTTATTTTAAGATTTTATTTATTTGACAGAGACACACCGAGAGAGGGAACACAAGCAAGGGGAGTGGGAGAGGGAGAAGCAGGCTTCCCCGCTGAGCAGGAGCCCGATGCGGGGCTCGATCCCAGGACCCCGGGATCATGACCCGAGCTGAAGGCAGACACTTAAAGTCTGAGCCACCCAGGCGCCCCAAAAGGGATTTAATACAGGGAAGTGCTTACAGAGTTGGGGGAAATGTTGGAAGGACAGAAATCAAGGGTCCACACTGTACTTTGGCTTTGCTTAAAAGCCAAGCGCTATGGCTGTGAAAATGTAGATCCTGTGTAGGCCTTCCTACGGATTCCCAGCTTCTGATGCCCATGAGGCTGCTGATGAGACTGAAATTGGGGGCCAGTCACTGCGGACACTTGTGTTGGGGTGAGCTTCCCATCGGTAGGACTTAAATTATGTCCAGAACCCTAGATACAAGAACGTCTCAGGGCTAGAAGACCTGCCAGGCTTTTATTCTGCCATCACCCATTAGTGGGGCCTCAGTGCTTATTAAAATACTTCCAGTATCCCTTGGCACAGACCTTTCTCCAGTTCACTTGCTTAACAGGACATCCCAGGGCCCCAAGACTCCGTGTTCTGCATGGTGTCATACCTGCAGTCCTAGAGAGGCCTTCTCCTTTGAGACCATCAAAGGCAAACGTGAGTGTCTAATATAATGGATTACTATGAAAAGGAAGTTGTGTAGTAGAATTTCTAGTTAATAACTTAAGCTGTGGCTCCAAAATAATGATGCTTTTTCTTGTCTGGTTCCTGAAGGCAGTTCCAAAAAGGACTGCGGTTTTTTTTTTTTTTTTTTTTTTTTTTTTAAGATTTATTTTAAAGTCCTCTCTCCCCCTCACTTGGGGTTTGAACTCACAACCCTGAGAACAAGAGTCGCACGTTGCACGGACTGAGCCAGCCAGGCGTCCCCGGATTTCAGTATTTCTAGCGTACATCTGTTAGCCTTTGAAGGTTAACTAGTTCAAATTGGTAATACACGAGATGCCTTTCTTCCTAGCCCAAGCCCTGAAAGATGATTATGTATTTCATTAAGAACCCTGCAGAGTCTATTATGGTTACAAAATCCTGTCTGCATTTCTTAACTGTTGAAATGATTTCCTAGGCCTCATGTAGAATGAGGTGTCCCACTCAAAAGGGGGAGATACATACCTTCTAATCTTCTTCTTTCCAAATTCTGGTCTGGCCTCATCAGCCATGGTGTAGGGGTAACTGTGGTAAAGTGCTACTTCCTGATGTCATGTGTTTTAAGTCTTTGTCCCCTTTTCTCACCTGTAGGGCTCCTTGGTAATGGCCAGTCTAAGGGATTAGGACCAGCGTCAGAACAGTCAGAGAATGAGAAGGACGATGCATCCCAAGTGTCCTCTACTAGCAACGATGTTAGTTCTTCAGATTTTGAAGAAGGGCCGTCGAGGAAAAGGTTAGTACCCAAGGCTGAAAATGCTGGAGCCTTAAACCAGGGACACCAGCGTTTCCCACAGGGGAGCCAACTCGGGCCCACCCACCCAGTCTCCTGGTTTTCATAGAGGAGCCAGGGTTCTGGATGTTCTCTATCCCAGGTCCTGGTTTCTAAAAGTCCGCTAATTGTCATCAGAAACGAACGCACCAGAAAATGTGGTGGGCCAAACAGAGTCCGTTCCTGCCCTGAGCATTTGCCACAGGGTTGCCAACTTGTAATTCCTGTCATCTGCCTGATTTCATACCTCATGTGTTGTGCTCCCCACCCCCCACCCCCGAAATTATATTCATTTCTGGTTTTTGGTTTGTTTTTGTTTTTTTTCCTTCCGTTCTCATACTCGAGGTTTTCCTGGATGACTAGATTGATGACTTTGGTAGTTTGAGAGGTTGGGGAAAAGAAAAAAAAATTGTACTCTTTCTCCAGAATTCTTGTTACCTTTTGGAGATTGTCCAGATGTGTGTATCTAATGGGAGTCCTGAGTATAGTGGAAATCATGCCTTAGGTATTTTAAGATCCTTAACTGTATTTCGGTCTGAAATTGGAGATAATAGCTCAGTCTTAGTTTATTTTCCTCCATCATGCTGTGTCGTCTTTTCGAAAACCCAGAATACAGTTTTCTCCTAATTCTCAGCACTGTGTCTCAGATTTGTTGTTAGTCAGCAAGCATATGGATGAAGAATCTCTGCCAATGTCCTGGGCCTTGTAGGTTCCTCTCTTTTAAAGACCCTTGGGTGAGTGTCTCAGTGACAAGTCTGTCATGTTTCAGATACTCACCACAAACGTTTCGCTCGGCCCCAGTGTGAGAAATGCATCCTCACAAGAGAGGGAGGTCAAGGATGTGTGTTAGAAATCCCATCAGCAAATAGGTTGGAACCTGTAATGATGTTGTCCATGCTCCCAAGCATGGTGGGTGGTCATGCATCTAGCATCATCTTTCATCTCCGTTTGGGGAGCAAAATTCTGAGTGTGGTTGGACATGTCAGCACCTGGTCCTTGAGCTGCATGGCCGTCACCCTGCCCCCAAAGATCCTGCAAGCATGGGACCAACATCTCTAAGGCTTCATTCTCTTGGGGTGTGGGAGGGCGTTGCTGGCCCTCTGTCCTCGACTCCTAGTACCTTTCTTAGTTGGCAGTGCTGCTGTGTTGGTGTGTGGCAGCTGTGTGCGCATGGGCCATTTAACTTTGGTCACCAGGACAGTGGACAAGAGAAATGTTGTTCAGGATGAATCTCAGAAAAATGGAACCATTTCTAATCTGCTTTAATTAGTGTGCCAAGGACCTTGTTTTACTGAATTAAGGATTCATAGCAGCATTTTATTTGGTTATAGTCACACTCTATCTGCTAGGGAAATCCATCAGGGACATAATGTAGGTTACGGTTTGACAGGTTGGGCTGGATTGAGGGCTGGTCTGAGGTGGCCTGGATGCTCCAGGCTTGGTAGTTTACAAGTAGGTAGGGAAGTTAGGGCTAAGATTTCTTGCAGTGTTGTAGGGTACATAGCAAATACAAAATAATAACTTTTTTTTTTTTTAACAAACTTTTTTTAGAGAGGGAGGGCAGGGGAGAGGGAGAGAGACAATCTTAAGCAGACTCTGTGCTGAGTGCAGAGCCCAGTAGGGGCTCGATCTCACGACCCTGTGATCATGACCTGAGCCGAAATCAAGAGTCGGATGCTTAACTGACTGAGCCCCCCGAATAGTAACTTTTAATACTTTCTGGCTCTTAAAGAGCTCATTTGTTTTGATCCTTCATTGGTATTTAGTACAAATTATTTGGTAGAACCCTGCCTTCTAATGCACGTTGTTAGAACCGAAATCTGAATTCCTGGGGCTTTGTCAGTGCCTCGCCAGACTGAGTGGTCAGCCTTCCTTTGTCTTACGTGTATTAGACCTTTTCCAATAAGCTGGTGGGGTGTCCTGTCCCTGCTGATGACAGTGTCAAACCCAGAGTAACTACCGAAAGTGGAGTGGTTGTTTCAAAATGTCACTTAGAACATTGTTGATGAGATGCTACTTTTAACCTTGTGCCTACAATTCCCTGAGCCTCGTGTATATACCCCCGAGAGGAGCATATCTTGTGATTGACCCCTTGCATTCTTGGTAGGCATTTAGACTGTGTGGGACACAACCCAGGATCCTAAAATTCCTGGGCCATGATTTATGTCTTTGCTCTGGACCAAGCGTTCTGTATTCTTTAGGATTTTCTAGCCGTTCTTGTACAGTTCATTGCTGTTCCTAAATATATGGTTTTTAGCATCACCGGTTAAATATGCCTTTTCTCTTGGGAGTGGAGGAAAGAGGGTAAATTTATATTTGACTTTTGTAAGAAAAATTAAAATATGAGGTGTGGACTATGCAAGTCTCAGACCTTTGCCTTGAGTTTCCAACCTGGTAATCAAAGCGATTCCATTTTCTGATGATGCCAGTCATGTGTTTTGTAATTCTTTGGTCCAAACATCTTGTGTGTTTGCAAAGTGTTATTTTTCTAGGGGAAACGCCCCCTGAGCTGTGTTTGGCCCTGCGTACTTGCTGCTGTTGGTCATACTTAATGTCGGGGATTTTTTCTTGGCATACAGAAAGCAGTAGAATCCAGAGTTCTGGAGCATTTATTTTTCTTTATTGAGGCAAAAATGAAAGTTACCTTTTTACCTAGCCATTAAAAGGACATCTTCTGAAATCTTTGTCTGCTCTTTGTGAAAGGGAAAGCCACTCTCTCTTCAGGCTCTTTGCCTGTTTGGTGGAGGTCTGGAGGACTCTGTGATGATTGATGGGAGTGCCTAGGTCTTGATTTCCTTTTGATCATTGGGGTAAATGATATTAAAAAATAATCTACATTAATGGAATGTTACTGTGTGAATGGAAACGTTCTAGAGACTTTGAGCCTGTAATCTGCTCCTTCTGAATTTGATGGTGGCTATGCCTAGATCCTTACCCTCATCATCCTGTTACACTGACATTGCCCATCCTGTTACACTTGGCTCTTCTAAAACTCATGTTTCCTGCAAGAAATACTGAAGTATTTTCAGAAACCAGAATGGACAGATTCTGTCAGTCAGGTATGGAAAGACTGAGAAAGTCCAGAATGATGGTTATGGGCATATGGATTACCTGTTTGGCTGGTGGCAAGAAGAAGGTGGTGTACAAAGAAGTTGGTGTGATAGTGTACTTTGATTGATTGATTGGTTTTATTTATTATTTAGAGCAAGTGTGAGTGAGCAGGAGGGGAGGAGCAGAGAGAGAGGGAGAAAGAGAATCGTAAGCAGGCTTCATGCCCAGTGCAGAACCCATAGCAGGGCTCCATCTCACGACCCAGAGATCATGACCTGAGCCAAAATCAAGAGTCAGGCACTTAACTGAGCCAGGCTTCGCCCCCCCGCGCCCCATACTTTGAAATGCAAGTAAATGGAAGATCCAAAATGCATGGTTTGAAAGGGGTCACCTGACTGCTCAGATATATAGCAAAGTTAACTATGTGTATTTATTTTACTTTATCTTTGGGTAGAGGGAATAAGCAGGAAAAATACAATGACTGGTGGTTTTTAGGGATGTGTCCATATGGTTAACAATATGGGCTGGAGCTAGACAATGTGGCGTCTTACTGTGGCTCACCATCTACCTGCCCTGTGCCCTTGGGCAGGTTCTGTAGCATCACTGGGCCTCAGTTTCCTTATGTGTTACAATGTCTGCAGCAGCAGTAACCACCTCACGGTGGTCTTGTGGACTGAACAAGGTGATTTATGAAGAGCCCGCAGGTGTATGATGAGGACTGCACATCTGATACTGTTATTAGCTATTTGCTGCGTGTGAGAATGCATATTTATTGGGGACTTCTTAAACATGTTTTAGAGGAATTTTGATTTATACAAATTGTGATTTGTATCTTCCTTCTGTGGTGACACCGACACCATCCTCTGTGGGCAGATGGAAAAATGGAGACGCGTGTCCCTCCTCTGAAGTGCTGAGTCACAGGAAGGACCCTTGTGGCGTACAGTGTGAATCCCCCACAGAGGTTCGTGTAACCAGGTTATTTGCTTGTGTGGAGCAGTAAGGAGTGAGATGAGGTTCAAGTTTGCGAAGATGGGCTGTCGGTGAGCAGATTCTGTTTCAACTGTGCGCACATAAGTCGTCATTTCACCTTGGGGGGGGGTGGGGGGCTATTTTGCTAGTACTTACTGCTAAAATCCCTGCCTTACTTTGAAAAAAAAAAGAGAGTTTAGTGAACTAGTAAAAAAGTTCAGACTATGTCCCTGCAGGGTCCTACATTTTTCTTATTAAATAGCTGCTATATCTTAGGCCATTGATAGAAGACTGAGTTTAAAGATCATCCCATTCCAGTGGATTGGGTATTGCATACAGAGAATCAACTTTTTTTTTTTTTTAAAGATTTTATTTATTTATTAGAGAGCAGAGAGAGAGAGTGAGTGAGGAGGAGTGGGAGAGGGAGAAGCAGACTCCCTGTTGAGCAGGGACCCTCCCGCAATGTGGGGCTCTATCCCAGGACCCCGGGACCATGACCTGAGCTAAAGGCAGACACCCAACCAGCTGGGCCACCCAGGCGCCCCTCACTGTGAACATCCTTAAGAATAGAGTTTTAAAAGTCTAAATGTTTGTTTCCCCTTGTTTGTTTTGCTTTGAATCTTGGCCATAATAGCCACAAACTGCTTTAGATTGATTTAAGTTTTGGTTTAGATTTGGACATCTCCACTGACCAGCATGTTACAGATTGTTTTGTTGTTACAACCTTGAAGACGATTTTACAAATTAGAGTTTAGTACTGTTCTAATTTTTAATTCTACAGCTGTCTTCACTGAAACAGTCTCTTCAGGAAGTAAAGAAGGAGCAAAATGGCGGAATGGAATGTTACGTGGGACCCTTAATAACCACAGAAGAGAATTGTGGAATTAAATATAAAGAAATCTGGATGTGTCAGGCCTATCTGCTTTTTTAAAAATTTACCTAAATGGTTGCAATGGTTGGTGCTTTTTTCCTTCTCCTAGATCTTTCTTTCCGGGATTGCTTTTCTTTTGTCAGAAAGGACTTTTTTTTAAAAGATACTATTTATTTATTTGACAGAGAGAGACAACAGTAAGAGAGGGAACACAAGCAGGGGGGAGCGGGAGAGGGAGAAGCAGCCTCCCCGCGGAGCAGGGAGCCCGATGCGGGGCTCGATCCCAGGACCTTAGGATCGTGACCTGAGCCGAAGGCAGACGCTTAACGACTGAGCCACCCAGGCGCCCCAGGACTTTAATACCTTTCCCACCCCACCTTTTTAAAAAAATACTTCTCTTTATAAGTGTGCTAGGCTTGGTAGGGTTGGATGACTCTCTTGGCTTTTTTATGTCTGTGAAGATCTTTATTTCACCCTCATTTAAAATACATATATATTTACGAGAATTGTAGGACAGCATGTACTTGTAAGGAATTTACCTTGATTTTTAAAAGGTGTTTTGCTTATTATAGAATTTTAGGGTGTTGTCTTTAAAATGCTGTTGTGGGGACGGGCATACCACTTAACTGTCCCCTGCTTTGCTGTTGTGGGGACGGGCATACCACTTAACTGTCCCCTGCTTTGCATTGAGTCCGCCATCACTCTTGTAACTCCAGGATGTGTCCTTTTGCTTAGTCTACTTTTTTTTAGGTTCTATTTATTTCGGGGGTGGGGGCTAGAGGGGAAGCCTACTTCCTGATGATCACTGAGCCCGATGAGGGGCTTGATCCCAGGACCCTGGGACCTCAGCCGAAAGCAAGAGTCGTAGGCTCAACTGACTGAGCCAGCCAGGTAGGTGCCCCTTTCCTAGTCTCCTTTTTTAAGATTTTCTTTTCATCAATGGTACCATGTCCTTTGGTGTAGTTTTATTTTTCTCGTGTTTGCAGTTCATGGAGCTGCTGCTTAGTTCTGTAGATTTTATCACTTTTGGAAAAATTGAAGGCAAGATTTCTGCAAATTTTAGTGTGTGTGTGTGTGTGTGTGTGTGTGCGCGCGCGCGCTTCTTTTCCCCTTTAGGGATTTCAATTGCATGTAATTTTGGCCGCTTGACCTTGACCCACAGCACCTCGATGCTGTTTATTTTACCCTAGTCCTCCCCACCCCCCAACCCACCCGGTTTTATTTTAGGTAGTTTCTATCTAAAATCTGCAGAGGTGTTGTCTTGTCTTCTCTTAACCTCAGAGATTGATGTTTTTATCTCTAGAAATTAGAGTTGGGTCTGCATAATCTTCAGTGCCTGTCTTGACCTGCTGGTTTTTGCTCTGCCTTTTTGAACACACGGAATACAGTGGTAATACTTTGTCTGCTAATTCTTTCACTTTTGTTATTTATGGGTCAGTTTTGGATTGACTCATGTTCCTCCTCATTAGTAGCCCTATTTTCCTGCTCCTTTGCTTGCCTTAATTTTTTATTGGTCATCAGGCCTTGTCCATTTTCCTTTGGGTTCTGGATATGTTTGTAGTTCTCTGCCTGTTCTTGAGCATTGCTCTAAGACGTGATTAAGTTCGAAGGAAGCAGTCGGGTCCTTCTGGATCTTGGCTTTTCAGCTTTGTTCAGTAGAGCCAGAGAAGTGTTTGCTGTAGGGTTAAGTTTTCCCCAGCGCGCAGGCGAAACCTGGATGAGTACTTGCTGCCCTGTGAAATAGGATGTTTACCATTTTGGCTGTTCGATACAGGCACCGTTCTTGGCTCTGTGCAGGATTCCGGGGGCTGTTCCCTCCAGTCCTTTCTTGTACTTTTTTCCTTGGGTAGTTTTACCCCCTAGTGGCTGCTAGTACCCAGGGAAGATGTGAGGAGGTTCCAGAGTTTTCTGTGTGGCCCTCCCCCTTTCAGTACCCTGCCTTACAGATCCTGTTCAAAATCTTCGCCTCCCCAAACTCTCAGCTCCTTCTCCTTAATTTAGATTCCTCTAAACCCTGCCTGAATTTCCTCTCCTTGCGCTGTGGCCTGGAAATTATCTTGGGGCTGTGAGCTGGCCAAACCTTTCTCATCTCTCAGGGATCACAGTGTTTCAGGGTGTGATGTCCATTGTCTTGTGTGGATTTTCGGTTTCTTTCAGGCAGGAAGTCAGTTTTGGCCCTATTTACTACTCTGTTCTTTGAATGTTGAATGAGAGGGAGAAGGGTACCACCAGGAATCCTAACTAGCATGTTTGCACTTTATCTTAGCCCCGGGCCCTAACCTTTCCATTTAGTTTTGTTATGCAATTCACTTTTTTTCTTCTGTTAATGACTAAGTAAGCCCTGACACAATGTAAGAGAATCTCCAAATAAAGAAGCAATTGAGCTATAAATAGAAAGTTCCACTGCACAAGAAAGCGGGTGACTATTAGAAATACTTCAGACTCTTTGAAGTTCCAGAACCTCTGTTTCTAAAAGAGGAAGAACTGCTGCTTAGTGAATAGAACATACTGTGCTAATAAATCTTACCTTAATCCTAAGGAAACACTTGGAAGGCTTTCTTTAAAAAATTTTTTTTTAATTTATTTTTTTAGAGAGGAGAGTGAGCAGGTGGGGAGGGGCAGAGAGGGAGGGAGAGAATCTTAAAGCCAGTTCCATGCTCAGCGTGGAGCCCGACACAGGGCTCGATCTTATGAGCCTGAGATCCTGACCTGACCCAAAACCAAGAGTAGGGCGCTCACCTGCCTGAGCCACCTGGGCGCCCCACACCTTGAGGGTTTCATTATTCCTGCTTTATAGCTGAGTCAACAAATACTGAAAATACTTGACATGTTGCTTATAAGTAGCAAGGTCAGGATTTGAATCCAAGTCTTCATATCTGTAATGCCCGGACTTTTACACGACACCATGTCCCCTACTCTTGGGGGCATAATCTATATAGCTCTTGTTCTTTTTTTTTTTTTTTTCCTGAGATTTTATTATTCATGTGAGAGGGAGAGCGAGAGGCAACGGCAGAGGGAGAAGCAGGCTCCCCAAGGAGCAGGGAGCCTGATGGCAGACTCGATCCCAGGACCCTGGGATCATGACCTGAGCCAAAGGCAGACGCGTAACCATCTGAGCCACCCAGGCGCCCTGTAGCTCTGATTCTTTCAGGTACCTCCAGGACAGACAAGTTCCGGAAGGACGCTCCCTTTGCGCCAGCAGCACCTGGCTTGGTGAAGCCAACCGTGGCTGGATCACAGCCTCACTCGCCCTCCTCGGCTGAGCCCCTTTGTGCAATGCACTCTCCTTGTGGCCCCTCAGATCATAGAACCCTAGTATGTATTCTCTTCTTGGTCAGGTGTTTGCATTCCTTCTTTAATAAAATAAATGAAGGTTTTTTTCCTGCATTGTAAACCAAGCAGTAAATAGAAAGGTGTGTGTGTGGGCGGGCGGGGGGAGCTTTAGCTTATCTTGAGTAAAACACATTTGGCTTTGGAAATCCTGTCTGGGGTCCTCCAGTATCAGAGGTTAGAGGTCAAGCACGGGGGCGCCGGGGAGAGGTCCGTCCTGGATAGGAGAACGTTTAGGACCTTTCAGGTAGCTGTTCCGAACAGCTCTGTGATTACTTTTTGGTTTGTGCCTGTGTTCTTCTGGGAGAATAGTACTTTTTTATGTGACTTTTCAGTAGTTTGGCTGGAACAGGTGGGCTGCAAGGTGGGCAAGAGTCAAAACACTGGCTCACCTCATGGTGTTATACTTACAGATGAACTTCCCCCTTGTTACAGTTCACGTTTGGAAGGGAGGTTTGCATCTGTCCACTCTTCATACCTTAACCTCAGTCTTAAGATTTTCCCAGATAAAAGGGTCACCAAGGCGAAGCAGAGGGTCAGATGTCTTACGTTGAGTAGCATAGAGCTAGGAGACCATTTCTGATGGTGCCGGAGAGTCTCACTGGCTGAAGCACACACACGTTCTGTTGACTGCAGGATAGCACATGCCAGTCACCCATGTTCTTGTGGCTCAGATCTTTCCCGGCAGCCAAATCCCTGGGCTTCTGTTCAGATCTCTCTGATAACTCTCGTGAGTTCTCTCCCCTGCCCACTGAAACGCAAGGTGCTGGTTGTCTGTATTAAGGGGAAACCCCCCTCCCTCCTGTCGGTCCATGTCTCCGCCCCCCCCCCCCCCCCCCCCCCCGCCCCAGTGGTGAGATAGAGCCTGGCTGCAGGCTCCATCTGCAGAACAAAGGAAGCTGCTGTAATAAACATAACGTCTGACTGGTTTTGTGCCTGAAATTATTTATGGGAGCTTCATGGGATTCCCCATTCCCCCTTCCTATCCTAGAATGTTCACGACTTGTCAAATTATTACTTAAGGTGGCATGATCGGGAGGTTACAAGATCATCTTTTGCATCCTTCTCTGGCACGACGGAAGCATCTTGGGTCCGTCCCTGTTGTCACACACAAGGGGCCTGCTTGACTCTGTAGGTGAATAATGTCTACGGTACCAGGTACCAGAGGTGCAGCCCAGTCATCTCTCAGAAGAAAAGACAGCGCAGGCCTAGGTGGATTTTGGGGTGTGGTTTTGGTTGTTGGGAGGAAATGCAGAGGATTAAAGTTAGGGTGGAGTTTGACCTTGTGGAAGAACATAGGGCAAGATGGCGCAGGAGGCTCTCGGGAGACTGAGCAAACTCAGGCTGGTGTTTTGGGGTTACCTTGATATGGAACATGCAGGGGTAGATGAGTCTGGTTTAAATGGCAGAATGGACTGCAGGTTCCCTTCGGAATGTTCTTCCGTCTTTTCCACCCCGTGCGTCTAGCTGGAGAAGAGCCATCCTGTTAGTACCCAGCCAGGACGCAGAAGCTGAGCGGTGCCTCTGTACACTTCATCCTGCGCCAAGCACCTTCATTTCATCCTGGATCGGATACCTGGGATGCAGGAGCTGGGGCATGGTTGTCATTTGACTCCTGCTGGCTCCAGTTGCTTCTGTCGTCCTAAGGAGTGGTAGGGGGGGGTGGGAAATAAGCTGTGGAGGGTGGTGTTCACTTTTGGTGCTGCCATCCCTTTCGGGGTTCCCTGTCTTGGGGTGTGTCTCCTTATCTGCATCCTCAAGGCACTTCTGTCTGTGGAGCACCTTTCTGCTGCTTCATATTCCTTCCTTTCCTAGTGCATTCATCTGCATCCCCTCCTCTTTTTAGGCCACGTGGCTGGGACATGTCGCTTAGCCTTCTGAGCCCATGTTCCTCACTTCATTTATTTGCCTGGCCCTGGTTAAGCAGGTGTACCCCCAGAACCAGGACCCGGGTGGGCCCTCCGAGCCACCTGGCCTTCCAGGAGGAGGAAACAGCCTCTGAGCACGGCTGGGTCCCCCACATTCCATGAAGCCACCCTTCCTGGGACCACCTTGGTGTACATGAGGTGTTTCAAACTCTTGGCTCACAGCCCCCAGGTATGTGTAGTCTATTTGTATCCATGCCTGACAGCCTCTCGAGCTTAAGGCAGGGGGTACCGGGGTTGAGACCCTTCTCCCTGAACGATCCTCAGCATTTGATGATTTAAAGTAGAACATGTTTTCCCGGCCCAGTCTTCTAATGAGACCCTTGATTAGAAATTGGAGGAAAAACAAACTTGAGGTTCTAGAATCCTATAGATGGGCTGTGAATCCCAATTCTTCCTCTGAGCTCTCCATGCGGGAGCCAGTCCCCCAGAAGAATACCCCCTTGCAAGGCAGCCATGTCGAACACTTAACCTAGCACCTAACACGCTTACGTGTTTATATATGTACACAGTGGAGTGCCGGCCGCTGTTCTGAACCCTTTACATACATTAGCCCATTTAATTCTCCATAGCGGACTCTGCGGGATAGATCTTTTATCATCCGCCCATTTTACCGATGAGGCACAGAGGAATACGCTGTGCACAGGAGATACAGAGCTCCTGGCACATGGTCAGGACTCTGTAAATGGTTTCTAGCCACCTTGAGTAAATTTGTGAGGAGCCCCCATGGAGGACTGCTGATGGAGAGAGACGGAAAAGTTGTGTTTTCAAAAGGTTTTTGAGTGGCCCAGGAATCTGCCTTCTGGGGAAAGTGATCCCGTTTTAACTCTCTGAGGAGTGTGACCCTTGAAGGCGTGTCCAGGGGTGCCAATTTATTCTGTAAGGTTCAGGGTGTTTGCCAGGTCCTGGGACGGATCTAAAAGAGGGTTCATTAAGCCCGATGTGGTGGTCCCGGAGGTCTCCACTCCAGGGAGAGGAAGCAGAAGCAAATCATCTCAGATGCAATGTGGAGAGTGCCATAGAAGATGTGACATCCATGGACAGGCTGGAGAGTCGATGAGGGCGTGTTTAGAGACATTAGGGCATTGGCAGTAAGGTGACCTGTGCTCTGAGTTTTTCCTTCCATGGAGAGTATATTCTTGGTATGTTCTAGGCCCCATGGTAGTTTCCTGATAGCACGTTACAGACCTGTGTGGGTGTCTTCAGCCAAATTATATAATGCAGAGAGAGAGAGAGCGCGCGTGCACGAGACACCCGCCCAGTGCCCAGGGCTCGATTGACCCGGCCGCTGCATGCAGTTGGAGCTACGTTAGTAACCCGATGAACGCCTCGTGTGCTCAGCTGCTGGGCCACGGGAGGAGACCTGCAGAGCAGAACGAGCCAGCACTCCATGCCTTGAGCCTTTCGCTTGTCCTTGGGTGGGGCTGGGCCTTGGCACAGGAAGTGGTCCTTAAGGCTTTGTAGCAAGCTGCTTCTGGAAGGCCTTGGGTGCTTCCGTGCTTTATCTGACTAGCCTCACAAGAGGACCAGGAGAGGGCAGGGTTTATTTACTAATTTGTCTTTGAGCTTGGGACCAGAGGGTTCCTTGAAATTTTGAAAAGGCACATGGGGTGGTTTGGGGGTGGGGGGTGGTGGCTTGGCTATCAGGTCCCAGTCTTGTTATTTCTATCTTGTAGAAGAAGCCTTAGTCTTGATCTAGTGTTCTTGTAGTTGATTTAAGAAGTTGCCTGTTGTGCGAGCAGGGCACATCCCACACCCCGTCCCCACCCCTCCCTGGGCACAGAAATGTCCCACCAACAAGGGGCCTGTGGAGACCGAGCTGTGCGCTGGGAGCCGTGCCGGCTTGGGTGGACGCACCAGCTAGGCCAGGCTAACAATAACCAGCAACCCAGGAGGCTCTTAGCATTAAATAAAGTAACCTAGCTCAGCCCTGGGTAGGAGCCTGGTATGCTTTTAGCATTTGGTTTTAGCTTTACCGTTTAGTCCCCAAGTCCGTCTCAGCCAAGATGTGTTTACAGGCACTGAATCTGCTTGTTGAACGACAGCATTAGTGTCCTTCGATTCTAGGAGGGGACAGACTCCCTGTCTTCACCTTAGTAAATGAAAGACAGACCCCGAGCTTGATTTTTCTTTTCTTTCTTTTTTTTAAATACCGGAGTTGACTTAAACAGAAGCGGTCCTTGGCTAATTAAAAGCGAGTGTTGTGTGTGTGGGGACGGGGTGGAGGGAGGCGCTCTGTACTAGTTGAAAGGTGTACTGTTTTCTGGTTTTGATCAGAAAGCTTTTAGTATACATTTACCTTGGCTCCGTCGTGTCTCGAGCTTCGAAGTCGGTGTGGAATTTCCATTTTTTAATTGTGTGTCAAAGCACCATGCATCTGGCCTGGGTGATTTGGGGTGGGGGTGGTAGTTCGATGGTGGACTGTGTAGGGTCTCAAGCAGGGAGAGGTGTGTCTTTCTCATTTACAGCTTACGTTTACCGCTCATGCTTCTTTTTCTGGAATCGCATATGAAGCTTTTCCCCGGTGGACCCGGGCTCCTCTTAAGTTACTGTTCCTGCCAGGTGTGGGATTCTGTCTGGAGAGGTCTTTACAGATGCTCGGTTCTTCTGCGTAGACCTGCGCCCCACTCCTCTCCAAGGCCCGTGCCACAGGTCTTGGCGGGAAGGACGGCGCGGGAGGCACGGGGCGCAGATGTGGCCTCTTTTGCGGGGTTACAGGTTGTTCTGCAGGCGTTGCTGAGGGCAAATTTTTAGACCCTTGTGGGAGTGGGCAGCTGCCCCCCGGAATTTGCCTGTGGTTCCCGGTGAGCACGTAGGCTTTTCACCACGTTTACTTGTTTCAGGAAAGTGGCTTTTGTGAACTTCACCTGAGGCTCACCTGAGGCAGTTTCACAACTGCTGTGACCATTTCCTTTTTCCATCACCTCGGAGATCTGATTGCAGGGATCTCACTTCCACCTCCCATGCCAATTCTGGGCGGGCATGCTGGTGGTTGCCACGGAAACCGGGGACCTGGCTCTCGCCTTCTTCCTGCATCCCGGCTCTTCTCAGTCTCTTAAATATGAACGCGAACAGACTCGAACGTCCGTGCTGCGTGCTTCTGCCCACCTTCCCTCCCGCACCCCCAAGAGACAGTGTAAGCCCGTCCCCGGTCGTCAAAGCAGTAGCTGACCCTCCTGGAAATACAGTTCGGGAGTCTTCCTCGATGAAATTGAGAGAGGGAGGGAATGCACAGACATGGTTCCAGAGGGCTCACCTGCAGGGCACTAGCCTCGGTTTGTGAGGTTTGAAGATACCTTGCCTGTGAAGGGGGTGACAGCCATTAGGGTCCCTTGTGGTTCACTTGTGCTTATGCACAGGTGGTTAGACCTGGCTTTTTATGCAGAATGTTCCTTGACGTCACTACCCCCCCTTGGCTGCTTTCGGAACTCAAAAGCCGCATACATTGTTGCCACTTGGGTGGGAAGAGAGTACTCTGCCTGGAGGACCAGGCACTTCTGCCCCCTCCCTCTCACCCCCCCGCCTTTCATTTTTAGAGCTGGGCCCAGGCGTGGAGGGTTGGCGGGAGAGATTCTCAAGTACAGGCTTAAGGAGGCAAGACAGCAGTCTGAATGACTTGTTAGAGGAGAGATTTGGGTCCAGTTCTGCTATTAGAAATGTAAAGAAGGGATCCTAATCAGAAGTGGGTCTGCTCTGCTGCCCCCACCCCCCACCACCCTGTGTGCTTGGAATAAGGTAAATATCAGGCAAGAATATTTTCTCTTTTGCTTTAGGCTCCATAGCTTTGATTTGCACAAGATGGAATCTTTTAAAGACTGTAATCCTCCTAAAAATACCTTGATAGATCTGTCCCCTTAGCTTAGACTGTTGCAGAGAATGGCTGTAGAGTCAGCGTCATCAGTGTGGGGAAGGAATCCGGTGATCTCGCTGTCTAGTCCTGCTCACTTGTCCTTCAGGCTTTAAAAAGGGTTTGGCCCTCAGCTCCCTCCAGTGGGATCGTCTTCGTCCATCTTTGTATCCCCGACGACTGGCAGGGTATCTAGTATGCGATAGATATATGTGTGTTTTTGTCAATGTAAACCAGTTTTACAAGTAGCCAAATAAAGTGTCAGGAAAGGAAATCTTCCTGGAGGAGTCCGTTACATTGGAGAAGCGTGTTTTCCTCTTTAGAATCGTCCAGATCGCTCACCTCCACTTTATCATATTGGAAGGTTAGGTGTCTGTGTGTTGTGTGCTTTTGAAGTATTGCCCATAGCTATTTGTTTCGCTTTAAAGGGTTAGGAAAGAACAAACTTTTTTTGGTAGCAATGTAATTTTATTGTCTCTCCTCCCCCTCCCCGTTTCTCCATCCTTCTTAGCGCTCTTTGGTTCTGTATATGCTCCCTGGGACCAAAAATGGGTTTAGGATATAAGGAAGTTTCTCATTCCATAGCAGGTTCCGGGGGCAAACTAATACAGTGTAAGGTCACTGAATTTCCATCCACCATGATTAATCCTTGCTGCCAAGAGAAGGGAAAAAATGCCTTCTTGCCCGAAAGTCCTGTGGTTCTTCCTGTGGTGCCAACCTAAGGTTGACTACAGTTTTCTGGTCTCTTTAAAAATTTTTAAATATTCAGCCTGATCATCTAATTCCGTGACAATAAATATTCTCAGTAATGACGATGATATACCTGTCTGGCATTTTCTCCTGTTATCTCATACTCACAGATTTTGCTTTTCCCCAGAGGTAGAAGACCTAGCTTTTTTGTGTTCTCGGAGTTCAGCATTTGAAGAAAATTTAAACTTCAGATAGCACACGGGACAGCTTGACAGAAAGCGTCAATTATGTTGAATTAACATGAATCTTACTTGCTGTTGTCTACTATATATACAAGGAAAGAATGAAAACATTAAAAAGGAAAACAAAAGCCAGGTCTTATTAAAATGAGTTTTTTGTCCCGATGTTCCTATTTGGTTTCAGACCTACTGCAAAATGAATGGAGGCTGTTTGAGATGGTGCTTGTTTCGTATGGAGTACTGTTCTTTTGAGTGTATAACCATGTAGTAGGCCAGGTGCTTTACTGAATCAAGGAAATTGTTCTCTGAATCTATAATTAAAATACACAAAGCTCGCATTAGCTCTGATGGAGTAAGATATAAATCCATGTAGTGGTTGTTGGTTATCAGCTCGAGGGAAGGCTGCTTTAGCCAGTAGCTGCTTATCTAGGGATGGTAGGGCTAGCGGAGCATTCTCTCCAGGCCGGAACCTGCCTTAGCGCCTTGCAGACTTTGAGGGAGAATGAGTTAAGGATATTTCCAAGTAGCCATGAGCATGATTCAGCCCAACTTTTTTTTTTTTGGCGGCCGGGGGGGGGGGGGTGCAGTGGTTATTTGGTGATTTCATATATTTGATATATTCATTAACTTACATTCTTTAAGAAAAATTTTCAGATTCTGTCAGTTTGGGACTCCTACAGGATGGGATTCCTGCAGTTTTTAAATGTATATATTTTTCTCAGAGTCCTTCGTTCTCTGGAATGTAAGTTACACATTTGTTCAGCCTGTTACTCTGCCCCCCAAAAATATGTTTGCCTTCGCTGTGGCAGCCTGCAGGCTATGGGTACAATGCGGGGCTGTAATCTGCTTATTGTTAATTGGCAAGTGCCATCGTGGACTGTGGACTGTGGACCCGCACTTGACCTTTTCTGGAGCTTGTCGTTGGTTCTTCCCCTTTGTGGGGATTTGAGCCGCCTTTGCCATCATTTCTCATGTCTTCTATGCTCCCGTCCCTCCTCTACTCCAGTCTCCTTGAGTGAGGCTGGAATAAACAAGAGACTTTCTAGATGTGTGTGTCAGGTACAGCCTTCCCTTTCTGCCTGAGACCTGCTTGCTGGGAGGTCCAGAAGGGCAAGGCTTGCTCCCCCCACCTTTTGGGTTGCTCCCCCTACTGCCAGCTGCCTTGGGTGTAAACAAGTGCATTTCCATGTTCTTCAGATCTTTTGGCTTAAGTCTCACCTGAGCAGGACAGACTTTTCTGATTGAGGACAAACATCGGCCCTTTCTGGTTTTTAGTCACAAAGGTTCATCTTTTACCAGTCTCCTACATTTGCCCAGATAGGTGCTTTAAAATTCATACTTGAAAAAAAAAAATTCAGTATACAAGGAAAGATTTAAGACCGTCAGTATCATTTCCTCTTTCAAGGAAGCAACTTCATGAAATGAATATACTTAACAGATGTCAGTTTGGATGGTGACATGGTGGAGTTTTCTAAAGAGGGTGGATCGCCAGTGTGTTAACTCTTCATCTGGGAACATTGAAACTGCTTTTGTTGAAATGCCCTTAAAGTAACAGCACCAAAGGTATGCCAGTGGGAATGGACCCACTTCTCTTACGGGATAGAACCAATAGGGAGTCTGTTCCCAGGCATGCTTGGCTTAGGTAAGTGGGCTGGCCCTGCTGAGCAGTGCCCATATAAGTTTGCTAAGCAAACTAGAACCTACAGCACTGATAATACAGTCCCTTTTATGGTGCTTCTTTAGAATGTAGAACTTATCCAAAAACAAGGGGACAAATCCAGAATTAAAATCACTTCGGACCGAGTCTGCTCTTCTTAACTTAAAATATAAAGGTGATCCTTGGCAGTGCCTCACCAATTAAACCAGCCTTCATGGCCAGTACTAGGAACGGAAGGCCCCTAGAATGTGGTGTATATAAAACAGCAAGCACAGGCTCTGGAATAAGGTAGATTTTTGCTTTGCATGTATGCTCTTGAGAGCTACTTCAAGTCTGAGCCTCGGTTCCATTGTCTGATAGATGGCAACAGTGATAGAGGCCCCTCTAAGCCAGTGGTTCTCCAGCCTCAGCACGTACGAGAACCATCTGGTGTACTTGCTAAAATGCAGCTTCCTGGGTCCCACCCCGGAGTTTCTGATTCAGTGGGTCTGAAGTTGGGCTTCAGCCCAAGAATTTGCATTTCTACTAGATTTCCAAGTGATTCTGATCCTGCGGGTGGGAGGGTTGCACTTGGGTACCTGCGCTAAGGACCGAATGCTACATATGATTCAAAGCAGCTGGTGTATTACTGTCTGTCCGCAAATCGACCTCTCCATTCTGTGCGTAGTCGCTGGGTAACGGACAGTGAATATCCCTGAGGTTACAAATTCTTGGGGACCAGTTAGCCTTGATCAAGTAGATCACGGAGATGTAGCTCTTCCACCCCAATGCTTGCTCTCACCGGAATATTCTCTTACTTCTACTTGATAGTTTCTGTGACTCCTCCAGGTAATAATGTAAATGAAATCAGTGGATCCCTCCCACCCCCCCGGCTTTGGTGTATGATCTGATTTTTTTTTTAAGATTTATTTATTTGACAGAGAGAGACACAGCGAGAGAGGGAACACAAGCAGGGGGAGTGGGAGAGGGAGAAGCAGGCTTCCCGCCGAGCAGGGAGCCCGATGCGGGGCTTGATCCCAGGACCCTGGGATCATGACCCGAGCGGAAGGCAGACACTTAACGACTGAGCCACCCAGGTGCCCCTCATTTTTTATTTATTTATTTTTAAAGTAGGCTCTGTGCCCACTGTGGGGCCAGAACTCAGACCCTGAGATCCAAGAGTCCCGCGCTACTGACTGAGCCAGCCAGGCGCCCCTCTGTGATCATTTTGTCGTCTTTGGTTCTGGGTTCTTTGTATAAACCTTTGCTCACACCAGTGAGTGAAGTGTGGTATGAATTCAAGTATTTCTGCCTGCCTGCCTGCCTGCCTGCCTTCCTTCCTTCCTTCCTTCCTTCTCTCCCTCCCTCCCTCCCTCCTTCCTTCCCTCCTTCCTTCATAGATAACAGTTTTTAGGTCTTAGTAGATCTTCTCGTGCCTACTGGAGACCATGCCTTATTGAGACCTTTTTCTTTTTTTGTCCCCAAATGTTTCCTTCCTGCTTGTTCATCTGCCTTGTGCAGAAACACACGAGTAATAATGTCTTTCCTTCCCTTGCGGTTTATTTGAAATTATTTATAGGCTAGGCACTGGCTGCGTGCCTCCTCCCCACCCCCCACCTCCTTTCTCTGGTATAATTTCACTTTAGATCATTGCTTGTGTGTGTACTGCCGACCTAAACACATGCCATCTGAGCAAAAGGATTTTCCTGCTGCAGACAACTCCTCAAAGCAGACAATGTGATTTAATCTTCGATTATCTTGGCAAGGGAGTGTCATAATCTGGCTTGAATTTCCTCTCTATGAGATGATTCTCAGCTCCCTGTAGGTTCAGTAGGTGATGCTCCCTTTGGCCATGTAGATGCACTCAACAGCCGCACCCACACCATTGGCACAGTATAGGTCTGGGATGTTGTCCACTATTTCTGGGCCATAGGGAAGAAAATGTGCAAACAATGCTACGTGCAAGTCGTTTCTTCTTCTCTTTGTACTCCGTATTCACGGATGGCATTCGGGCTGACAGCCAGACAATGAAATATCCATCACGTCCCTGGTTTTAGGATTCTTCCAGGCCTGAGAGTCTTTTCTCATCGTCCTTTCCGGGGTGTGCATGCGTTTGCTTGCGGGAGAGGGGGGTAGAGGTGGAATGGAGGTGACAATGTGTACCTGTGTATGTGCTAATGCACCTCTCATTCCTTCCCTGACTTCACACAGTTCACCTTGCACCAGATTTAATTTAATTTATACCCAGCGGGGGAATCTATCCATAAAACACACACCTCCATAATTCTGTCTCCACCTTTCTCTGTGTGCCTAACAGCTTCCGTGTTTTACAAATCAAGTTGCGTTTTAGACCAAGAGAAGGAGAGAGGACACTAAATAACATTTTAGCTGTCCCTCGGCACATAGAATTCATGCCTCTAGTCGTGTTTGCTGTGAAGGGCAGGTCTATGTACTGATCAACATTTTCTTAGTGGCTTATCTTTTAAAAAGGAATTTGTGGGATTTTTAGCCTATGGGGTTTTTGAAGGGTGGTGGTACCTCCCAGAGAGTGTTGCACAGAGATTGGGAGAGAGCCTGTTCCCTTAAGGAGATGCCGGGGAGAGAGAGATTTTCACAAAATTCTTGCAAGGGCAAATAGGGTCAGCTCTCATCTTGTTTATTTGAACCGCTGTCAGGAGTGGATGGGAATGTATTGGTTTACCATTGCCATGGCAACAGTTGCTAACCCCTCCCCCGGCAGGGTGTCCCATGACAGGAAACCAACCCATTCATTTATCCAAGTGACTCAAAATTCCATTGTGTGCATTCCATGGACTGTTAATGGCGGTATTTTGATAGAATGTCATTGTGTGTTCTGGAATAGTATTCAGCAGTAGCTTAATGCTGCTCCAGTCACCAAATAGCTTTTTTGAGCCACTGTTTCCCTCCTGTCTGGTGGGGAAGGGGAGGGATAAGAAGATGCTCAGCAGTGGAATGGGATTTTTCAGCTGTCTTTCTGTTCTAGGACCTAGAAGGAGTCTTCCTGCGTTGGGACGTTTCTTTTCTTCTTTCCTTCCTTCCCTTCCTTGATTTTATTTATTTATTTGAGGGAGAGGGAGGGGGAGAGAGAGCATGAGCTGGGGGCAGAGGCAGAGGGAGAAGCAGACTCCCTACTGAGCAGGGAGCCCGATACAGGATTCAATCCCAGGACCCTGGGATCATGACCTGAGCGGAAGGCACACACTCAACTGACTGAGCCACCCAGGCGCCCCATTTCTTTGAATTCTTGTGGTAGGTCTTAATTCATGAAATATTTACTTCTTACTTCATAAAAAGATCTGGATTTGTTTTTTGTTGTATATTTTTAAAAGATCACTTACTTTAGAGAGCAGGGAGGGGGGTTGCAGAGGGAGAGGGAGAGCGAATTCCAAGCTGACTCCATGCCCAGCGCAAAGCCTGACGTGGGGCTCAATCTCATGACCCGGGGATCATGACCTAAGCTGAAGTCGAGAGTCCTCTGCTTAACCGACTGAGCCACCCAGGCGCCCCCTGCATTTGTTTTATTAGCAAATGCTTTTAGTTACCACCGAGTAGAATCTTTAATTCTGGCTAGTTTTAGATTTCCTGGATGATGTTGGGTTACATTCGTGTGTGTGTGTGTGTGTGTGTGTGTGTGTGTGTGTGTGTGTGTGTCCACACATTCGTGTGTGTGTGTGTGTTGAGTTACATTCGTGTGTGTGTGTGTGTCCACACATTCGTGTGTGTGTGTGTGTGTGTGTGTCCACACATTCGTGTGTGTGTGTGTGTGTGTGTCCACACATTCGTGTGTGTGTGTGTGTTGAGTTACATTCGTGTGTGTGTGTGTGTGTGTGTGTCCACACATTCGTGTGTGTGTGTGTGTTGAGTTACATTCCTGTGTGTGTGTGTGTGTGTCCCCACGGCTTTAGCTTTAGTGACCTATAACATCGTGTAAAAAGGTGTGTGACCTGATGATTTGGTGTACATACATATGGTGAAATGATTGCCATAATAAGGCTAGCTAACACACCCAACACCTCACATAGTTCCCTGTGTATGTGGAGTGTGTATGTGTGAATGATTTTAAGATTTACACTCCGTGCCTTTTAAGTATACAGTACAGTATCAGCTGTAGTCTCCATGCTGTACCTTATAACCCCAGAACTTATTCATCAACTGCAAGTTTATACCTTGTCCACACTCCCTCTCCCTCTCTCTCTCTCTCTCTCTCTCTCTCTCTCTCTCTCTCTCTCTCACACACACACACACACACACACACACAACCACCATCCTACCCTGTTTCTAGAATTTTGGGTTTTCTTCGATTTCTACATATAAGTGAGGCCACTGTTTCTCTGTGACTTAGACTTAACATAATGCCCTCAAGAATTACCCACGTCCTACCTGGCAGAATTTCTTCCGTCTTTATGGCCGAATAATATTCCACTGTGTATTCTGTGTACCATGTTTTCTTGATGCAGTCACCCCTCCGTGGCCTTGGAGCTGATTTCCGTGGCTCGGCTCTCGTGAATAATGCTGCAGTGAACCCAGGATTGCACGTGTGTTTTTGCGCTGGTGTTTCCATTGCTTCGGATATATGGCTGAAGGGGGATTGCTGGATGGTCTGGCAGTTCTCGTTTTCATGTTTTGAGGAAGCTCTTGTTCCCACAGGGGCCGCACCAATGTAGGTTCCCACCACCCGGCTCACAGGGTTCTTACCTCCGTGGCCTGGCCAGCTCTTAGCTCTTTTTCTCAACGTCAGTTTTTCCTGTCTGAGGTTTATATTCTGTGTTTTCACATTTGCTTGAAGGGAGTTCAGCTCATGGGAGAACAGGACTCTGGAGGATGGGCCTCCCTCACCTGGCGTGTGGTGCTTTCTTCCTCAGGCCTAGCTTTAAGGTTGGGGACTGGGGAGCTCTAGAATGACCTGTCCAGCCCAGCAGCCCCAGGCCCCCCAGGGAGCCACAACCTTCTTCTCCAGCTTTTATGGTTTTATTGTTGAGCTAATCAGCATGGAAGCCCAGGGGTGTGGGATTGTCTTTGTCTGTTGTTTGCTTGGAGGAGGCCAGGAAGGAATAAATTGTACCTTTCTTCCTGGAAAGTTCTTTTGTGGTGAGTGAGTGCATTCCCAAACCTATTTCTGTCTCAGAGGGAAGCTGTTGCAGGGTCTGGCAGGGAGTGGCAAAGTGCCGGGTCCCAGCTGGCTCCCTGGCCGAGCATAGGCCGTGTTTTATATGGTTCTGCTGTGGGTAGAGGAGCCTGCACTTCGAGAAACTGAAGTCTTCATGTTCGGAGCCGGAAGGCGGCGTTTGTCGCCTTTATTTGTGCATTCCTTGCTGTCCAGCTCCATCACACCGTGGAATCTCCCTTCGCCTCCGTTCCGCTCTCAGATGCTCGCGCACTTGTGTCCACACTGTGTGGCGGGGGGTCTCCTCCCTTGGCCTCGTTCATTATGGGCTTGCCCCTTTCCTCTCCTTTCTCCAAGCGGAAACTGGACGAGCAGAGCAGGGATAATCTGAGCTTTCTGAGCTCATTTAGTTTCACTGCTGATCAGTTTTGCTATGGAGTCGGGTTCCGTTTTGTGATTCCTAGCTCGAGTTAGCTGCTGTCTTTATAATCCTGGAACTGAGAGACCGTGGCAGCCGAGAGCGAGAAGGTCTGACTTGCCTGGTGGCCCTGGCGGTCTCCGTGATGCACCCTGTTACTGTTTGCAGCACTGATTGTATCACGGGCTCGGTTTTTAAAGTGGTATGGCAAAAAAGAAAATAGTTATTTACACACACATACACACAAAACCCCATGAAGTTAGACTACCGTACCCCACATCTGCAATGAAATGTCCATTCCCAAGAGTACTAGGTGACATGTGGGGTGCCTGGAATTGTGTAAAATACGCCAAACAGAGGTGAACTTGGATGGGAACAGATGAAAGACAACGCTGGGCAAGTGCGCGCCTGCTCTTAGGTGAACCGGTCAGGGCCCCGGGCTTCGGGCCCGTCCTGGGTGTGCGGGTCACGCTGCTCTCCGAGGGGACTTTGCATGCGTGGGAGTTGGGCGGGGGCAGGAAGCCCTAAGTGTCCAGCGGGAACCGTGCTCGGAACCGTGCTCCGACCAGGCTCAGTGACAACTTGCTGGAGGTGAAGCCCCAGCCGTGCTTCCCGGGACTGACTGATGGCCTGGGGCAGCGGGGGTGGGGTGATGATGGCTGGGGGTGGTGGTGTTCGCCAGCGTATTGACATGGTTAAAGATGGATGCTGCGTCTTTGATCAAAGGAAGACTGTAGGGCATGTTTAGGCGGGTGGAATTGAGGAGACTCATTATTACGTGAGTGGTTCTGCACCCCCCTGGCCCTCACCCACATCTTTACGAACACGATTCTGATTTGCCCAGTGGCTGGCGTAGTGTTTTGCCGAAGCCGGCTGCGAGGAACCGAGCACTTAGGCTTCTGCTTCCCGGCGTGCATCAGTGGATTGCAGAGGCGAGCAGGAGGTTTTTGATTTCCGGGACTCCCAAGCCTATACCATTGTTTCTGAACGTTTGGGAAGATGTGACTGTTTCCCCCCACTCTCCCACCACCTCCTACCTGCCCCCCTCCCTTCCTGACAGTGCCCCTTGGGCTCTCCCCTTTGCCTTCCTAGGGGGCTTGCCTTGTGGGGCAGGTGCAGCATCGCTTGGAAAGAACCCTGAAGAATGTTCCTTTGACAGAGTGCTTCGCCCACTCCACTGAGATAGCTGGTTCTGGTTTTGGTTGGGCGGTGGAATAGGGACCCATCACAAAAGTTAATCTTATTGTGGGAGCTGGGTTTGAGACTGTGGGTTAAAAAAAAAAATCAGATTTTGGAGGTTGGTCACTTTTATTTAATCTTCTGGCTCATAAACGTTGAGAACGTCCTTGTTATTGGAGTTTTGCTTCAGTTGTGAGATTGCTCCCCTTCTCCTGCATTTATTCCCCTCCTTTGTTTTCACTTTCTGTTAGGATCACGCAGAGCTTTGGATTCTCACCGAGTTCTTTTCTCTGCTCTTGGTCCTCCTGCCCTCTCTTTGGTCCTGCCCTATGGGGAAAATGAGTGGAACCAGGCAGTATTGAAGCCGAGGGCCCCGTCTGTGGCTGTGGCCTCCTTTGTGGAAAGGACACAGATCTGGAGGCGTGATCACTTCCTGTTTGTAGACCAGGAAAATGGGCTCAAGCCTTCGGGATTAATGAAGGGCTTAATTGAACAGGAAGTCTTCCAGCCTTCGGGGTTGCCAAAGTGGTGCTTGGGGCTCGGGTGTTTATCTTGTGTTCTCTAAGAGATTGGACTTCCGTTTGTTTCCTACAACTAAATGGGGGTCGGAAATTGTCAGGGAGCTGAGCTACTCAGAGGGAAGCCTTGCTAGTCTGTGGGCTACAGCATTGGGGTGGGGCGGGGGAAGGGCTTGTTTGGATTTCTCTTTACTCCCTGTCTCACCTTCTGGAGTTCCTACTTGCAGGCTTTGCTCAGATCCTGGAAAAGTCCACTGAGCGATTTCTGTAGTATCCTGGCAAATACAGATATAAGGAGATAGAAGTCACTCATCTTAGTAACAGCAGGGGTTTTGTTGGTTAAATGGCTGTAAGTGAGATAAACATATTCGACAAGCTCCCCTGTGGTCAAAATGACATTCCTCTCTTGGAGAAACGTCTGTTGTGCTGTAAGTTAGGTCCAGTCAGAATACCTCCTCACCAGACCCTTCTGAGGATTCATTTTAGCCACCCACAGTTACGGTGGGCATGTATGTTCATTCTCTGCTAGTCATTTGCAGCGGACTCTTTCCACTTAGTGCATTCATGGCATCAGGTAAAGGCCCCGTGGTTCATACCTGCAAAAGCGGACTGGGCCTGCCAGGTGGCTGATGGGGAGGAACTGGGAGGCCTTTTATACTGGAGAGCACTGCCTTACCTGAGGTCATGGATGGTTATTAAAAATGTAATGAGATCGAATATCGTGAGTTCAGTTGTAAGATGTGATGAGTGCACCTCTTCCTCATTCCCCTTTACTTTTCTGGCTTAAGAGATCACTTGGTTTGGTTTGAGTCAGCAGATAACATTTGGAAAGATGTTTCTGCTTCCCAGCCTGACGTACAGTTACCCTGCGCAGCCTTGAATATGGGTAGAGATTCAGCATTGCTTGGAGGATATTCTAGGCATTGTTAGGAAGGTGATTTTCCTAATTTTCTTGCCTTTGACTCCCTTTTGCCTTCTTTGTGTGTGTGTGTGTGTTGTTTTTTTAATTTTTGAATTTTTCAGAATTCCAGTGTAGTTAACACAGTGTCGTATGTTTCAGGTGTACGATTTAGGGATTCAGCACTTCCCTACATCCCCTGGTGCTCATCACAAATGCCCTCCTTAATCAACCCTTCACCTATTTCACCCATTCCCCCACCCACCTGCCCCCTGGTAACTACCAGTTTGTTCTCTAGAGTTAAGAGTCTGTTTCTTGGGTGCCCAGGTGGCTTAGTTGGTTGAGTGGCTGGCTCTTGATTTTGGCTCAGGTCGTGGTATCAGGGTCGGGCTCCTTGCTCAGCAAGGAGTCTGCTTGAGATTCTCTCTTTGCCCCTCCCCCCATGCTTGTGCTCACTCATGTACTCTCTCAAATAAATCTTTAATATAAAAAGAGTCTGTTTCTTGGTTTGCCTCTCTCCCCCCCCCACGATCATTTATTTTGTTTCTTAAATTCCATATATGAGTGAAATCGTATTGTATTTTGTCTTTCTCTGACTTATTTCACTTAGCATTATACTCTCTGGCTCCACCCATGTTGTTGCAAATGGCAAGATTCCATTTTTTTAATAGCTAAATAATATTCCAGTCCATATATACACCATATCTTCTTTATCCGTTCATCTGTCAACAGTCTTTTGCCTTCTTTGGATTGACACGCTTTCCTTGTTTTTTATGTAAATTTCCGTGCTGCTGACATGTCTCCTAGATTCATCATGGCAGCTGGTGCAGAAGTGCCAAGGAGCTTGAGAGGAGTGGCTGAGTCTGGGACTCCACGGGAGCTCCCGTTTTCCAGTGTAAGAATTAAGTGCCATTACTCCAGATCACGAAGCACACACAGTAGAAGGGAGGATGCTCGCTGTTCTTATATTCATTAGCCACTAGCAGATTCTTTAATTATGATCATGGTTTCTCATCTTTAGGCAATTGTCATAAGAGCCTAGACCTCTTTCATGAATGTTCAAGAAGACTCTCTCTCATGCAAATAAATAAAACCCTTAAAAAAAAAAAAAAGGTACGCCTGGGGGGCTCAGTCAGCTAAACGTCTGCCTTCGGCTCAGGTCATAATTCCAGGGTCCTGGGATCGAGTCTCGCATCGGGCTCTCTGCTCAGTGGGGAGCCTGCTTCTCCCTCTGCCTTTGCCTGCCACTCCCCCTGCTTGTGCGCGCGCTCTCTCTCTCTCTGTGTAAAATAAATAAATAAAATCTTTAAACGTTCAAGAAGAGAGAGTGTGTGAAGTGTCGCGAATCCTTTTACTACAGAACAGACTTCACATTTTGGGCTCCCTCGTGAAGGAAACATTCGGACCATATTGCATTACTTTAGTGTTGCTTTATCTTTTCTTGGTGGTAAGAATCACTTTTGGGGGGAAGCGCGTGTTTCTGAAGCCGGTCCTGAGGATTTTATTTTAGCCCCTGCATATTTTTAGGATCTAAATAAAATGCTGGATTGTGAGTTTCCGTATATTTTCCAAGCAGGCAAGGACCTTGAGTTGTAACTGAGTTGGGATGAAGTGTTCATGCTGCTGCTTTTCTTACCCAGCGGCTGGTTTCTTAGCCGGTGTCATTAGCACAGGTCCTAAAAATTGGTTAATGCCAGGGCTTGTCCTAAATCGGCAAAAATCAGAAGCCCTGCTTCTCGTCTGAAGACTCGCTGTTGCCATCTTTTGGTGCTTGTTGGCTACTTCATGGAATTTCCAGTGGCTGGGGAAATTGTACAGGCTCTCTTCTCTGTCACCCATTCAATAAAGCAGATCTCCGTCAACTGACTTACTATCTGAGAAGCAGAGGACGGGAGAAGCCGAAGCCTGCTCTGGATCATTCTGGGACTAGTTCTGATCACTGCCTTTGTGCTTTGGTGTGTCGAGAGCCTCCCCCCACCACGCGACCCCCTCGAGCGTGTTTCTGGTGGGGAGTTCCTATGGGATTGACTCTGGTTATACCCTTTAGAGGATTCCACCCGATTTTGTTTTTTAATGAATGAGCCGTGAAGCATTCTAAGATGTCATTTCTTCATATTTTTTCTTTTTTTCCTCGAAGGAAGGGAGGAGGTTAGACCTGATTCTTGCCCCATTGAGTGATTCACGTCCCTCCCCAGCCATCACCTTCGCCAGGATTCAAGGGAGATTTCTGGCCGCCTGCAACTGGGTATCGAGTAACATTGAGAAAATGCCTGGGTTTTTTTTGAAATGTTAAAAAAAAAAAAAACAACAAAATTGGCAACGCCACCTCCAGACAGAGTGGAAAGGCAGATTAACATTTTAACTGGCTCTTTGAGGCTTTTAAAACTGAATGGACTTTAGATAATTTGTTTACACCTTGTAACTACAGTATGTATTAGGAATTTCTTTGCCCAGGTCCTGGCTGGATTCCTAACTTACATGTGGTATCCTAGGACTCTTAACCTTTCTTCTGCTGTAAGATAGAGTTTTTGCTCAGGATTGCCACAAAACTGTCTCTGTAGAGAAAGAGCGTTTGCAGCTCTTGGATCCTGCGGTTGAGGCTGGGGTCCCCCCCCCCGATAAAAAGAGGGTTCTGGTGCCTGGCGTGGCAAAAACAGGCAGTTTTCCATAGGTGGTAAACCACAACACGTGTGACATTTGTGACTGACAGAACAAAAGGGCTTTGTTGCTGCTTTAATTGTTGATTAATGATGATCCCTCTCAAATTTGACATGGTTGCTTTCTAGCTCACAAAAGAAGTCAGTGTCAAATATTTCCTTGATCATGACAGAGTCATGATTTCCAGGCTGTCCTTGGTTCTTTGACATTTTAGGGTGCTGCGGAAGATTTTTTTTTAAAAGCATAATTGCATAATTTTTAATTAATTGAATCAAAAGCTTTACTGCATGTTACTCTGCATACCATTTTTTCTGGGCTGGGCTGTCCCCATCCACCTGAGATTTATGTGCCCAACTAATCTTTTTCTTAGGAAGATGCTGTGCTTGCTACATTGGCTTACTGGTATTGGGTGCTATTATTAAATTTT